>NC_063177.1:35428912-35756550 GCF_023159225.1 Perognathus longimembris pacificus
TTAGAAAAAGGAGTGAGATGGTGGAGAGGGAGAATATAGGAAAGTTCCATAGTGTTTGTGTTGTGTTTCTAAACTCTTTAATTCTCTCATTGTGACTTTCTAATTCCTGATGATGGTTACTGAATCTGGGTGTGATGGTTCACATTTGGAATCCCAGCTACTGGGTAGCAGAAAGCAGGAGGTTCAAGAGCTTGAGGCCAACCAAAACTGAGAAAACTCGAATTCAAAAACTAAATACAGTGGCTGGGAATATGGCCTAGTGGCAAGAGTGCTTGCTTTGTATACATGAAGCCCTGGGTTCAATTCCCCAGCACCACGTATATAGAAAACAGCCAGAAGTGGCACTGTGGCTCAAGTAGCAGAGTGCTAGCCTTGAGCAAAAAAGAAGCCAGGGACAGTGCTCAGGCCCTGAGTCCAAACCTGGCAGAACTGGCAAAACAAACAACAACAACAAAAAAAACCTAAATACAAACAGTAAGGCTGGGATGTGTCTTAAGTGATGGAGTGATTACTTAGCAAGTACCAGGCTCTGGATTCAAGCTCTAGTACTGAAAAGGAAAAAATAAAAACAAACCCAAACTTTAAAAGGACAAACCTAGATGACCCTTTGTAAATACAAGTAATTTTCAGAGTGTATCTCTTTTATTGGTCTGAATAGATATTAAACACATTAAGCTATGTTTCTTGGACATCTTGAATCAAGGTTGTATATAATCTGGTGATCTCTCATTTAAAACACAAATTGAATCATGTATGAGAGATTTAGATTAGACACAGTGAGGAACTTCCTGGCAAAAGATCAGGGGGACAGGTGCCTGAGGAAGCCCATCAGTCAACTCTACTAAAATAATGCTATACAACAAATGACCTAAACGTTCATACGTTTGTGACATCAGCTTCTTGCCAACAGGTTGTAGATTGGTTGCAGTGATTGTGTTGTGTCCTCTGTAGCTTTTCATCCTGTGACCCAGGCTGAAGAGACAGGGAGGATTAAGTTCTTCTTTATTGTAAAATTTACAAATGCAGGAGGCCACCTTAAGCCTAGGCAGTGGAGTTACAACCTCTGCTTACATACCATTGGCCAAAGCAAGTCACATGACCAGGCTTATCGTCAATGGAGGGATGGTGGAGGGCCAGACGGGCAGTGAATGTTTGTGGAACAATTATAGGCCATCAGGGAGGTTATGAAGTTGCTTTCACAAGTGGTCTTTACAAACAGAAGAGACTTATCTGTCCGGGTTCCTCTGGGTACCATATCACCTGAAGGAAGAGCAGAAGACATGACTTCTTAAAGATGCCTATTTTGGTACAAGGGCAGTGTAATTCGTGTTTGATATCTGGTTGCCACTGAAGTCCTTTTTTCCTTTTCCACCAGAGCTGTGCCAGGGGGGTGATTTCCAGGGCAGAGCTTAATAGCAGAAACTCGGTATGATTGTATACAAGTGACAGTCACATACCAAACATAAATACAGAAGAGGCTCTGATACCACCGGGGAACAGTATTCCTGCCATCCGGTCGCGTTTTGTCTGCAGTGGCAGCCTGGTTAACTCTGGAATGAAATTGGAAAGCTAGATGGATGGTCAGAGGGGATTGGGAAGATTTTCATTTGTAACCTAGAAAGGCAGAGAGCAAAGTGAAAGGGGAGGCAAAAAAAAAAAGTTTTGTTTTTCTTTCCAGAGGCCAGGTAAATCCAGTTAACATTCATATGCTGTATGGAATCACTTAAAATTTGGATGTATTCAAACAGAGAGACACAGGCAGAGAGGCGAAGTCAAGGGTCATTGTTGACCCTAGGCTTCTGGTTTTTCACTTTTTTTTGGCCAGTCCTGGGGCTTGGACTCAGGGCCTGAGCACTGTCCCTGGCTCCTTTTTGCTCAAGGCTAGCACTCTGCCACTTGGGCCACAGCGCCACTTCTGGCCATTTTCTGTATATGTGGTGCTGGGGGAATTGAACCCAGGGCCTCATGTATACAAGTCAAGCACTCTTGCCACTAGGCCATATCCCCAGCCCCAGTTTTTCACTCTTTCCACCCTTATTGACAACTTGCCATGTACTTCTACCCCAGGATGCTCCTTTCTTCCTCCTCTTTTCCTCCTTCCCAAAATATGTTATCAAGAACTCTTCAGGCAGGCTGGGTATGGTAGCTTATGCCTGTAATTGTAGCTAGTTGGAAGGATGAGATTGAGAGGATCATGATTTGAGACTGGCTTGCGTAGAAAAAGTCCATCTTAATGGGAGAACTGTGTACCTGCCATTCCAGCTGCATTAAGACGCTGAAAATAGGTGGTTTTCAGTCCAAGTATATGCCCAGGCAGAAAGTGAGACCCTATCACAAAACAACTAGCATATAAAAGAGCTGAAGGCATGCATAGGTCCATGACTGAGCACCTGTCACACAAGTGCAAGGTCCTGAGTTCTAACTGCAGTACTGTAAGATTACTTTAACCAAGCCAGGCTCCAGTGGCTCACATCTGTAATCCTAGCTACTCAAGAGGCTGAGCTCTGAGGGTCACAGTTTGAAGCCAGCCTTGGCAGAGAAGTCTACGAGACATCTTATATTCAATAAACTACTCAGAAAAAGCTGGAAGTGGTGCTGTGGTTCAAGTGGTAGAACACTAGCTTTGGAGCATAAAGAGACTCAGGGATAGCGCATAGGTCCTGAGTTCAAGCCCCAGGACTGGCAAAAAGCAAATAAATAAATAAAAATTAACAATTTGCTCTTCAGGTGAGTAAGGAAGTCTTATAAATATGGGAGCTCTAGGCTCCAGAATTAAGGACCCATGGAGTCGGTACCTGGCCCTGAGGCATTCTGGGAATCACAGAAGCCTTAAGGCTGACCACCTGTGCCACACACACACTCCTGTGTGTAATGCCTGAACATCTCTGCTCTGAGCCAGATCTCAGGTTGGGATCTCTGACTTCTGCAATCATCTGTGATGTTGATGAGTTGCTGTCTGGAAGCTATGGTTACCTCTTCTTCTCTCTTCATCTCTCTCTTTCTTTCCATAAAGATTTGAATTCATGGCCTTGCCTAGGTGAGGCAAGTGCTCCACCACTGAGCCACACCCCCAACCCTTCTTGGCTTTAGCTTGTTGTTGGTTTTTTTTCCCCTCCCAGATTGAGTCTCATGTTGCTGGGACTCAGACCTCCAGCCTCCAGCATAGCTTGGGTGACAGGCCCAAACGACAGTGATCTCTGACTCCTAAGTGGTGTGGATTTACAGATAGGAGCCACCCCACCAGGCTGGAGCTTTTAGTTTTCTATCCCATAAAAACAGGATGACAAGTTGCTGTGGGGTTTGAATAAAAACAGAGCGACCAACTTGCTGTAGGGTTTAAGTGATCTAATGCATTTCAAGCACTTAAGACAGTGTATGATAGGAGAAAGTTATGGATAAATGTCAGCGATTTTACGAGAAAGTGTGGGCAAAGGGCGGGTTATCCATCTCTGCAGCAGAGAGGAGGGACTGAATTCTGGAGCCCAGGTTGCAGGGCTCGCTCTGTCCTGTAGGTGGCGCCTCCCCTTGTTGAGCGCTACATGCATCTTGCTGGAGAAAGTTTCTTTTACTTTTCCGCTCTAGTTGGGGTTGCTAAAAACCTGCGATTCTGGGCAGTTTGCGCCAGGAAAGCCAGGTTCTGGGATCCCGACTTCCCCGAGGTTGAATCCACTTTCCACTGCACCCCACCCTGTCACATGGGGGTCTCAGATGCACGTTCCAACCAAAGAGGCCTTTGCCCTGGGGAGAGCGTTTCCCAGCCTGCACCTGAGCTGTAGGGAGTTCAGTGGAGTTTCTTTCCTGCTCGGTTAAGATGACAAATTGGTACATGAGCGCTTAATGAAAGATGCTGGAAACGTCGGCGGAGATCAGAAAGCTCGCTTCCCTGAGCTGACAGGCAGGCCATCTGCATTCCCACATTCCTATTAATTCCTTAACAATAAACGACAGGAGCGCCTAGAGGGTTAACAGCTTAATTTAATCTCTGAGATTCCTTCCTGGAGCATGGAAAATTAGAAATGCATTTACAAAACGCTCCCAGCACCCCTGATATTCCCCCACCTGCTGGGCCTTCCCCACCAGCTACACCCCTTCCCACAGGTCTGCACTCAGAGGTCCCTCCGCTGGCGGCTGGCTATCCCCACCACACTCCCTTGGGCTTCTTGAACCACAGGGCTGGCCTCCAAGGGTCCCAAAGATTGGCTCTTAGCACTCACCCCCAAATGTGGGGGCTTGGACGGGAAGGTTTGGAACAGAAGGAGCCACCTCTGATGGGACTGAATTTCCTTCCCTACTGAGAAGCAAAGCAAAGACAGGAAGAAATTGTGACCACATCTGGGAAGCAACTCAGTCGGGTGTGAGGCCCTGGCAGATCATGAATTGTCTTTGGAAATACTCAATTTTAACCCCCCCCCACCAATTGACAAGAAAACCAAGATGTTCAATAGTTTCTTTAAAAAAACAACAACTGGGGACTGGGGATATGGCCTAGTGGCAAGAGTGTTTGCCTCGTATACATGAGGCCCTGGGTTCAATTCCCCAGCACCACATATACAGAAAATGGCCAGAAGTGGTGCTGTGGCTCAAGTGGCAGAGTGCTAGCCTTGAGCAAAAAGAAGCCAGGGACAGTGCTCAGGCCCTGAGTCCAAGGCCCAGGACTGGCCAAAAAAAAACCCAAAAAACAAACAACAACAACAACTGTCTAGTCAGCTGATGTCAACACCCCAAAGTAGGACTCAGGTTGACTCACTCCTGGACAAATATAAAGCTGGCAAATAGGTTTCATCTGACACACTAACCTGCCTCACTGGTTGGCAGGTTCTGTGGGCTTCTCTGGCTGAGGCCTGGCTTAACAAGAAAGGTCTGAAGTCTCTGGAATTTGGAAATGTCTTCCAGAAACAGAAAAGAAGCAAAGGTGCCAGGTATTTGCTCTCCTAGCATTTTTTTTTCCCCTCTAGGCTGCTTCCTTTGGGTTAAAGCATTTAAAGGCTCTATTAAAATGGAAATGTTATCTGGGAGGAGTAAATGCATTAAGCCATTATCTGTCATTAACACCTTGGCTAGAATACATTGAAGAATAGTTTGCTGGTTGCCCAGCAGTTTCCTAAGGGAATTGGAGTTTTGGCATGGAATAGGGACCTAGGAAAGGACACAGGGCTCTTCACTAGAGGAGTGCAATATTTGGGGGACTCACAGTAGACAGGAAAAAGAATAAAAACATTGAATGTCCTGGAGAGGAACTCTAGGGGCTGAGTTAAGGGGAACAAATGACCCGGAAGCATTTTTGCAGGATTCTCTCTTGGTTTAATGTGGCATTACATGGCATCTACCAGTCATGTGACCAGACCCTGTTCTTTTCATCTGTAAAATAAAGTTAGCCTGCATCCAAGACTCTCACGTTCATCTACACGTTAGAGTTTGTGCAGGTACTAGGGCTTGGGTTTAGGGTAGTAGGCTCTTAGTTTGCTTTTTTTTTTCACTCATGGCTGGTACTCTACCACTTGAGACACATCTCTACTTACAGCTTTTTGCTGGTTAATTTGGAGATGAAAAATCTCAGGGATTTGTCTTCCCTGAACTGGCTTCAAACCACAATCCTCATCTTAGCTTCTTGCTAGGATAATGAACCACTGATGCCACAAAGGAAAGTGTTTCTCCTCCTCCTCCTCCTCCTCCTCCTCCTCCTCCTCCTCCTCCTCCTCCTCCTCCTCCCTAATTACATCAGAATGTGTAGGAATGAGGCTTTGTTGACTACCCCCCTACTTCTCTACAGAATATTCTGGAACCAACCATTATACATTATACACTGAAATAGAAAAAAAAACCACACAAAACCTTGCAAGCCTAGTTTCTGCATGATTTTGTAATTTGAATATATCTAAGTGTAGAGACAGGTAATAATTAGAGATTCAGTAGTTTTATTATCACACAAGAGTACAGATCCTACTTTGGTCCAATAGCTGCAAAAATATGACAATTGACCAGGTTCTTCCTGTTCTCTCTTCCTGTCCCCCAGGGCTGGCTTTTGGTCCTTGCCCTTGCTATAGCAAAATAAAATAAAAATCATGGCCTTATCCAACTGTGTTCATATATGTGAAAGGAAGAATAGGCGCCTCATGGATTTTTACCCTTTTAACTTTTAACTAGAAGAAAAACATCCTGTTCACCCAGCTATTTTCTGCTTACTTCTCATTGGCCATTGTGTGGCTATCTTTATTGCAGGGGAACCTGGGAAAAGTAAGAATCTAGTATTTTCAGCCTCTGTGGTGAGAGGCAGCTCTGCTGGAGGTATATTTGATAAGTAGCAAGTATATTCAATAAAACACAGAACATAACTAAAGATCCAAACCAACCACCAGGCACTTATATGCAGCTGCTTAAAAATATATATATATATATATATATATATATACTTCTTCCTTTATCAGCTAATGTCATCTTCTTCATATTTGTGGTTTCAGCTATGGAGACCACATCCTCTAACCTAGGCAAGAAGTTTTTTTTGTTTTTTTTTAGATCAAAGCCTTTTAGATGAGTTCTGTTAACTTGTCCTGTGACGATAAATGTCTTTCTGAACAGCAGACAACTTTATCTGGGGTCTGACTCCTCCCCTCCATTTGCTAGCCAGCCTCATGGTGCTTCGATCTGGGTCCTCCCCATGAACAAGAGAGACTGCGGACTCTCTGGCATCTGCCTTCCTCTTCAGATCCCCTAGACTGTTCATGTTTGGGCTTGACCTGGCAGAGCTCTGTTTCCCTGATAGACAAACTGGGTGCTACTGTGGGGGGTGGGGGGAGTATGAGCACCATTATAAAGGCAGTTAACTATGGGGCTAACCAAAGGTCTAAGTATTGAAAGTTCATCCTTACCAGCAATCACACAACATACCCGTCCTGTCAACTTCACAAGGTTTCAGAATGTTCTGAAACTGCCTCATTTGAGACGAGAAAATGAAGCAGACTTAGTTAATATTAATTCATTGGTTTATTTTTTTGTGCCAATCCTGGGGCTTGAAGTCAGGGCCTGGGTGCTGTCCTGAACTTGCATGTTCAAGGCTAGTGCTCTACTACGTGAGCCCTGGCTCCACTTTCAGCTTTTTCCCCTCCGGGGTGTGTTAATTGGTGGAAAAGGCCTTTGACCATTGGAGGGTGAGCTGTCTACACAGCCACACAGTCACAGCTGCTGCTGTGGGTGGATAGAGCCTGTGGTGGTGAAGAAATCACTTTCCTTGATTTGAGCCCTGGCTCTGTTACTTTGGCCAGAGTACTTACCATCCTTGGTTCTAGTTTTCTCTTGTGCAAAATGGGGGAGAAAATGGTACCTGGGCCACAGAGTTGAGAGGATGAAATAAAATTGCCGCCCCCCCCGCCCCGCCCCAAGCCCTTAACCACTGTGCAGCTACTGTGTGTTTCTTGAAATGAGCTTTTGGGAAATAGAGTTGTCCAAATTCAAAGGCAGAGCCCAGTAATTCCAGCTCTAGTTCAGTCACCTCTTACTTCACTGATTAAACCAGCATGGATGTCGTGGCATTCTAGAGATCTTGCAAATCTTTTTTATAACCGTCTGCCTGCCTTATGTTCACATCCAATTCTTTTGTAATTACGACCAAGCTTTACATTCTGAAAATTCAGAACAGGAAACTCTGAGTGTGTTACACAGATGCATCTAGGGTTCCTTAGCCATATCACAAAGTAATTATTTGTTTTAAAGGAGAGTGAAACTTTATGAAGCTAATTTCCCATGTACATGCAAAGCTGAGCAGAGAATATAAAAATATATTTTACATACATTTCAAACTCATAGAATTAAAGACAGAACTGGCCTTGAGAATCATCTGGGCCAGTTGGGTTTTTTGTTTGTTTGTTTGTTTTTTGCCAGTCCTGGGGCTTGGGACTCAGGACCTGAGCACTGTCCTTGGCTTCTTTTTGCTCAAGGCTAGCACTCTACCACTTGAGCCACAGCGCCACTTCTGGCTTTTTCTGTTTATGTGGTGCTGAGGAATAGAACCCAGGGCTTTATGCATGCTAGGCAAGCACTCTACCTCTAAGCCACATTCCCAGCCCCCATCTAGGCCAGTTGGAAACAACATTTTATTGGAGTGGTCCTATTTCTTCAAATGTCTTAGATTTAAAAAAAATTATTTTTGTTGGTCCTGGGGCTTGAACTCAGGGTCTGGGTGCTGTCCTTGAGCTTTTGTGCTCAAGGCAAGCACTCTATCACTTTGAGCCACAGTGCTACTTCCAAATATTTTGGTGATTAATTGGAGATAAGAGTTGCAGGGACTTTCCTGCCCAGGCTGCTTTGAACCATGATCTTCAGATCTCAGACTCTAGAGTAGCTAAGATCACAGGCAAAAGCCACCAATGCCCAGCTACACACATGAAATTATTTGAATGTTTTCAACAATGGAATCTGTTTATAGATGGGGTTTAGCCGAGTTAGCCAAATTTGAAAACTGACTTTTCTTACTTCAGTGTGGAGTTCAAAGCCCCCAGTGAAAACCCAGAAGTAAACCATGAGGGCAAGAGTAGCAAGGGGAATACATTTTCTTTGGGCATCAAAGATGGCTACTTGGGCCACTGGCAGACATTGAGTGGAACAGAGTCATTGTCTTGTTTTTCCTCAGAGGCTTTTCTGGAGAAAGTACTGATTTTCTCGATTGAAGCCAGCTTCCCAAGTTCTTCTTTCTTGTTCTGTCCCAGGGAAAACAGATGTCCCCTAGCCCTCTGCAAGAAGTAGATGCTTTGCTATAGAGGTAGAGAAGGATGGACGCCCATGCTTGGAAAGAACGCTGAGAACATGTCAGTTGAATATCCAGAAGCAAACACCTCCACAGCCAGCCCTGGGAGGAGAGATGTCAAAGGGTGTTGAGAAAACTCACTATCAAAGATGCAGAGGAGAGGAAAAGCCCTAAGGTGTGCTCCTAAGATGTGCTTCATCCCCAGCCTATCAGGGGGGAGCAGGGCAGAGGAGGGACAAGACAGCAGGAGATGGAAGAGCCAGTTCTGGTAGGTTTCTAACTCTGCTTCACATGGTTATTTCTGCATGGCCTTGGTCCTTGAGAATAAAGATTTCCCATGCCTGGTACTGGTGACTCATGCCTATAATACTAGCTACTCAGGAGGCTGAGTTCTGAGGACTGTGGTTCAAAGCCAGCCAGGGCAGGAAAGTCTGTGACACTCTCCAATTGATTATCACAAAGCTGGACATGGTGCTGTGGCTCCCAGGGGTAGAGCACTAACCTTGAGCAAAACAAGATCAAGGACAGCACCCAGGCCCTGAGTTCAAGCTTCAAGACCATGCTGTGTGTGTGTGTGCGCGCACACACACACATACACACTTCCCAGGATAGACTCCCCTTTTCCTTTCTCTCTACCAAGGATCTGCCCATACTAACTTGTTTCAACTTTTCAAACCAATCACTGCTGCTAAAGCAAATATCACCTCTTATTCAGCTTAGTGGACATCTCCTGGGCACCTACTATAAATCGGAAAGACCTAAGGACAGGAAGCTGACCACTCCAGAGTTCTCTGCTTCAGAAGCACCTCCATCCTTAGCCACCCAGTCCTTCCCAACCATAGTGTGAGCTGCTGATGTGTGAAAACAGAGAAAGCAAAAGGCTAGTCACCCTGCCACGAGCTAGCTGGTGGCTATAAAGGCCCCTGAGAAAGCTTTGGGGCCATGTTAGGCTCACGCTCCTCTTCTGAGATCTCATCTTTAAGCTGCATTTGATGCTAGCAAGACCCAGAGAGATTTATTTTCCTGACCTTTATGGATGCAGACTGCAAGCAGCAGGGAGGGAGCACATCAGTTCCGAAGCGGTTAATTTTACTGGCTCCTAAATTGATAAGCAGGGGAGACGTCAGTCTGAAATGAACTCGCCTTGTTGGCCGGGGTTCTAAGACAGCGGAACTCAATCAGCAGCAGGCCGCACGGTTCAAGGCTGCAATTCATCCCACCGGCGCCTCTGAAAAATGGGAGGTGACAGTTCATTTTGCCAGTGACAGTCTGTCGGTCTCGCTGGCTGCTTCTCCTGTCGATTGCCTAGCGGAGGTGAAGCGCAGCTCCAACACACCCTTGTTTGGTATTCCACTCAGCTGGGCAGGATGGTCCCAGGACCAAGGTGTGCAAATCTTACCACCTCACAGCTAGTCTGCCTTGCTTCTCCAAAGCCCTGAGCTGTCCATGCATGATGATGCTGGACTCCAAGGTGCCATCTTTCGTCCTGCAACTTTCCCTCCAACTTTCACTTCCGCTGGCGTCCTTCCTTTTCTGGGGTCTTGGGAAAGAAGGCCATCATGCCCAGGAGGGACTGGCTTCCCCTGTGGGCCATGAGAGAGAAAAATATGAACTGTATACATGGTGAGGGTGGAATAGAATCCAAGGCCCTACCATGGATCCTCAGCACCAATCCTGCAAATGTCAGGACTCCAGAACCAGGGCAGAGAGAGGGGAAGGAGAAAAGGAGGTGACCTTGTGAATGTCAGCACAACCAGCCCTGATGGGCTCCTTCCCTACTGCCACTTCCTTCTCAGAAAAGGAATGGCACACATTTGGATTCAAGCTCATGGGTTTTCCTTATTTGAATAATTGGGTATCATTTTTAAGGGAATGTTCTGATTTCTTAGAAAATAGCACTGGAGTTTTTAGGGAGGGGAATAAAAAAGAACTTGATATCTACATTTTACTTTCTAATGGCTCAGGAAAAAAAATGCTGGGTGCCAATGGCTTATATCTAGAATCCTAGTTACTCAGGAGGCTGAGGTTTGAGGATCCAACCCAGGCAGGAAAGTCTGTGAGACTCTTGTCTTCAATTAGCCACCAAAAAGCTGGAAGTGGAGCTGTGGCTCATGTGGTAGAGCACCAGCCTTGAGCAAAAAAAAAAAAAAAAAAAAAAAAAAAAAAAAAAGCTGAGACAGTGCCCAGGCCCTGAGTTCAAGCCCCATACACAATACATATAACACACACACACACACACACACACACACACACACACACACGCGGGAAAATTAATGATTGACAAATTTGAGCAGTTTCAGGTTTTATGGCAATGTGTTTGGACATTTGAAATGGTTTAAAAATAAAATTTCTTAAAAAACACCCAGCAGACTTACCTTCCAGCACTTAATGAGCATTTATTGAAGACCTTGTGGTCTTGAGGCATTGTGCTGGGGACATAATAAGACAAGAAGAGGTGGAACCTCAGGGAGCTTCTAGGTGGCTGGAGAAAACAGGAGGTGGGTAGACAAGATGGGCTGTGAGTTTTGACTGGCAGGTGCTAAATGGGACAGGAATGTATGAGAAACACAAGCCTGGACAGCCAAGGCTGATTCTCAGAGGAAATCTATCCATCCATCTATCTATTGATCGTTCGATCCATCCATCCATCCATCTATCTATTGGTCCCAGGGCTTGAACTCTGGGCCTGGGCACTGACTCTGAACTTTTTTTTTTTTTTTTTTGGTCAAGGCTATCACTCTACCATAGTACCACTTCCAGCTTTTTCCTAGTGGTTTATCGGAGATAAGAGTCTCTAGAACTTTCTTGCCCGGGCTGGCTTTGAACCACAACCCTCAGATCTTAGTCTCCTGAGTAGCTAGGATTACAGGCGTGAACCACCAGTGTCTGGCTACCCTGTACATTTTATACCAACAATGTAATTTTAAGTATAGCAGAGTCCCAGGCAGGTGAGAGCTAAGGCTCTAGTGAGTGGAACAGAGATCTAAATGTCTTATCTAATGATATCTGTTCCATTTTCTGCAGAAATAGCAATCTATGAGATCTAGGAATTTCTTTTCTCCCTGGTTGCATCTGCTTGGCTTTGATAGGGGTGGGTTTTTGTTTGTTTAGTGGCCTCTTTCTTGCTAGTTGTCTGTTATTTCAGCCATGCCTCCCTGTTTTGTTCTTCTGTGCCACCAGCCTCATGACTACAAGCTGACTTAAGTTGGCCCAGGAGAGTCAGCTTATGGCCTAGGAAACGTGGCTTCAGTAGTTGAATTTAAGGCCTAACAATCCTGCCCTCCTGGGTTCAATTATTCAACTCTTCCTTGGAATATTGGTGACAATGTTCATTTTTGCTTCTGACTATTTGATTTGGGTTTCTGTCTCTTCCAGACAGGAGCTCTTGAAGAAGCTAGGTTGTTGGAAGGACAATGGCAGTAAAAGACCATCACCCAAGTAAAGATGGAGTCTGCAGATGGGCCAGACTCAAGGACAAAGTGTGTGTGGAAGGCAGATGAGACTGTTCTTGAATCTTTCTGACCAGTGTCTGGGGCACTGGATTATCTCCCTCAAGTAGTGGTAAGCAGTGCCACATGTTGTGGGCAGCCCAGCAAGAAAAGGCAATTTGAGAATGAATCAGGAGAGCAAATGAGCCGATGGATTGGCAGGGACAGAAGAAGGGATACAAATCTGCGAACTAGCTCTGGGACTCTCAGAAAGACAGGAGAAAGGACTGACATCATTGTACTTGCCAGATGGGGCTAATCCATCCAGTGAGCTTCAGGGGAAATTGTTAGGGTGAGACAAAGTAGACCACAATACAATTTTTGTTTATTTTTGTACTGATCCTGGGACTTGAACTTAGGGCCTAGGTGCTGTCCCTAAGCTTTTTTACTCAAGGATGGTGCTCTACCATTTGACCCATAGCTCCACTTTGGCTTTTTTTGTTGTTGTTAATTGGAGATATGAATCATGAACTTTCTTGCTTGGGCTGGTTTCTAACCATAATCCTCAGATCTCAGCCTCCTGAGTACCTACGATTACAGGCGTGAGCCACTGGCACCGTGCTCACATGACAACTTTTGCCAGCCCAAGGAGAAGCCAGTGAGGAAGCCCAGGTCTGAGTTTAGAATTTACCAAGGTTGGTCAGAGACAAAGATTTCAGAAGGCAACGAGCAGAAGTCTCAAGGACTTCCTTCAGAATCCCTCTTGTTTTCCATCCTTTCTTGGTACTCAGTTTTTTGAGTTGATTTTAATATTCACCCAGGCTTGGACTCTCCTGGGTGGTGCTCAGTGTCCCAGATATTTCCTGTCTTTGCATCCTATCCAAGTGTGCCTGCGTGTGTCCTCTATCAGCTCTTCAGGACAGCTGCTAATCTGATAAACTGATGAGGACTAATGGGATGAGGGGTGTGAATGTAGCAACACATTAGACCTCCAAGTAATGCATGTCTTACTTATTTATGAATCCTTTCCACCTGACACCATGCCCGGCACCTTGCAGACATTCAGTTAATGACTTCTGAAGTGAAATAGATGAATGATGGCTCCTTCTCACTCAGACTTTTGGAATAATACCTTAAAGTTAAGGACTCCCAGGATAAGACTTGCAAGCATTGTAGCACACTAGAAGAGGAGAACAATGAGGGGAGATGCTTTTTGACATGCTTCAAAAGGACAATTAGCCATCCTCGCTCTATAGAGATAAACTGTGGTCTGTAAGCTCATGATCCACATGAATCACTAAGTGAGCACTTACTTTGCTTTTGCTGGGGGCAGTACTGAGGACTGAACTCAGGGGTCTTGTGCCTTCTAGGCAAACACTCTTTCATACCTCCAGTCTGAGCATTTACTTGGGAGTCTCAGTCTGTCACTAAACACTGAACGCAGCTAATTCTGAAGTATTAAGTAAGGCACATATTTTGGTCTCTAAAGAATATTGATTTGCTGTCTTACATGAAGATATTATCAGTATAGTATTTATAGGTCATGTGCTTGGGTCCAAGTATAGAAATGTGAATTTTTAACAAGTTACCAGAGTGTGAGAGTTTTGAGGTATCATATTGCCTCTATGTGTTTGTGTCCTGGTGCACTGAGCATACTACTGGCTCAGTAAATGGTGGAAGAATAAAGGAAGGGGCAAAAATCTACTTTGGTATTTCTGGTCCCCTTTGTGACTACCTCTTTGGAATTAAGTTAACAAAATTCGTAAGGAACAAACATGTTTTGTTTTCTCTCTCTCCTTCCTTCCTTCCTTCCTTCCTTCCTTCCTTCCTTCCTTCCTTCCTTCCTTCCTTCCTTCCTTCCTTTCTTCCTGATCCTTGAACTCAGGGTTTGGGTTCTTTCCTTGAGTTATGTTGCTAGCATTCTATCACTTTAGCCACAGTTTCACTTTGGGCTTTTTGGTGTTTAATTGTAGATAAAAGTCTCATGGAGTTTCCTGCCCAGGCTGACTTTGAATTTTGATCCTCAGCTATCAGCCTCCTGAGTAGCTAGGATTACAGATGTGAGCCACCAACACCTGGCTTGTTTCCTTTTTTCTTTCCCACTTTTTTTTTTCTTGCAAGAACTGATGGGTCCCATGAAGAATAACCTTATAATTTTGATTGGAAATAACAGAACTAACCTGCTTCAAGCTCTTCTATTAGTTGTGTATTAACATTGGAGCAGGACACAAATGAAGCACAATGTATGCCTCCTCCTCCTTTCTTCTTTTTCTTCTCCTTTTCCTTCTCCTTCTCCTTCTTCTTTTTTGGTTGTTGTTTTTGATTGTAGGGCTTGAACTCAGGGCCTGGGCCCTGTCCCTGAGCTACAGTGCCACTTCTGGTTTATCTTGTGGTTAATTGGAGATAAGAGTCACACACACTTTCCTGCCTGGCCTATCTTCAAACTGTGATTCTTACATCTCAGCTTCCTGAGTAGCTTGGATTACAAGCGTGAGCCACTTGTGCCTGGCTCTCTTCTTCCTTTATGGTTTCCAGCCTGCAGCTCCTGGGATTTGGGCCCTTCGTGTTTGCTACACTGATGATGCTGAGCTGGTGAGGTAGCATCATCAGAGCTACTTAGGAGATGCACATTCACCCTTGCGTAATTCAGTGCTTTAAAGGAAAAGCTTGGGATGTTTCTGTTTTCAGAGATTGTGGAATCCTGCCCTGTTGGCACTAGAAGGAGCCTTGTTTCCTCATTTATAGTTAAGAAACTGAGTCCTTTAATAAAATGGAAAGACAATCAAATCACTTGTCCTAGATGGTTTGGTTACTCAGCAACCAGAAGAGGTAATGTCAGATCAGATGTTCTCTTGAGGTTCCTGTAAACTCCATTATTCTTTCATTTCATGATTCTATGTTGGATATCAACCAATAAAACCTCTGAACAATCAGGTTCACCCTCTCCTCAATGGCCCAGATGAAAGAATATGGATGGGTGCCCATAGTCCTGTCACTTAACTATTTTCTTTTCTAGAACCTTCCTATCTTTGGCACCAGCTGCCATTGGAAGTGGTAAAGCTACTATTTGTAGATTCAGCTAAATCATCTCTTCTGGATTCTAATGTTCAACAATCACTTTGTGCCTTCCCCTCAATTCTCGATTTCAGTTCGAGGCTCAAAAGCACAGAGGAGGGAACTTAGTATTCAGCTGGGCAGGCGGGGGGCCCGATACCCTTGTGGCTTTGTTATTAGTTTGCTCTAACCTGGGCATATATTCTCTACAGGGTGGGCCTCAGTTTCTCCCTCTAGGATAGAGGGTATATTCTAAAGTCCTGCTCAGCTCCAAAACTCTGCTGTGGTTTTGTTGAGATTCTGAAAGAGGAATCTTCTAGACAAGCTCTCTCTGGGTAAGAACAATACATCATCCAGCCCTATGAACAGCTTCTTGCACAAACCTTGTTCTTCTTTATAATGCTGTACAGAAACAGCGACAGACTCAAAGAAGCAGGCAACGGGTGTCTGCCAGCATTTCATGCAAATAAAAGATGGCATCAGAAGATGATAGCATCGAAGTGGCAGAGGATCCGTCTGCAGGGACAGATAGGAGCTACGGGGAAGGGGTGCTCTGGTCTTTCTAGTTCCCATTCATTGAGTGAAAAGCTCGTGTATAAGATGTTGGGTCAGTTTAGAGTCAATGGCGGCTTGGATTTGTCAGAGTCCTGTGTTGATTTCCCAATCAGAATAGAAGTTGGGAAGTCTTGCCGATGATCTCCACAGCCAGCCCACACTCTCCACTGGCCTCCCTCCCCCACCTACTCCCCCACTAAGCATAATCGGGATCATTCTTTTTCTGAGACAGCTTTTTTGTCGGGTATTTTTTTTTCTCCCTGGGGTAAAGATGTTGAAATTTGGGGTGAAATGACCTGAGCAAAGTCACGCTGTGGGTGGCAGAGCAGAGATGAAAATCTTTGGCCAATCCTCGAGTCTTTGTGGTTCTCATGCCACAACGGCTTTTCACAGAAGGGACAGTCCCACCTTCCTGAGGATGCCCACGGGAACAGCAGGCATGGATAGGACCACAGGTTCCAAGACCCAGTGACCTTTTTACATCTTGCTCTTCAGGCAGCAGCTTGGGCCGCAGGGTGTTGCTGTATGCAGTGCTGCCCTGGCACAGATAACAGGTTGTCTGTCAAGGTATGAAACCTATGTATGGCCTGGACCACAGAGCTTCCACTGCAAGAGAAATTAAACCTGTCTCACACACCAATCCCAGAGCTCTGATTACATTTACAGAGGTCATGGCCTGCATTCGATCACCATGGAAACCTCTCAGGCTGCCAGGGTGTTGTCTGTGTGTGTGGTTGATATTTAAAGGCAACGTCTGGCAATTGCTCTCCTCCACTAGCCTGGGTCCTGGTGCTTCATCCAGGAGATAACAGGAAAGGGGAAGAAATGAAGAAAAAGGGGCCACCTGTATCAGGCAGGTGTATGTGTGTGCACGTGCGCTGGCATCATTACTGGGGCTTAAACTCAGGGCTTGGGCACTGATACTGAGCTTTTCTGTGTCAAGCTAGCACTCTTACCACTTGAACCACTTCTCCACTTCCAGCTTTGTTTGGTGCTTTAATTGAAGATAAGAGTCTTACAGATTTTCCTGCCCAGGCTGGCTTCAAACTGTGGATCCTCAGATCTCAGTCTACTGAGTAGCTAGGATTAGAAGCATGGGCCTTTGGCAATTGACAGGTATTTTGTAATTAAGAAAAATACTCGGTGTGTGTGTGTGTGTGTGTGTGTGTGTGTGTGCGTGTGTGTGCGTGTGCGTGTGTGCACATGTGTGCGTGCTGGGGCTTGAACCCAAGGCCTCTCACCTTCACTTGGCTTTTTCTACTCAATGCTGTTGTTCTACCACTTGAGCTTACCCGTCACTTTTGGCTTTTTGGTGGTTCAATGGAAGTAAGATTCTCCTTGGTTTTTCTGCCTGGGCTGGCTTCAAACCACGCTCCTCAGATCTCAGCTTCCCGGGCAGCTAGCATTACAGGTGTGAGCCACCAGTGTCGAGCACCAGGTTGTTTTATTGTGTTGTTGTTTTTGAGTAGAGTGAGAAATGCAAGAAGGAGGAGCAGTCCATGGGTGGAAATGCTAGCAATTGAAGGGTACCATGGAGGACCCCAACTTTGTCAGAATATAAGCATCTTCTCACAGGCACATGGGTCCTTATGTTGAGTGGAGCTGTTTTTTCTCTAATTCCTTCTCCATTGCACGAACACATCAGAGAGGCCAGATGGAGCTAGGGAAGCCCCCTTTGCTTGAATGCCCTTGGTAGCTTTGATTCTGCACATCTGTGGCTGTGAATTGTGCTGATAACAATGCCGTTTATGAAGGGTCCTTCTTTCTTCCAAAGACCCCCCATGGCACTGTCCTGGAAAAAGCTACCAGGGGAGTGACTAATCAGGAGTCCCAGATGTTGGAAGAGGTAAATAACACCTGATTCAACAGAGGGAAGAAAAGAACACAAGTGCTGACTCGACTCGTGACCATCAATTCTTTTTTTCTTCCTTTAGTCTCAAGACAATTATTTCCGCATCACTGAATGGAGTGTAGATAACACTGGCACCTTAATAGGCTGGGAGCAGAGGCTGTTTGGAGGAGATTTGAGGTACTGCGAGCAGAAAATGAACAGTAATATTCTGCAATAGGCATCTTCCAACTTGCCACTAAGTGGCCAGCTTCGATGATGGGAAGCAACAGGGTTTGATTGGAATATTGAGCTCTGCGAAAGGAAATTTGGCATCTGAAGTCTCACAATTTGGAATATCACGTATTAATAAGACATGGCATTGTGTTGATGGTGTGAATGCTAAAAAGTATAGCAGCAGATCAGAGTCGTCCCCTTCCCCCAAGGTACTTTTCCTTAGGGATTTATAGTCATTCCTGAAGCTTCTCAGTGTTTTCCAAGGTAGCACGTGGTATCCTCTCTCTCTCTCTCTCTCTCTCTCTCTCTCTCTCTCTCTCTCTCTCTCTCTCTCTGCGAGTTTTGGGCTGGGAATATGGCCTAGTGGTAGAGTGCTTGCCTCGCATACATGAAGCCCTGGGTTTGATTCTTCAGCACCATATATACAGGAAAAGCAAGAAGTGGCACTGGGGCTCAAGAGGTGGAGTACTAGCCTTGAGCAAAAAGAATCCAGGGAGAGTGATCAGGCCCTGAGTTCAAGCCCCAGGACTGGCAAAATAAATTTTTAAAAAATTGAGTTCCTACTCCTCTCCTCTCCTCTCTTCTCTTCTCCCTCCCCTCCACCTTTCTTTGTGCTGGTACACTGGGGCTGGTACTCAAGGCATGGTTGCTGTACCTTAGCTTTTTCACTTAAGGCTTGTACTCTGCTATTTGAGCCACAGCTCCATTTCCAGGAGTGTGTGTGTGTGTGTGTGTGTGTGTGTGTGTGTGTGTGTGTGTGATTAATTGGAGCTAAGAGTCTCATGAACTGTCCTACCAGGGTTGGACTTGAACCATGATCCTCAGATCCCAACCTCCTGAGTAGCTAGGATTATAGTTATAAGCCACCAGTGCCCTGCTCACTGTCTTATTTCTCTAAGCCTTACTCTTAGGCTATCATCTCTCTCCATCACCGCATCCACCCCATACTCAGTCCCTTCCTTATCGGAGAGTTTAGCTCTGCTGGCATCTCTCCAGACTAAAGAAGCTACTGACTTTGGGGAATGTAATCCCCTTCTGATTGGTTCTTTGCAGAGTCTGTATTTACAGTGGAAACTTAGATCCTACCACTGTGAGTACAGAAGTGTTCATTTTGGATCCCTTCCAGACCAGCAATTTCCCCATGTGGTCAGGGGAACGCTACATGTGTTCTAGAATAGATAGGGCCAGGAAGAAATCCTTGGAAAGTTGGGCAGGGGAAATCTGATGAGGCCAAATTGTTAGAGCCTGATGCCAAGGAAACAACTTGCTTTCTCTTTAAAGGCCAGTTAGCTTTGTAAAAGGACAACAACTCTGAAGAACACCCATATCTTGGGCAGTCACTCCTCAGGTACAGCTTTTGTGAACCCGGAGGGTCAAGGGAGAGATTATGGATGATTCTTATATACATGTATCAAACACCTACCAGGTGGTTCATTGTTTCAGGAAATGCAGGACCAATCCTGGCTAGCAGTGATGAAACACCTACCCTGTTGCAGGTGGATGTCAAGTATATATGTTGGCCCTTGGGGTCTTTACAACCGCAAATGGAAATGCTGCTACTGTTGCCATGGTACAGGTGAGGACATTGAGGCAGAGAAGATATGTAACTGGTCAAAGGTCACAGGAGACATGAGGTAGATTTGAGCAGGAGGTGGTCTAACTGTAGAACCACTATACTCAGCACCAAGATGGTACTGAGGACATGAATATGGTGCTCTAGCCTCTGTGGAAGTGGCAGGGGATGGTGGGAGACTGGATGCAGCAGGTTGGGCTGGAAGCCCTTTCAATATTATTTCTCAATGAAGATAATGAAAACCTACTCCAGGGTGGTGACATTCAGGATGCAGAAGAAGGTAAGAGATTCAAAAGCCACATAGAGGAGGTGAGATTTGGGTGCTTATGGATATTTGGAGTGAGGTTGAGGAAATGTCCATGAGTCCTACATTTGGAACAGCAATTCCTTTATGACGGTTACCATTTATGGAGCATTATATAGAATGTAAACCTCCCACGACCTGGGTCTTTTTCATCCATAGCACATTCCCCATCCACTGAGCTTCACTGTTATTGCAAGAAATTAAGGGAAGTGAAGGAACAAATGGGTAGAATTGAAGAGATGTCCACGTGGGAGTGTGGGTAGGCAGTGATAATGGTTTAAAATAATCTACATAGAGATGTTGGACCACGTGCTTATGCCTATAATCCTAGGTACTTGGGAGAGTAGGATTGAGAGGATGGTGGTTCAAGGCCAGCCCAGGAAGAAAAGTTCTGGACATGGTGGCATGTGCCTGTCATCCTAGCTACTTGAGAGGGTAAGGTTGGTAAAACTGAAGTTCCCACAAGAAATGTACACACTGCCCTACTATGTAACTGTACCCTTTTTGCACAACACCTTGTCAAAAAAATTGTGTTCAATTAATAAATTAAATTTAAAAAATGAAAAAACAAAAACAACAACAACAAAAAACAAAACTGAAGTTCCAAACTACCCTGCAGAAGGAAGAATCCATGAGACTCCTTCTCACTTGAAGAAGCTGGGCATTCCAACTATAGTGGCATAGGAAGAAAAATCCTATCTTAAAATTATCCAGTGAAAAAAAGAGCTGGGGGCATGGCTCAGTGGTAGGGAACCTGCCTAGTAAGCATGAGGCCCCTTCTCTTTGTTTTCTCTCCAAGAGAAACTGCACACAGATCCCTTCCCCTTTGTTCTCTTTCAATGCAGGACTGCACATGGCCCTCCCTAGAAGTCCCTGCCCAGCATCTGTAACCCAGGTAGCTGGTGCACCTGGGGGTACTGGGTGGTTCCCCAGGCTCTGAGGTCACTTCCTCACCCTCTGAGGTCACTTCCTCATCCATTAGGGTCATGGCTTCTTCTCGCCCTCCCCTATATAATCTCTCTCCACCATTAGTTCCTGCTCTGCACACCTACATCTGCTGTGGGCTGGAAGTTTGGTTCTCTTAATAAACTCCCTTCTGCCCAAACTATGTGGATGCCTTCTTTCACCAACTCTTATATTTGGTGCCCAAACCCGGGAAGGGATAGTGAAAAAAATTGTAATCATGTCTGGCCACCGTAAATTTGAACAACTTCTGCCAACGCAATGGTAAGTAGTCAGAGGATGTGTTTAGGCTTTCTTTGTGTTCCTTGCTTGTCCTTCTGTCTGTCTGTCTGTCTGTCTGTCTGTCTAAGAAAACTCCCTCTGAGGGTCTGACTGTAACTACTACAGAGGGTCAAGTCTGTAATGAAAAAATTCAATAGTGGTCATGATAAGAATTTTCAAAGAGGAACCGATTAAATAATCTAGTTAATTTTTTAACTGCACATAGCATTTCAGGATACTAATTAAGGGTGAATCCATTGCCAGCTCTGTATTCAACGCAGCTTACACACTTGGCAAACAGACATCAGACAGCGAAAAATAGCAGTCAAGTTAAAAGGTATTCATATAAAGGACATTGACACCCAGGACACTGAAATTTGAGGGTTGTAGTTCAAAGCCAGCCCAGGCAGAAAAGCCTGATACTATTATCTTTAACTAACCAGCAAAAAGCCAGTAGTGGAGGTGTGACTCAAGTGGTAGAGTGATAACCTTAAGTGAGCAAGCTAAAAAACAGCCCCTAGGCTGTTCAAGCCCCAGTACACACACACACACACACATACACACACACACACACACACACACACACACTTGCTCTCTCTCTTGCTCTCTGTCTCTGCTCTCTCTCTCACACACACGCACACATTAGGAAGGACACAAATCAAATGGACACTGGTTCTGAAGGCAAGCAAATAACACATTTCAAGGACTTAAAGGTCATTCTCCAGAACATTCATTAGATCGTCACCCATTTTCTCACAGGGAAATAAGTATGCCTGGCTGTTTACATGGGACTCCAGGTAGTGCCTCTGTTTGTATTTGTGAATGTGGTGATTCTGGTCAGATTGTCCTACTTCCTCCTAGTGTGGGAGGACATTCCTCTGCTTAGAGCTCATGGCAGCACCTGTGCAGGTCAGAGCTCCTTCTGGATTCTAAACGACTGCCCTTCCTTCCACCTTGACTTCACCTGCTTCAGTCCTGTGTACTAAGAGCTATGCGATAAAGTGAGGGAGAGAGAATGGAAGGAGACTTAGGAAACTTAAACTTTGTGGTTGTAGAGATTAAACCCAGGGCCTTGCATATACAAGGTAACTGCTCTGCCATTCAGCTATACCCCTAGCCCACTTTAATTCAGCGGTCTGGGCCTTGTCCCTGAGCTTTGTTTTTGTTCAAGGCTAGTGCTCTCTGGCTTATCCCACAGCTCTACTTCCAAGTTTTTGGTGGTTAATTGGAGAGAAGAAGCTCACAAACTTTCCTGTCTGGGTTGGCTTTGAACTGGAATCCTCAGATCTCAGTCTCTTAAGTAACTAGGATTACAGATATGAGCCATTATGCCCAGCAAACTTTGTTTTATTTTATTTAAAAAAAAAACAACCCTCTTTCTGAATAACAGATAAAAAAAACAACAACCCAGTTTAGCTTCAGAAAATTGCTCCTATTATTTTCTTTCCATCTCCTTAACCCCCCCCCCCCCAACCCAAGGTAATGGTTACATCTTCATCTAGTTTTCCAAAGTTATCATGTTTGCCAATATGCAGCCTGCAAAATTGGCCTCGGCCCCATCTGCTTCTCATGCAAATTAAGCAGTAGACTGCCTGCACATCTCACTCAGAGAGCACTGTCTCATCTGGCTGCGGCTGATGGGTTCTGAGTCCCCCTCACCCCCCTGCAGATTCCCAGGAGGGCCAATCAAAGACAGAAAATGTCAGAGTCAGCAACCTCTTTGGTCTTTGGGGTCTCTGCTGGGCTCATCAGGGCCCAAGGAGGGGAGATGTCTAATGTAGTCACAGGGATAGGTAAAGATGATAGCAAAGGGGGTGAGGGAATTAGGGGGAAACTGGGTAAATAATAATGTGAGAGGAAGATAAGATAAAGAACAAAGACTGAGAGGTTAATACTTAGATGGAGGACAAGGAAGTGTCTGCTTCACATAGCGGCTCAGTGATCCCAAGGCTGAGCTGTCCTGCTTATGAATTGTTCAGTTCTATAAGAGTTCTAGACTGGCTTTGGGACCAAATACCAGCACAGGTCCTGATTGGAGGCCCTGAGCAGAGCCACTGGGGCAAGGAGCTTTACCTTGATCCCCTTGAAGATTCTTAATGAATTAACTGATCTGTTCTTTCGTTGCTGGTACTTGGGTTTAGTATCCCTTTGCTTTTTCACTTAAGGTTGGTGCTCTACCACTTGGGCCACACTTCTACTTCTGACTTTTTGCTGGTTAATTGGAGATAAGAGTCCCACAGGCTTTCCTTCCTTGACTGGCTTTGAAGGGAGATTCTTAGATCTCAGCCTTCTGAGTAGCCAGGACTACAGATGAGCCACTGGAGCCTGGCGGAGATTCTTTCATTTTTGTTCTGAGCCTGTATCTCACTGAAAACTTGTTTATGGGCACAGTCTCATATTCAACATGAGAGCCTGCTTATGCTATTGTGTGTATTATCAGTAGAGAATCTAGGAGTGTGAGCTGAAAGGAGAGACAACTGAAAATAGTGAGTGTGTGTCAGGCAGAGGAGGTTGTTTGGCAGGGCACAAGAACTTTGCACTTTAGGGCCATGGAAATGATGTGCTCACGTTAGCATCTTCGTTTGTCTTCTCTGCCTCCAAGGCCACATGAAGCTTGATTTCTGGAGCTTCGCAACACACATAGGGAGACCCCTTCTTGGCCTGAACTGGATGCCTCATCTCTCCTTTCCTTTAATGAACTGTGCAGCTCTCATCCTCATTAGGCTCCAACATCATCAATAAATGAGTCAATAAAACTCAGTTGATGGGGTTGGGACTGAGAGGGTGAGAGACAGGGACAGCACATCCGTGGGGCACACATCAGCTGGGCTGTGTGTCACGGCCGAGGATGCAGAGATCAATAACCAGCTCAGGATAAAGCCTGCGAGCCTGCTCTCCACAGCCTTCTCTCCAGACCCATGGAGCCCACGGTGGAGCTGTGCCAGGCAGCTCCTGCTTCGCTTGCAATTGTTCCCACCCCATGGCATTCTGGGTGCCAGATGCTTTTGTTTCCTTCTGATGGAGCCCCGTGGACACTCCACGGATGCATATTTAGTGAGTGGCCCCCTGGCATGAGACACAGACAGCATCTCCAAGCAGCCCAGAGCCTGACATGGACCCTGTTTTCTACAGCTCCCTTCTGCTGACAGTATGCCAGGGGTCCCAGTGGACAAGATGGTGTCTTTTCTGTGTGTTTTGCTGCTGGACTCCATTCTTGGCAGTTTTGCTTCTCTTTAGATACCCTTATCTTATCTAATTACAAGGAATTTCTGATTCATTTCATGGCCTCTGCTCCTAAGGACCTCTTATCAGAGAGGGCCTTGTATTTTAACCTTGTCATTCTTTTGTTGTTTGCTTTTTAAAGTGTGGCAGCTAAGAAGGAAATCTTGCTGGAATTGGGGCTGGGGGGGGGGTGTTGGTAGATGGGAAGAGGAGGGAGGCAGACAGACCTCCAATTTGTGTATTCTGCGCCATCCCCCTGCCGGTGGGCAGAGACAGCTGGCTGCTTTCTTTCATGACAGCCACATAGTATCCAACCACACAGAGCAGGGCCGGGGCAGGGACTCATCTGCTGCCAACCTCTGCAGATCTCTTTGATATTTCCGACAGAGCAGTAAAGGGCTCTTGACTATCACTTTTTTTTTTCTCTCTCTCTCTCTCTACCTCCTCTAAGACTCCTCAGTTTGGTTTCCATGGCTACCCCCAATCAGATTTGGCTTCCTGCGAAATTGGATTTCAAAGAAGGACAAGGCTTCAAAGGAATTTGTCCATTTAACAGAATGTCATTAGGAGCGAGGCTGACTGCTGAAGCAGGGTCATCAGATGATTAAGGAGGGGCTGCACTCATGTGTGGAGGCAGGTTCTCGTCTGCAAGGAGGAGCCTTGATGCAACATGACAATACCATATTGGAAGCTGCCAGTCACCAGCACACGCTACCAGACTTGCCCCTCCCTCTACCCTCTCCTCTCTCGAAAACCCAGAGAGTCATATGGGGAAGAATGGATGGAGAAAACCTACCCTGTGGTTTCTGCTGTCTCCTGAGCAAGAGTAAGCTATCACAGAGCATGAAGCCTGGAGTTTTTGCCCTTAGGAGCTCCTAGACTACATGAGGATGTGATACATGTCTTCAAGGAAAGTATGGGTTATCAATTTTTCTTTCCATTGCCAAAAGTGGGTGACATACATGGGAGACTGTTTCCCTTGCTGATTATTCTCTGTTTTAAAACAATAGTTTTAAATCTACAAAAAAAATTGGGACAATATTACAGAGTTCCTATATACCCTTGTTTGCTTTTAAATATATATGTGATAACTAGCTGGGCATGAATGACGCAGGCCTATCATCCTAGCTACTCAGGAGGCCGAGAGCTGGAAGATCAAGGTTTGAAGCCGGCCCATGAAATTCCATGAGACTTCATTTCCAAAATAAACAGCACAAAGCTGGGCTGGGGATGTGGCTCAAGTGGTAGAGCTCCAGTTCAGTTCCTGAATCCCAAACCTAGTACTAGCAAAGAAAAACAAAAAGGTTCAAGGATAACCTGGGTAGCAAATGTAAGAGACTCCATCTTCAAATGAACCAGCAAAAACCAGGGAGGGAGGTGTTACTCACATGGCAGAGTGCCAGTTGAGTGAACACAAGGCCTTGAATTCAAACCCCCAGGATGACTAAGGCAGGACTCTCCATCTTCCCTACATATTCTGTAAATCAGACTATAAACTCACCTTGGTTTGTTTTTTTTCTGTTGAAGGAAAAAGAATGATAGAAGTGATGAGAAAAATGGTCACATGTTATACAGGCACCTGGGAAAGGCCACTCTCCAGTGCAAAAGCTGCAATGCGGGTGGGCGTGGCAGCTGCAACTTCGGTGACCTGGGGTAGAGGCAGGAGGATTTTGAGTCTGAGGTCAGCCTAGGCAACAACAGTGAGACCCTATCTCAAACACAAAACACAAACAAAAGTCTGTGTGTGTGTGAATATCCCCCCAAAACAAGAAATACCAATGGCTCACCGGTCCCCATTGAACTGACTTCATTCTGATCTCAAGTCTCTTCATAACAGATGGACAATTTATCTTAACAACTGTCTTTTTTCCTATATGATGAGCATGACCAACTGCTCCTGAAACTAGAAAGCACTCCAGCATCCTTGCTTACTCTAGGCCTTCCTCCTTGGCAAGCCCTGGCAGCCATTCAAAAGCTGGTGTCAAATACCACACACACTTTTTTTTTTTTGGCCAGTCCTGGGCCTTGGACTCAGGGCCTGAGCACCATCCCTGGCTTCTCTTTGCTCAAGGCTAGCACTCTGCCACCTGAGCCACAGCGCCCCTTCTGGCCGTTTTCCATATATGTGGTGCTGGGGAATGGAATCGAGAGCTTTATGTGTAGGAGGCTTGCATTCTTGCCACTAGGCCATATTCCCAGCCCCCACACACACTTTTTTGAGTGTATCCAAATGCCCAGTCACTTCATGTTTTCCTTTTATTCATTTCCTGGTTTTATTACCCATTGTTCTATCTGTTTCATCTCCATTGTGATCCTCCCTCCCTCCCTTCCTCCCTCCCTCCCTTCTTCCCTCCCTCCCTCTCTCCTGTTCTGGAGCTTGAACTCAGGGCCTGAGCACTGAGCACTGTCCCTGCCTTCCTTTTGCTCAAGGCTAGCACTCTACCTCTTCAGCCACAGCGCCACTTCTGGCCTTTTCTGTTTATGTGGTGCGGATGAATCGAACCCAGGGCTTCATGCATGCTAGGCAAGCACTCTGCCACTAAGCCATATTCCCAGCCCCCTGTGTCTTCTTTCCTTTGTGGAATACAACGATTTTGAGGTCACTCATGGGCAGCTGTAAGAAGGAACACAGAGGGTTTCTGTGTAGCTCTCCCCAAGTTCTCGCAGTGGAGGGAATATCTTCAGTCCCTAGGACACGGATACCAAGCTTTGACTGGAGACGACACTCCCACGTGTCTGTGGGAAGGCGTCCTCCCTTCCTTCCTCTGCTTTCAGAGGGGAAAAGACACCAGTTCCTGCACCCTGCGTTTTCTCCTCCAGGTACCATCACCATCACGACTGCCTTTACTCAGCATTGAGCCTCGGGGAGGAAGGGCCACTCGGGCTCCGTGTCCCTCGGTGTCTGTCGTGCCACTCTGCTTCGTGAATCTTCGGTCTCTTTGGACAGCATGGCTTCCCCGAGATCGCGGCCGGGCAGCGACACGCGGGGGGAGGGGGAGGGGAGTTGGGGATTGGATGGGCAATCGAGGGGCGCTAGGCTGGGCAGGGATGCGGCACCTCTTCCCCAGATTCCTCCTTCCCGGCCCTCCCCCAAACCCCTCCCCCCATTTTCAGCACCACCGTGACCTTTAAACCTTCCATGGAGGTCGACTGACTTAGGATGTGGCGTCTCCAAGAGCCCTGGTTCCGTGGAGTCCCGGGCAGTCTTTTATTTTGGTGATGAGGTCCACAGAAGCGCACCACTGGCTTTGCATAGTGAGTTGCTCCCTGTGCCCCAGGTTTCTTTTTTCCATTTAGGGGTCCCCCAGCGCGAGTGCAGCCAGCACCTGCACCCGCCCAGGACTCGCTGCGCGCGCCGCTTCCTGAGCTGAGCGCAACCCCTGGCCCCGCCCCGTAGCTGCGCCCCAAGCCGAGGCCCCAGAGACACCGGTGCCCCCGCGGTCCCCGCAGGCCCAGGCCCCTCTCCCGCCGGCCCCATGCAGGCCGTCGCCCTCCCAGACGAGATCCGATGGCTCCTGGAAGGTAAATGCCCTGGGCCCAGCTCCAGGTTCCCCCACCCTGACCCGGCACAGGAGAAGCCATCGGGGCATAGCCGGGGCAGCCCCACGGCTCGCGCACCGCCTCCCACAGCCTGGACGCTTCTGGAGTCCGGAGCAGCATCCCTCTCCCCCTGAGCTCCACACTTCCCCTTTTCCCTCTAGGTGTCTCCACCCCTCCATGCCACCTCCCAGGCTTCTAAGGGCAGCTGTGACTGCAACCAGATTCCTGGTCCTCCCCAGCCGCCTTACCTGGGCTTCAACCTGTCCTGTCTCCCCAGGATTCCCCTGACCTCCTCCCTCCTCCCTCCTCCGTCCTCCCAGGCTAACCTTCGCAAGCCTGGTCATGGGTCTGTGAGTTGTCAGTGCTGAAATCCCAGGCCCCACCCCCCTACCCCTGTCAGTTGTGGAACTTGAACTCAGGGCCTTGGTGCTGTCCCTGAGCTTTTTTGTTCAAGGCTAGTGCTCTACTGATTTGAGCCACAGCTCCACTTCTGGATTTATTTATTTTTTTTTTAAGGTGGTTAATTGCAGACAAGAGTTTCACAGTCTTTTCCTGCCCAGGCTGGTGATCTACAGACCTCAGCCTCCTAAGTAGCTAGGATGACAGGCATGAGCCACCAGTACCAGGCTCCCAGGCCTCCTTTTAACCAGCCTGCAGACTTGTAGGGCCTTCATTATCCAACCTAAAGAACTTCCCTTCCCTCTCCTCCCCTCCCTTCCCTTCCCCTCTTTTTCCCTCTCCTCCCTTTAGCATGCTCCCACTTGAGCCCAGTCCTCTAGCTTGGCTTTTTTGAACATGAAGTCTCTTAAACTATTCTGCTTTAGTTGTCTCGGAACCTCTGCCTCTAGATCTCAACCTCCTAAGGATTACAGACCTGTGTCCCCCTTGTAATAGTTTCTCCTTCAAACGATAGCACTTAATTCATCCTATAAGAATCCAGGCTTCACTAGAAGACTCCACACATACTTCCCCCCTGCACCCTGTGGCTTGGCTCACACAGGGAGAGTGTTTTTTACTTGCTTTCCATAATTCACCTTCCGGGGAGGGCAGAAGCCTGGGCTCTGCATTTGCCTACTGATCTCAGGAGGAAACTATACAGAACTAAGGCTTTTTGGCCTTCAAGTGACATGTTTGACACATATTTAACAGATGGCCTGCTTTGGGTAGGTCATATTTTTGGCAAGCTTCATTGTTTTCTTCAGTTTCTCTCCATTTAATTGGTTTTATATCTCCATTACCTTGTTATCTTGGTATAAATGGCTCCTAATCAAATATTTGGCAAGTCCTCTTGGTTTCTGTGTGTAGCACTATTTCCATTCTGGATCACTTCTGTCAACGAGGCATTTCTTTTGAGGTGAAGTTTCCAAAGTCCATTTCTCTGATGATTCCGATATGACTGAACCTCAGGACTAAACCACATGCTAGGGTAAAGAGCATCATACAGGCCTCTATGGAAACGCCAACCAGCCTTTCCTTTTCCTGTTACCACTCGTGTAGGAGACTTGCAGAGGAAGGTGACGATTTTTTTTTTTTGTTTTTTTTTTTTGTTTTTTGGCCTGTCCTGGGCCTTGGACTCAGGGCCTGAGCACTGTCCCTGGCTTCTTCCCGCTCAAGGCTAGCACTCTGCCACTTGAGCCACAGCGCCACTTCTAGCCATTTTCTGTATATGTGGTGCTGGGGAATCGAACCTAGGGCCTCGTGTATCCGAGGCAGGCACTCTTGCCACTAGGCTATATCCCCAGCCCACGATTTTTGTTTTTCAAGTGCTTGGCAGATATAAAGTAATCCTTTTTAGGGGTGTCTATCATTTGATGGGAGGAAGCCTCCTTTACAAGCTTGTTACCCCATATTGTAGTTTTGTGTACAGCCTTGGCTGAAAATTCCCTTTTATTTTCAGATGCTTGCAATGAAATCCACTCCTTCACCATTTTTGATGTGCATTTCTTTATTGTTCAAAACGGACACTTTGGTAAACAACTCATTCTACACCTGCCACCTTTCTTTAGCTTGGATTATTTTCTTGTTAGCTGACTGTTTTTAATTGAAGTCTTCAGATCTCCTTCTAAAGCAGAATCTTTGTTTGCTGACAAGTAGAACAGGGTATGAATGGAGATTAATTGCATGTCACATACTTTGCCATCGAACTTGCTGTGTCTTAACAATCTATGCTGGCACTCAGGTCCTTAGAATAGAAGGAGGAGTCTAGGGTTAAATTTTAAGGAGCTTCATTGGTTACAGTTATTTCTTTATGGACGTTGTCTTTTGAAGTTTGCAATTATAGGTTTGAGTCTGAAGTCAACCGATGAGTTGGAGAGTATGTTTTTGGCAGGTTTGTATAATAATATAGCAGACTGGTTATAGGTTTTCTAACTTGAATTTTTAATCTTTTCTTTCTTGTTCCAGTACTCAAGCTCGAACTCAAGGCCTGGGCACTGTCCATTAGCTCTTTTGCTCAAGGCTGATACTCTACCACTTGAGCCATAGCTTGACTTCTGGCTTTTTGCTGGTTAATTGGAAAGAAAAGACTTGTAGATTTCCCTGCCCAGGCTGACTTCAAATCTCGATCTTCAGATCTCAACCTCTTGAGTAGCTAGGATTATAGACATGAGCCACCAGTTCCTAGCTTAATTTTTATTTTTTGAAGGGACACAGTCTTTGGGGGTCGACAAGCTGAATTATTCATTGTGATACCAATAATTTGTGGATGTTAGAAACCTAAAGGGCTGTTTGTCATCTGTTGCTGTTCACTTGTCTCCCTGCTACACGCTTTTAAAGGTTAACTGTTGACAATTAAGAAATACATGGCACCTGATCTCTATACAGTCACCCCGTGGGAGAGAGTAACAGGGTAGGAGAGCTGCGACACTGCTGAGATCACATGGTCAGCCATGGGGATGAGGTTCCCACGATGAATTACTACATTTATAAACCAAGGCCTAAACATTTACCCAGTGATTTAATGTCGGCCATTGCTGCCATAACTTAAGCATTTATTTATTTATGACTACACAAGCAGAGATGACAGGAGCAATTTTTTTCTTTCTTTGACATAATATGTGTGTTTTTAAAAATAAAATATGTAAAACATTATGAAAGGTTTGTACCATAATCTAGTGTAAGGAAGAAAAGGACTAGCCATTTTGGAAGTTTAACATAAATTTATTTTAATGCAAACATTTTGAACACCTGAAAATGTCTTATTTGACACAGAAATCCCACTTCTAGAACTCTGTTACATAAATTAAAGGACAGAAAATATATTCACAAATTAACAGGAGTTGGAATAGGCGGTGATAATTGAATAAATTACGACACATTGATCTTATGGACTCTTTTTCTCCCATTAAAAAAGAATGCACTGTCTCTGTCTTATCTACCTACTGTCTATTTACCATTAATCATATTTACATACCTATTATCTATCAATCTATCTGCATCTATCATAGCTACTTACCTACTTGTCTTATGTCTTATATTAACTTGGGAAGTGTTCATGGCATTTTGTGTGTGTGTGTGTGTGTGTGTGTGTGTGTGTGTGTGTCCACACACCACGGTCCTGGGGCTTGACTCAGGGCCTCGGTGCTGTCCTTGAGCTTTTGAGCTCGAGGCTAGCACTCTAGCACTTGAGCTACAGCTCTACTTCTGTCTTTTTGCTGGTTAATTGGAGATAAGAGTATCTCAGCCTTTTCTGCCTAGGCTGGGTTCAAACCGTAATCCTTAGATCTCAGTCTCTTGAGTAGCTAGTATTACAGCTTTGAGCCAATGGTGCCTATCTTCATGGCATGTTTTTAGGATGAAAAAGGCAAAATTCATACTCGTGTCCATCATGCCCCATTTTATTTCAAAACAAAAGCACAGCCCAAAGTCCCATATTTTGAGTACATTTGGGTAAGTGTAGGAAGAAGTCACAGTGCATGTGTAGCTGCTAACACTGCTCTTCTTGAGAAAAAAGCAAGACTTTTTTTTTCCTGAGGGAAGAATAATTACTAATTTTCATTTCACACATGGTTGTGTTATTTGAGTTGTGACACCATGCAATTACTTCTCAAATCAGGAAAAAAAAACCATAAAGTTATTTAAAAGAAAAAAGGACAAACAGAAGACAAATAAAAGCTCAGATACAAAAATAGTATTGAGCCATTAATTATGGTTGTGATTTTTGGTGGAACTCGGGATGTAGGAGGTAGGAAAAGAATAAAGAAGGAAGGAACAAAGGAAGGAGAAAGAAGAAAGAAAGGAATGAAGGAACAAGGAAGGAAGGAAGGAAGGGAAAGATAAGAAGGAAGGAAGGAAAGAGAAAGAAGGAAAAAGAGAGAAAGAGAGAAAGGGAGAGAGGAAGAACAGGAAGGAAGGAAGGAAAGAGGGAAGGAAGGAAGGCAGGCAGGCAGGCAAGCAGGTAGGGAGGCAACAAGGGAGGATGGGAGGAAGGAAAGAGGAAAATTCTCTGTTGAATATTTTGGCAAATGGAAAAGCAATGAGAAGCTTCTAGAGTAACACAGAAACAGCAGTTTCAGATAGACTAACGGACTGTCAAACTCTCCTGTAGTCTAGTATCAGCAAGTGCCTCATAGATAAGTAAAACAAAGGACGTCTTCTCCGTTATTGAAAGAGGAGGAAATATTCAAGTCTGTTTTTAAGTAATCAGGCTCCTGTGCAGGAGTTATCTTTTTGTTTTTGTTTTGTGATAACCACACTGAAAACAAAAGCAGAGCTGAAGTTGGCACTTGGCTAATCTTTGCTCCACAGATACAAACGTAATCAGTTTCTTCTTCCTGCTCTTTCTTCCCTCATCTTTGAAGTTAGAAGCAAAGGAGGCATATATGAAGGAGGTGAAGAAGATAGTTCTTTGGTTCACAATTTGTCCTGGAATGCAGTCTGCTGACTTGACCCTGGTCATTGATAGATCCCAGCTGCCTACCAAGTACCATAGTCCTGCTTTGAATATGGATTTAAGCCAATAACAGCATCCGTAACCTGGCTGCATGTGGGTGCAAGCTCTGTGCTAACACTGGTCCCCAAATGCCAATGGTTACTTATTTTTAAACTTCTTTGCAAAGAAGCAGTCATTAATCATTTCCTGTCACATTGTTCTCCAGATTTGTATTGGTGGACGTAACCAACCATAAAAAAAATTCCTTCCCTTATAGTAAAATTCCAACTGAGGGGGAACTTTGGCTAGATAGCTAAGCGTTTCTTTAAGTACTAGACCTCTTTATTGTTAATGTTTGTGATTCTTTTCTAAAAGAAAATTCTTTTCTGAAACATTTTAGCTGCAGGATCAGACACTCTCTCTCTCTCTCTCTCTCTCTCTCTCTCTCTCTCTCTCTCTTTCTCTCTCTCTCATACGAGGATTTGAGCTGAGAACCTTGAGCTTGCTGGGCAGGTACTGTATCACCTGAGTAACACCCTTGGTCCTTTTTGAGTTTGGTTATTATTTATTTATTTTTGTTGGTTGTGGGGCTTGAACTCTGGGCCTGGGCACTGTCCCTGAGCTCTTCAGCTCAAGGCTAGTACTCTACCACTTGAGCCACAGTGTCCCTTTTGGTTTTCTGGTGGTTAATTGGAGATAAGAGTCTCATGACTTCTCTACCCGGGCTGGCTTTGAGGCAGGATCCTCAGATCTCAGCCTCCCGAGTGGTTAGGATTACAGATGTGAGCCACCGGCACCTGCTTTGGTTATTTTTCAAATAGGCTGTTGCATCCAAACAGCCTGGATTATGATCCTCCTATTTACATTTCACAGGTAGCCGGGATGTAGGGCACATACCACCCCCCCCAGCTCTGGCTTCTTGCAAACTTGTTGTTTGCAGCTATAGGGACTTAACAACTTTTTGTCTTGGCTGGCCTGGGAATCAAGATCCTTCCCATCTCTACCACCTCACTAGCCAGGATTATAGGCATGAGCCATCATGCTCAGCCTTCTTTTTCTCACTTTTTAATCCAACAATCTGTTATTCGAATGGATCTTGTTTAAACACCTTTTAATTCAGTTGTTCTTTCACAGCAAATACCTAACAGATCTGTGAAATTGTTTAGGGATTTTTCTGCTATAGATGTCACTGGCCTGCTTTGTGATTGTCTACTGATTGAGTTCTGGGAATTGAACCCAGGGCCTCATGCATACTGAGTCCATTATCTCACGGTGAGCTACACCTTACCCTGCTTTCTATTTTTGTCTTTGTCTCTAATTCCTGCTGTTAGGCTGAGGCTTAACCTGCATTCAACAACTGTTAAATTTCTGTGTTTCTCTTTCCATCTTTTTTATGTGTATAGAGGTTAAAAGTTGTAACATATTGGCAGTACCGGGATTTGTACTCAGAGCCTTGCCCTTGTTAGGTGCTCTGCCACTTGGACCATGCCTCTAGCCCCCCCTTTTTTTTGCATTGGTTATTTTCCAGGTAGCATCTCATTTTATGCCTCAGCTGGCCTGGGTTGTGATCTCATTTGTGTTTCCCCTTGTCTCTGGGGCTAGCCAGTGGGAACCAGGGCACCCAGCCATTGTGCTTCTCCCCTAGCTGGGGATAGCAGACAGAGGCCACTGCACCTTGCCGTTGGTCACAATGGAATTGCAAGAACTTTTCTGACAGGGCTGGCCTCAAACTATGATCCACAAATCTCTGCCTCGCAAGTAGCTAGGATTACAGGCTTGAGACACCTAGCCTGGCCTGTGTGTGCAGTTTCATACCTTGGGTTCTCCGCTTACAGTTTTTAGATCAATGCTGTAGTCTGAATGACTGTACCACTCTGTTCTAGTGATGAAATCTAATCGTCAATGTGGTGGAATTAGGATCTTTGAGAAGTAGTGAACCCTCATGAGTGGAATTCATACCTTTGTGAATGAGGCCCTGAGAGCTACCTTGTTCCTAGAAGGAGCCACCTGTGAACCAAGTAGGCCCTTGCCAGTTGCCACATCTACCAAGGCCTTGATCTTGGACTTCCCAGTCTCTAGCAGGGGTGTTGAACCTTATTTATGCCATGTTACTTGTGGGGTGATGTTAGCTGGCATTTATGTTTTATGTTGCTAGGCAAAAGCATTTCAAGTCTCGCCTGCAGTTGTCTTGGTAGGGCCAGCCCAAACGATTTTGTGGGCTCTCTAAGGGCCACCGGCTGGACATTTCCCATACCCTTGCCTTTGAAAAATAAATTGCTATGGTCTATAAATTACCCAGTTTATAGTATTTTGTTACAGAACCTTGAGGGAACTAAAGCAATCATTAATTTTTCCCCCTTCAGGTGATTTAGAAATTATATATCCTGTGTTCGTTCTACTCATAGTTTTACTCTGATGACTTAAAAGAATTGAAAGAATTAGAATATGTCCTTCTAGTTAACAACCTTTTCATTTTTATTTTTGGGCTGCTCCTGGGGCTTGAACTGGTGCCTGGGTGCTGTCCTTGAGCATTTTTTGCTGAAGGCTAGTGCTCTACCACTTGATCCATAGCTCCACTTTGGGGTTTTCTGGTGGTTAATTGGAAGTAAGAGTTTCATGGACTTTCCTGGCCCGGCTGGCTTTGAACTATGAACCTCAGATCTCAGCCTCCTGAGTAGCTAGGATTACAAGCATGAGCCACCAGCTGGCTTTTGTATGCCATAGCCTTTTCATATTTTATCTGCTTGTTTTAAATAGTTGTGTTAGTTTTTCTATTTTTTATTAGCACATATTTGTACAAAAGGATTTCATTGGGATATTTCCACATAGAGTTATGGTGTGCTTTGAATTTACACCTTGATCTTTTTTTTATCTTTAACTTAGTGCTGTCTTGATTTAAATTAACTTAAAGCAAAAAATAGCTGCTTGGTTGTGAGCTACCTTTCAGTTCATCAGTATTCCAGTGGCCACTGTATTGGCCTGTAAGTGAATTTCTTTTCTTTTCTTCTTGGTGCCAATATTAGGACTTGAATTCAGGGCCCTACACTCTTGTTCAAGGCTGGTGCTCTACCACTTGAGCAACACCTCCACTTGATTTTTTTTCTTTTCTTTTTTTTTTTTTTGGCCAGTCCTGGGCCTTGGACTCAGGGCCTGAGCACTGTCCCTGGCTTCTTCCCGCTCAAGGCTAGCACTCTGCCACTTGAGCCACAGCGCCGCTTCTGGCCGTTTTCTGTATATGTGGTGCTGGGGAATCGAACCTAGGGCCTCGTGTATCCGAGGCAGGCACTTTTGCCACTAGGCTATATCCCCAGCCCTGATTTTTTTTCTTGATTGTTAATTGAAGATAAGAGTCTCAGATTTGTCGGCCCATACTGGCTTTGAACCTCCATCTTCATCTCAGCCATTGGAGTAGCTAGAGTTACAAGCATGAGCCATCAGTGCCACCAGTTAGGGTTAATGACCCAACTCCTTTCTGGTAGCTTTTTTGTGTGAGTCTCTTTATTCCCTTCCTCACACCCTCCCTCTTTTCTTCCCTCTCTCTCTCTCCTTCCTCTTCCCACCCTCCCTCCTTCCCTTCCTTCCTTTCCTTTGCACTTTATTTTTGCAGTTCTGAAAACTGAACCAAGAACCTCATCGATGTGAGTCCTAAACTGCCAAGCTTCATTCTCCACTCAGCTGCTTTAGTCTTCCGTGTTACACTGGTCAACATCAGCACACACATACACACACACACACACGCCCCTGATACACCTGTGAGACCACTGCATCCACCAGGACATTCTGACCACTGTCATAATAGATTTGTGTTGCTGCTCTCAGCCTCCCACAGTCAGCAGACACTCTACGTACCTTCCACAGAGTGTTTGCACAATTTACTCGTGTTTTGTGGATGGGCTGCCTCCTATTTTTTTTTCTTTTGCTAAGTAGTATTCTCCTATGTGCATATTCCAGCTTGTTGATCCATTTTTCTACTGAGAGACATTGAGTGTTTTGCAATTTGAGGCTCTTCTGCATGTAGCTGCTATGACCATTCTTCCATAGCTCACTTTCTGTGCGTAAACACTCATTTCTCTTGGATAAATAGCTAGGAGTAGAATTACCAGGTCTTAAACTAAGGGCATGTTAAATTCTAAGTACTTTTCCAAAGTGATGGTACCTATTTTATGCTCATGTCTTTACTAGCACTTGGCAGTCTTTTGACAAAAATAAGTCACAGATTTGTTTGTATTGAACACTTGTTATACAACGTAGGAGTAAGCAGAATATATGACATTGAGTATATTTTCATGTACATCAGCTAAGCAATCTATTTACCCATATGTGTGTATATAAGTTTGCCTTTCACAATTTATTTAGCTCTTCTGTGGATGAATGTTTATGTTATCGATGTACATTTTTATTCTAGCCCCACAGTGCTGTTGGAAACGCCTTCATCTATGTCTCTTCCTGTAGCAATGTGAAGCTTTCTCTAGGATAGATCCTTTGACTCTCAAATGAGCATGGCAAAAGTGTTCATGCTGGATTTCAAAGTTAAGACTTACACTTGCTATGTTTTAGTTTGGGGAGTTTGTTTTTCTCTGTGTTATGAGTAGGCACTTTCATTATTTCCTCTACATGAGGCAGAAGGAGAATTAAAAATATAAACACCACATGGCTCTTGGGCCACAGGGCAGAAACAAAGAACAGGTGGAAGAGAGCAGATTGGGCTGGCAGTTTTCTCTGCTGTCTCCTGACAACTTCCTGCCAGTTCAAACAGAACTGTTAGGCTGGATGTCAGCCTGGTGAGCAAGTTTTTACTTCTTCACAAAAGGCTACATGAATGCCTCAGAAAGAACAAGGAATTGCCAGGTCAAAAATTTAATATCCATCTTAAATCAAATCCTAAACAAAGAGACTAGTGCTCTACCACGAGCCACAGCTCCCTTCTGGCTTTTGTTGGTGAGTTGGGAGATATGAATCTCATAGACTTTCCTGCCCAGAACTTTTCTGGCTGGCTTCGACTTTTATCCTCAGATCTCAGCCTCCTAAGTAGTTAGCGTTACTGATGTGAGCCACCGCACCTGGCTTTCTTCCTTTTGCCCTCTTTCCCTCCCTCCTTCTCTTCCTTCTCTTCCTCTCTTACTTCTTTCTTGCTTGTTTTCTGTCTTCCTGCCCTTCTCCTCCTCCTTCTCCTCCTTGTCTTTGTTCCTATTCTGGGACTTGAACTCAGGGCCTAGGCACTGTCCCTGAGCTTTCTTGCTCAATGCTAGCTCTCTAACCCTTGATCCACAGCTTCACTTCTGTCTTTTTGCTGGCTAATTGGAGATAGGATTCTTAGGGACTTTCCTGCCTGGGCTTGCTTCAAATCACCATCCTCAGGTCTCAATCTCCTGAGTAGCCAGGATTATAGGTATGAGCCACCTGCTTGAAGCTAATTTTTATTATGTTTAGCTGTACAAAGGATTTACCATTCAACAAATCAGTTTATAAGTACAGTGCATCATGATTAATGACACCCCTCTATGGCCTGTTTTAAGTTGTTTTTTGAAATTTATAAATTATTGCCATTCTTTTAAAAGGATTTATCTAAGCTGTTTCACACAAAGCCTTATTTCCAGTTTCAGTTTGGGAGGATATTTTAAATAATAGTTAAACTCCTTCAATTTTTTGAAACAGTATAGAAGCCCTGGCTTTTAAATATAGAAGTTTTGCTTTTTACAGTATTGTCATCAATGATATGTGATTGTGTTAGTTTCACTTTTATGCTGCTTTGCCTTTTTAATATTTTATTATATGAAATCTTTTTAAAACCTTTACTTCTGTTTTATTGCCTTTATGTTTTGAAAGAAAAAAACATACTTGTTATGACTAGTCTTGATTGGATAAAAAAAAACTAGAACATTATTCAACTAATCTAGGCATTTTTTACTCTGATCAAAGATTTTTGTCTATTTTTCTTCAAAGAGTTTTGTCTTTTTTAGCTCTTACGTTGGTGCACCTGATCCAAGGTTGAGTTAATGTGAGACAGAGGTCTAGCTAGCTTCATTCTTTTTGTTGTTGTCATTGTTGTTGGTCATGGGGCTTGGACTCAGGGCTTGGCTGCTGTCTCTGAGCTTGAAAACTCAAGGCTAGCTTTGAACCATGATTCTCAGATCTCAGCTTCCTGAGTAGCTAGGATTACAGGCATGAGCCTCCGGCACCGGCTTAGCTTCATTGTTTGGCATATACAGTTGTGCTAGCATCATCTGTTGAGAAAACTATTTCTTTTCCATTGAATTATTTTAATGTCTCTCCCCAAGTTTTTGCTTTTTTTTTTTCTAGTACTAGGGGTTGGCTCTAAGGCCAGTTTGTTGGGTTTCTTTGTTATGAAAGGCCATTGAGTTTTGTTCAATGCTTTTCCTATAGCTGTTGAGATGACCTTTCTTCTGTTACTACCACATATTGCATTAATGAAGCTGCAGATGCTATTCATTTTTGCCTTTTCATTCAACTTCCCATTCTTTGTTCTTTGGCAAAGGAGCCTTGAGGAGCCCATTAAATGATGTTTTTAGTGGACATAATATGGGCCTTAGATATTTGTGAAATGTTTGACTTCCAGAGCTTTATGTCTCATTGAAAATGCTATGGTGCTAAAATATACCAGGACATAATAACTTATACCAGACTCTAGGCATTCACACACAGTGAGACCAAAGGAGGACACTCTTAGGAGAGGAACAGAAAGGCACAATGCCTATATACATCTGGTTATACAAAATAATATTTATCAAAATGAACTCCAGGAAATGGACACAAGGTTTATTTCTTTTCTGCTGTTTTTCTTTTTGTTCTGTTTGTTCATTTCTATGTCTTTGGGAGTATAAGGGGAGGCACAGAAATGGAACAACAAAGGGTAAAAAATATACAGCATTGATACTCACTGGACACTATGTTGAACTTACAGCTTGTGGGTGGGGGCAGGAGGAAAAAGCTGGGAGAGAGAAGGGTGGCATTGTCCAAAAAGAAATGTACTCTTTACCTGACTTATTTAACTGTAACCTCTCTGTACATCACCATTATAATAACAATACATTTTTTTTAAAAAGAAAGTGCTAGTGTGGTTACTATCTATTTAGGATTGGGGGCGGGGCTCCATATTATTGAATGGTGTAAAAGTAAAACAAACTTTAAAATGTACTGTGTAACCCAACTGGACAAATCCACAACATTATTTTGGTAACATATATGAAACTGTTTCATATATAGGCACAACTTTTGGAGGCAAAGTTTTTAAAAACTGGATTATTTATATGCTGTTTAAGAATGATGGACATTTTGTGCAGAACAAAGTGGATAGCAAGTATTTCTGGAAATTGTAATAATTATCAATGTGTTTTGTCTCCGGAAATGTGTACAGCTCCCCCACCCCGCCTCAATTTCTTTCTTCAACATAACATGATTTGTTTCACAATATAGATTTCCATCATGTCCTTATTTTATAATGTATGTTCACATTAATTCAAGAATCCTTCTCTGGGACACATTTTTCTTTTCCATTTGGCTTCCTTCACTCCGTTCTGTTGTCATTTTCATTGATGATATCTCTGTTAATTAATGTCTCGCTTTCCAATGCCTGCCCTTTTTGTTCATGATTTTGCAGCTCAGCCATATATTTTTTTTAAATTTCAGCTCTAATTATTGGTATTTCTGAGCTCCAATTGGTCTGTGACCTTCTGTGGCTGATTTGTAATCTTTATAATTTTATGAAGTTGACAGTCCATCTTCTTCCATTGGTAATAATTAAATATGTGTTCATTTAAAATGGTTTAGGAAAGTGAGTATATGTACTAGCTTTCCAAATTCTTAGCAAGGTCTTGGGTTATTAGAACATGTCACACACACGCACATACACAATGTGAAATTTTGGTTATACATAATGTAACATGCACCACCTTATTAGTACAGTTGTGCGGCATTAAGATCTGAAAGTATCAATTTTGTGTGTGTGTGTGTGTGTGTGCGTGTGTGTGGATGTGAGAGAGAGAGAGAGCGAGAGAGAGAGAGAGTATTGGGGCTTGAATGCAGGGCCTGGGCACTGTCCCTTAGCTTTTTTGCTTATGACTGGCACTTAACTACTTGAACCATCCCTTCACTTCTGGCTTTATGCTGGTTAATTGGAGCTAAGAGTCTTGAGGATTTGTTTGCCTGGGCTGGCTTTAAACTGCAGTCCTCAAATCTCAACATCCTGAGTAGTTAGGATTACACACATAAGCCACCAGTGCCCAGTATGCAACTATAAACATTTAAGAGAGAAAACAATATTAGTTTCCTTAATCCTTTAGCTTTTCCTCTTTGTCCCTTACTAATCTCTTCTTTGCTATTGACCTCTTCCTGTCCCCCCCCCCCGCACCCCCCCCCCCCTGCTTCCACCCTGGTCCTGGGGCTTGAACTCTGGGCCTGGAAGCTGTCCTGGCACTACTTCTGTGATTAATTGGATTAAAGAATCTCATGGACTTTCCTACCTGAGCTGGCTTTGACCTGTGATCCTCAGATCTCAGCTTCCTGAGTAGCTGGGATTAAAGGCGTGAGCCACTGCTGCCTGGCTAATTACTTTTTTCTTTCTTTCTTTTCTTTTCTTTTTTTTTTAGATTCTGAAGATTTCCTAGCAGAAGGTTTGCGAAATGAGAACCTCAGTGCTGGTGCAAGGGACCAGAGGGATCATATTCTACGTGGCTTTCAGCAGATCAAAGCTAGGTTTGTGTAAACTGGTTCCATTGTACTTTTTTATAACCTTTAAAACAACTTCTAATCAGTAAAATCTATGTTAGTAGTATAAATTCATGGAGTAAGACAGACCTGCCATATCCATAAGCTTAGTATAATTTACCAAATTTTTTTCTTTTCTTTTTTGGCAGTACTTAGGTTTTGAACTCAGAACCTTGCCCTTACAAGGCAGGTACTCTACCACTTGAGCCACACTTCTGGGCCCCTTTTGCTGTATGCTTCTGAATAGGGTCATGCATTTCTGCCTAGGCTAACCTCGACCACAGTCCACCCATTTACACTTCCCTTGTGGCTGAGATGTCAGGAACATAACATTGCACCCAGCTTTTATTGGTGGAGATAGGGTATCTGTGAAATTCTTGCCCAGGCTGGCCTTGAACTGCAATCCGCCTGATCTTTACCTCTTGAGTAGTTAGGATTGCATGCATGAGCCACCATGCCCATCTAAAGTATTTTTCATAATTACATGTCTTAAGATTTTGCATTTAAGGCTGGGAATGTGGTTTAGTGGCATTAAGTGCTTGCCTCACATGCATGAAGCCCTCGGTTCAATTCCTCAGTATCACAAAAACAGAAAAGGCCAGAAGTGGTACTATGGTTCAAGTGGTAGAGCTCTAACCTTGAGCAAAAGAAGCTCAGGGACAGTGCCCAGGCCCTGAGGTCAAGCCCCAGGACTGGCAAAAAAAAAAAAAAAAAGATTTGGCATTTTACATTGTCCTTTATTGAACATTTTTTGCATTTACCAACAAAATAGTGAAAACTAACTTGTTTTGTGCCAAATTACTAATGAGTAGGTGTCGAGTAGTATCACGTCATTTTCATTGTGGATTGGGCACTGACGATGCTTTCACAGTGCTTTCTCTAAAGAAAACTTAAACCAGATTTATCCAGTTGATTCTTTGAACATGTTAGAATGTGTTAATCCTAGTCTGTGGTGGAATATCATGGAGAAAGATTCATAGCCAGGTGCTGGTGGTTTATGCCTTTCACCAGCCACTTAGAAAGCTGAGGCCTGATGATTGAGGTTCAAAGCCAGCCTGGGAAGAAAAGTCCATAAGGCTCTTATCTCCAATTAACCACCAGAACACTGGTAGTGGAGCTGTGGCTCAAGTGGTAGAATTTCAGCCTTGAGTGAAAAAGTTAAGGGAGAGCATGAGGCCCTGAGTTCAAGCCCCAGTACTGGCAACACACACACACACACACACACACACACACACACACACACGTCACATTTTAGAATGTGAACATCTGATAGATGCATATACTTGCTTGGAGGTGAGAGGAGAATTCAAATCTCCCTTTTACTAAGTTTTTTTTTACCACTTCTTGTTTGAAATGTGGGAAGCGAAGGAGTTCTAGGGATAAGTGAGTGCTACTTTTGCCTTCTCTAAACCTGTGGTCCTGTGATCTAGACTGTTGGACTGAGCAGGATCAGGGCTGGGATGTCATTTGCATAGCTGATGGTTCTTAGTGTCTTAGAAGCAGGGGCGTTTTACCCTTCAGAAGGGCACAGCCAGAATCTCTTGCCCCAGGAATGAGAGAACCTCACAAGATTTCCCGCTGGATCTTAATGGCTCTTTCCTGCTGACTAATTAACCATCCATTTTCCTCAGTAACTGAGGACTATATAATTAGCAGCCTAGCTTGCTCTGAATAATTGAAACAAACAGAATGCACAAGATAAGAGATTGTTTGGTAAAAATGGAAGCCCCTATGATTTTGGGGAGACTGTGAGAGTATTGAAAAGAGTATTATAACACTATGCTATTCCATATAATGTTACTTCTCTAGTAGGTGTGTTTAATCTGTAGGCTTTTTAATTTTCATAAGTTTGTCTTTGTATTTTTAGAATATTATAAAGGTAATATGAGGGAAAAAAGGTGGAATTCTTGTTTTTGTTGCCAGTCCTGGGGCACGGACTCAGGGCCTGAGCACTGTTCCTGGCTTCTTTTTGCTCAAGGCTACCACTCTTACCACTTGAGCCACAGCGCCACTTCTGGGTTTTTCCTATATATGTGGTGCTGAGGAATCAAACCCAGGGCTTCATGTACATGAGGCGAGCACTTTACCACTAGGCCGTATTCCCAGCCCTAAAAAGGTGGAATTCTTTTCAATTGTTTTCTAGGAGAGAGAAACTGAATAGCATGGTGTATGTGCTGTTTCTGTTGATGAAAAGCTGTGACGAGAAATGCAAATACAACTTTACTATGGTCCTATGTATATACAACTATACATATTGCTTTATGGTCTTTTCCATATTTTTATCACAGTACTGGGACAGGCCTAGATTTCACTATTAAATCAGTAATGTCAGGCAAATTTGTGGCCACTTCTTATCAACAGTTGCCCATTACTTCTTAGTGCTCTTTGGGGGTAGGGGGAGGAGGGGTGGGAGGCATCCTAGGCCTGGGTGCTGTCCCTGAGGTGTTTTGGTTTGTTTGTTTCTCAAGGCTGCTGTGCTGCCACTCAAGCCTCAGGTCTACTTCTGGCTGTTTGGTTGTTAATTGGAAATAATCTTGTGGACTTTCCTGCCTGGGCTGGTGTTGAACCTGAATCCTCAGATCTCAACCTCCTAAGTAGCTAGGATTACAGGCATGAGCTACTGGCACCTGGCTTCAATGTTTTTTTTGAGATGTGTCTAGGCTTGTGTGCGTGCATGTGCACAAGCACGCTCGTGTACACACGTGCGTGCACACACACACACGAGGGCTGTGTTTCGAAGGAGTAGAGAAGTCTCCTTTTCCTATGTAGTTGGTAGAGTGGACACTCAGGAAATGGCTGGCAGGGGTCTTAAGGAACATATGCATTGTTGATAGGAGCTTTCTGTTCATTGATTTGTTGCAAGAAGGGTGATACTTTATTTACTTCTGCATAACCATCAGATCACTGAGGAAATGAAGAGCCAGGACTCCCACACTGCGCAAGAAAATAGAAGGAAGAAGCTTGCCTTTGGCAAGCTGCTTGAGATCGCCTTACCTCCACTCTCTGATCATTATCCTGTTAATGTTACCTCACTAGACAGAATCTTCTCCCTTACCCTTGGTCAGCTCTCATGTCTCACGTCTCTTCAGTGTTATACACTTACAAGTATTGACACAAAGTGCTTTCAAAGTACTGAAGGCTCGCATTTATCTTTATATTTACTTACGTGGCATGGGGTTGATGTTCAGAGCCAGCTTGGGTAAACAAGTCTAGGAGACCCTTAGCTCCAATTCACTAGCAAAAACTCAGAAGTAGAGGTGGTAGAGTACAAGGCCCTGAGTTCAAATCCCAATACTAGCACATAGACAAGAAAACCCACAAAAAATTGTGAATTGATCATATGTGAATAACGGCTGAGGAAAGGGAAAAGAATGAGTGAAAATCATTTCCCAAGTTTTATCTTTACTCATATTAAAGCAATAATTCCTTAGTGATTTGGTAAAGTGTGTGTATGTGTGTGTATGTGTGTGTGTGTGTGTGTATACCTGCCTAAAATTATATTTTGCTACTCCAGGGGGAAGATGTGGAAGAAATCTCTAGCATGATAATCTGTGCAAGTCCACTAGATAAATATAAATACCACAGATATTTTCAACTTCCCACTCTATTGTTTTCTTAATTGGGTCCCGTCTTTCTTCACCATTGCATTGCTGGAGAATGAAAGGTGAGAAGAGTGAATTAGCAAGGGCCTCTGGCTCAGAGTAAACTCTAAGGATTTGACCCTATTTGTTTCGGGCTGGCTCCGAATTCAGTGGTATTGCCTCCGTTGTGGACATGCTGGAAACTGAAGCACGTGACTCCATTGCCACGGCTTGAAAGTACCAAGTGCCTTCGCCAACCTTTCTGTTGTCTAGAGTGTCGGATCCCAGGAAATTGTTGTTCTGACAAGAGTCATAGATGAACCCCCAAGCCCACATCTGCTTTACAGCTCTAATAGCAAAGCAATTCTCTGTCTTAAAAACAAAAAACAATAACATTGTATCTGTATCTCTGGCTACATTTTGGTTTTTTGGCTTGAAAGTGTTACTAAAGAAGTCTTCCTTCCATATAAGACAAAACTAAAATGGATGGCAGGTTCTGTGCTTTGGAGAAAGTGAAGCTCTGTGATGGTATTTGATGTCTTGAGCTGTGATTTTCATTACTGTTCTTTGAACTGCTTGTCAGTTCTCCCTGAAAAGTGACACTTTTTCATTTGAGAGTCCAGATTTTCTTTCTTTTTTTCCCTTCTTTCCTTCCTTCCTTCCTTCCTTCCTCCCTTCCTTCCTTCCTTCCTTCCTTCCTTCCTTCCTTCCTTCCTTCCTTCTCTCTCTCTCTCTCTCTCTCTCTCTCTCTCTCTCTCTCTCTCTCTCTCTCTCTCCCCTTCCTTCCTTCCTTTTTCTCTTTGTGGGTGCCAGTCCTAGGGCTTGAACTCTGGACCTTGGAGCTGTCCCTGAGCTTCTTTTGCTCAAGGCTAGCACCCTACCACCTGAGCCACAGCTCCACTTCTGGTTATTATTATTGTTGTAATTTATTGGAGATAAGAGTCTCACAGACTTTCCTGCCCCAGCTGGCTCCTAACCACGATCCTCAGATCTCAGCCTCCTTAGTAGCTAGGATTGTAGGCATGAGCCACCAGCCCCTGGCTCTTCTTTTTTTCCTTCTTTTTCTTGTTGTTATTTTGAGAGAAGGTCTCACTACAAAGTCGAGGCTGGCTTGGAAGTTGTCATCCTCCTACTTCAGCTTCCATAGTGCTGGCATTACAAGTGTATACTACCATACCTGGCTAATTTCAGGGTTTTATTGAGTCCTTTTGGGGAAGGCTTAGGATCAAAGTTTTGCTGTCTGACGATAGTCACTGCAGGATTATCTCCAGATGTGCAACACCTGGAACGAAGCAGGCGTGATCTCCACTGAGAAGCGTGATGACATCCTTCCACTTTGGGAGGAACAGCAGAGCATTTCTTAAATGTTTGCTCCAATGGAGGTCATCTGACAACAATAATATATTGAGAGTGGAAGGAGGGATGAAGGAAACAACGTTTTTTATTACTGAGGTAGAGCCAAGTTCTCTCTTGATGCCCCCTCCCTCCCCCCCCTTTTTTTAGATAACTAGTCATTTATGCTCACTGTTGGAAGTAAAGGCCAGAACCATGGAGAGTTTTTCCTTCTGTGCAACTTAATAATACTGAAGGAGTTCCAACAAGAGACAAGAAGATTTATAAGCTTTTGAGAGGAGAGAAATAAAAAACTTCATGTAGCAAAACCCAGGACATTTAAAATACAGGCTGAAAGACTCTCGAGAACATGTCTCGTTGTGGGTGGCAAGCGTTGTGCTCTGCGTGAAATCTGATACACTGCTAGCATAAGCCTCATAAAAAGAATTCTGACTTCCTTTGGAAATTTCATGCTTTATTTTCTGCTTAACATGGCTTAATCTGAATCTAAAAAATTGATTCAGAGTAAAAATCTTTATAATTCGCACACATAAGATAATGCTAAGTGAAATGAACTCCATGTTATGGAAACGAGTTATATCACAGTTGTAACTACTTTCAACGTGCCATATGTAACTGTAGCCTGTATTATTGATGATATTCCTGTATCACCTTCCTGTGGTTGTACCTACATTATCTCTGTATCTTATCTGAGTATATTGGAAACCGGGTATACTGGTATTAGAACCAGGATATTGGAAGGGAATACCAAAATCGAGAGAGACAGGGTAAAAAAAAGACAAAAAACTACAAAAGCAATACTTAAAAACTGTTTGGTGAAAATGAACTGAACAACTGAACAACTCACGGGGGGGGGGGGGGAAGGAAGGGGGAGGGGGGAGGGGGAATGAGGGACGAGGTAACAAACAGTACAAGAAATATATCCAATGCCTAATGTGTGAAACTGTAACCTCTCTGTAATTCAGTTTGATAATTAATAAAATATATATATATATATAAAATCTATATAATTCTCATATCTTTCTACTATAGGAAGAAAGACCAAGAAGGATATTTGGTACCAATGCGGAAGTCCTACTTGTTCAATTATCTAAATTATAGCAACAATTTGACTACATCCTGAAGGGTTTTTTTTTGTTTTGTTTTTGCCAGTCCTGGGGCTTGGACTCAGGGCCTGAGCACTGTCCCTGGCTTCTTTTTGCTCAAGGCTAACGCTCTGCCACTTGAGCCACAGCGCCACTTCTGGCCGTTTTCCATATATGTGGTGCTGGGGAATCGAACCTAGGGCTTCATGTATATGAGGCAGGCACTCTTGCCACTAGGCCATATCCCCAGCCCTACATCCTGAAGGTTTATAATTCATTTCTTTCACTAGAACTGGGGCTCAAACTCATGCTCTTGCTTTGCTTAGTAGCTCATGGCTGTCGCTCTATCACTTGAACCATACCTCTAGCCATGCTTTTTGCTGGAGATGGAGTTCATGGGCTTAAAAAGCCCAAGATGGCTTTGAACTGAAATCCTCTAGGTCTTATTCTTCAGAATAGCTAGGACTACAAGCATGAGCCATTAGCACCCTGACTAATAATTCATTTCTTCCTTTTTCAGTCCTGTTCTTCTTCTCTATCCTTAAAAAAAATAGAAAAAGAAAAAGGAAGGCTGTAGCTCAGAGAGAGAGAGAGAGAGAGAGAGAGAGAGAGAGAGAGAGAGAGCACTTGCCTAGCATGCACCAGGCCCTGAGTTCTCTTGTTGATTGATGCCCAATTACTCTACCTGCTTTCTGTTAGTTAGTGGGTATATGCAGAGATTTCATAAGTGTATTAAAGATTTTTGGGAAGTGACGTCTCTAGGGGCAAGGGATTCTGTTTATTGCTCTTAGTGTTGAGGTTGAAATTAATACAGCATTACCTGCCATTGATTTCTTGGCTTAACTTGGTTCAACTTGACTTGGAAGAAAGCTGATCTGATGATATATTTGTTTGAGGAAAGTCCTTGATACGTGTGATTCTCCTTTCAATTAAATACTAATGATTATATTATTTATTATTTCACTTGTGGTGGTATCTTGGTATCTTCTGAGGTGAAACTATTTTTTTTTTTACACTGAGCTATTGTGGTAGTATTAACTGGTGGAAATTTTTCCCTTTGGGCACCCCATAAAATAAATATTTCATATAAGTAATTCTTATTTATATAATATTTTCATACTAAGTAGTAGTGGATTTAAAAAAAATTAGATGAAGAGATCTGTTCCTTTCAAAACTTTTTATTGAAAAAGTAGAAAAATATTTTTCTTCAATTTTCTACTAATGAGCATAGTCCTTGGTGGTTCAGATTAATGTCCAATAATAAAAGTATATTATGGTATTTTAATGTTCAGTCTTTAAGATTTTACTCTGTAGTTCAAGAAAATGCCTTTTAAAGAGAGTTTTAAAATTACTTGAAAAAAAATAGATCAGTATATCATTCTTTCCAGCACTGAACTCCTTGAACGGAATCCCGCATGCTCTGTTGAGAGTGAAAAGTGGGGGGTGGGGGGGAACTGGGCAGCATGTTTCACATCTTCAATCCCAGTTACTTGAGAGGTAGAGGCTTCAAAGATTCTACTTTACTGCCAGCCAGGGCAAAAAGTTAGTGAGAACCCCCATCTCGACAAATGAACCAGACATGTGGGTACACTGTCTTTAGCTGGAAGGATCCAGGCCTAAAGCTGGAAGAAGAGGAAGAGGAGGAGAGGGCGGGAGAGAGAGATGAAGGGAGGGAAGGAGGAAGGAGGGAAAGAAGTCAGGAAGCCGAGAATCCAAGTCTGGTGTACATGGTTATAGCCCAATGCTACTGGGAAAGCTGAGACAAGGGGGTGGACAGCCATTTGAGTCTAGAAGGTCGAGGATAGCTTCAGGAACATGGCAAGGCTACGTGAGGAAAAACAGAGAGGGCGGGGGGGGGGGGGAAGAGAGCGCACATTTTGAAATGTGTGAGCTGGGGGGCAGGTAGGTAATGGAGCTTTTACCCTTTGGGTTGGACTAACTTTACTATGCTTCATAAGCTGAGCACTACTCTCACTGGAGTCAGAGCATTAGTAGTGAGTTTACCACTCAGAGATATGATGATATTGCAAAGCTAAGAAGACTAATTTGATTCTAGTGCTTTGTTGCTATAAAATCCCTACTTAGGAACAAAAATGAACCACAAAACAAAAATCTGGCTAAATGGCTTTTTAAAAAATAGGATACTACTTGGTGGCTCAGGTCTGTAATCCTACCTGCTAAGAAGAGTGAGGCCTAGAGGATCGAAGTTCAGAGCCAGCCCAGATAGAGATATCTGCAAGACTCCATGTCCAAAATAACCAGTGAAAGAGCATGTCTGGTGGCCTACTGGTTCAAGTGGTAGAGCACCATCTGAGCAAGTGAGAGGCACTGAGTTCAAACTGGTACCAACAACAACAACAAAATCCCTACGTAAGGCAATTCCCCCCTAGTCCTGGGGTTTGAACTCAGGGCTTGTGCACTCTTGCTGAGCTTTGTGCTCAAGGCTAGGGCTCACAGCTCACAGACTTTCCTGACCTAGCTGGCTTCAAATTGCGATCCTCAGATCTCAAGCCTCCTGAGTTGTTAGGATTACACATGTGAGCCACTGGCACCCAGCTAGAATGATCCAGTTTTGAGCAGTTCAGCTCAAAATAGTTTGTTGGGCATTATAATTAACCTTTTAAACTCAGGCTTCCTGGAGTTTCCGAGCATTGTTGAGGTTCTTGTTGTGATTTATAGAAATTTTTCTGGCCACATAATCTCCAATTAGGTATTTCTATCTCTTAATTAGGTATAGCTATCTCTCATTCTGCCCTAACCACAAGACCCATATTATACTTTGTGAATTGAAACCTCTTACCATCTACCAAATGTGTTTGTGCTTTTTTAATGAGAGAACGGATATGTAAGCCATTGCTAAAAGTAAAAGAATTAATAAAAGTTTGGGATTGAGAATTTAGATATTTTTTGTCAGTTGTGGGGCTCGAACTCAGGGCCTGGGCACTCTCCCTGAGCTCTTTTTGCTCAAGGCTAGTGCTCTACCACTTTGAATAACAGCACCACTTCTAGTTTTCTGGTGGTTAATTGGAGGTAAGAGTCTCATGGGACTTTTCTGCTCAGGTTGGCTTTGAACTACAATCCTCAGATTTCAGGTGTAAACCACCACCACTTGGCAGAATTTAGAACTTCTAATTGGTTATCTTGTTTTTACCTAGCCAAACCATTTAAAAGCATGAAATGGATGCTGGTAGCTTGTACCTCTAATCCTAGCTACTCAGTAGGCTGAGGTCTGAGGATTGTAGTTCAAAGCCAGCCTAGTCAGGAAAGCCCATGAGACTCTTATCTCTAATTAACCACCAGAAAACTAGAAGTGTGGCTTAAGTGGTAAGGGAGTGATCTGAGCAAAAAAGTCAAGCAAGAGCCTGAGGGCCTGAGTTCTAGTCCCAGTACTGGAAAAAAAAAGAGAAGTAACATCTTTCAAATGGTCATTGGCTTAAAAGCCCCATAGCCAAATACTGAAGTCTTATTCACTATGTTCGTGTCAGCAGGTTTTGGGATAGCAGCTGGGTCTGGTGATGTAGGTCTGTAATCCTAGCTATTTAGAAAATGGAGGGAGATCTGGAAGACTGAATTTCAAGGACAGCCTAAGCTAAAGCACAGGATAGGAGATGTGGCACAAACTAGCAAAATGCCTGTTTAGTAAGTGCAAGGCCCTGAGTTCAAATCCCAGTACTGTTAAAAAAAAAGATCAATGGAGGGACAGATACATTTCAAAGCAAATATCACAAAATATGAATCATTGAGTCTAAGGCGTGGGCAGATATAGGTATTCTTTCAGCCTCTAGGTATATTTGAAATTTTTCATAGTAAAATGTTGCAAAAGGATAATTGGTTTGTCTTTGCAATTTGGAAACCATGGGCTCATTCATTGTGGTTTCAGAAAACCAGAGACTTCCTCAATTTGGAAATGTAATAATATATATTTGTGGTTTTTTACAATGGTAGTTTTCTAGGAACAACCTTATTATTTGGAGATGAGACTGAACTAAGGGATATCATCCAGTTTGTTATTTCTGTCATAACTAACAGGAAGTAGCTAACTTTTATACTCACTTCTGGGCCAGCAATTATTGAGGGCTGAAATCCAATTCAAACATTCTGCCCAGGAGATCTTGAAATTTTTATTTATTTATTTTTTTTAAAGGAAAGGCAATTTCTGACTTTTCTTATAAATTTGATCAAAGGAAAGCTACTATGAGATTGGTAGTCCAGTAGGAAATGGAACTCAATTTTACATTTTTAAAAATCATTTTATGGTATTAAAAAAGACAGAGGTTAGAGCCAAAGCTCTTATTCTTTTTATTGAACTAGAATTGAACGTGGCAGAAAATCATTTTGGTCCTAGTGCAGTAAATGTTGTCACTGAAACATGTTCAAGAGGCATTGCGACGGTCTTTCTAGCATGTGAGACAGAAGTTCACAAAAAGAGAACTGACTTTTTCTGTTTTTATCTTGAAATTATTAGATGTCTGGGAGATGAAAGTAGTTTAGTTCTATGGAGTATGTGTTAGATAATGTTAATGTCTCTGTTCTGAAGAAGGGAAGTGTAGTGTGTGTGTGTGTGTGTGTGTGTGTGTGTGTGTGTGTGTGTGTGTGTATGTGTATTATTCCTGTACCTCAACCAGCCGCTAGGACCAGAGAAGGGTCTACCCATGCAAAACTGTGACCTGACAATGAAAATGGCCACTAAGTAACTGAGAACTTATGAGAGCTATTTAAGATTTTTTTTTTCCTCAAAGCTGATGTTCTACTACTTGAGCCACACCTGTACTTCAGGCTTTTTGCTGGTCTCGCAGGCATTTCTGCCCAGGCTGGCTTTGAACCACAATCCTCAGATCTCAGCCTCTTGAGTAGCTAGGGTCACAGGCTGAGCCACCTACAACCGGCCTGTTTGAAGAACAAAGGACATTATGATGGAGATGTCAGCCGCTACTTTCTTTTGAGAAACCAGTAGGAGAGAAATTCGAAGTCCACTTGGGATTTAAAAAAAATAAAAGAAAGAACCAATCATTTTTTGAGTGTGCAGTGTGATTATGCTTCAGAATTTTGTGTAAATGAAACAGGTTGGTAGGCATATGTTTGCTGATCCAAAAATGATTAAAATTCAGAATAAGTATGACTCTTGTGAAATGGAGTGCTCAGGCCTCCGCCAGCATTGCGCAGCGCCATATGGCCGAAGCAGATTAATTCTGTTCCCAGTCTCTTCTTTGACTGCATACTTAGGTGCCCAGTTTGAGCCACAGGAGGGGCCTGGGAAGGGTTCACCACCTGAGATGAGATGGGTGTTTGACACGGCCCCGCAGGCCATTTGCATAGCTAATCGCTACTTAGAAGACAAAACCCCTCATGAGATTTTCTTGAGCTTCTCTCCCCTATTTCCTATTTTTATTTCATTTTAAATTCAAAACCAAGTAAATGTGCAGGAAAATAAATGTGTATCAGGGCTTTTGAAGGCAGAGTAAGTCAGAAAGATAGAGTGAGGAGTCTCTCTCTCTCTCTCTCTTGCTAGTTCTTAGCATGGGACAGCACGCTGAATATAAGTTAGTGCTTTGGGGAACCTCAGACTTTTCAAAGCTGAATGAGCCTGCTGTATGTCTGCTCAGCAAGCATCTTTCTTTTTCCCTCGACCACAGACCCTGCTAGCCAGCAGTCAGTTGCTAGCTGAAGCCATTCTGCTTTGTCCAGTGAGTGGTCTAGGGTTTATAAAACATAGAATCTCTCTCTCTCTCTCTCTCTCTCTCTCTCTCTCTCTCTCTCTCTCTGGCTCTCTCTCTCTCTTATGTGCACACGCCTGTGCGTGTGTGTGTGCCATTACTAGGGCTTAAGACTCGGGGCCTAGGTTCTGTCCTTTAGCTTTTTTCACTTAAGGCTGGTGCTCTGCCATTTGAGTCACACACCCACTTCCTGCTTCCTGTTGATTAATTGGAATTAAGAGTCTCAAGGATTTTCTGCCAGGGCTCACTTCCAACTGTGATCCTCAGATCTCAACCTCCTGTGTAGCTAGGATTATAGGTGTGTGCCACCAGCACCTGGCAAGATAATTTTAAGGGCTGTAGAGTCCATGGGTCAGAAGACTTCTGATAGGACAGTTTTATATGAGAAATAATGATACACTGAATGGCAGGAGTCATTTTAAAACTCCACCCTGCTCTACAGTGCTAGAATACAAAGATGGGGTGAACTGGATTCTTCATATCCCTGCTGGGGCCTGCACCATCTCCAGACTTCTCTGTCTTCAGACTTAAAAAAAAAATATTGGTACTAGAACTTGAACTCTGGGTCTGGGCTGTTTCTTAGGTTTTTCACTCGAGACTAGAGCTCTCCTACCTGAACCACAAGCTCCCTATCTGGCTTTTTTTTTTTTTTTTTTTTTGCCAGTCCTGGGCCTTGGACTCAGGGCCTGAGCACTGTCTCTGGCTTCTTTTTGCTCAAGGCTAGCACTCTGCCACTTGAGCCACAGCACCACTTCTGGCTGTTTTCTATATATGTGGTGCTGGGGAATCGAACCCAGGGCTTCATGTGTACAAGTCAAGCACTCTTGCCTCTAGGCCATATTCCCAGCCCCCTATCTGGCTCTTTTGCTAGCTCATTGGAGATGAGAGTCTCAAAGACTTTCCTATCCTGGCTGACTTTGAACCACAATTCTGGGATCTCAGCCTCCTGAGTAGCTAGGATTACAGGTGTGAGCCACAAGTGCCCAGGCAGAATGTTTGTTTTTATGGGGAGAATAGACTTCTACTTGTCTCAGCTCCAGTCAGCCAGGTTTGTTACTTGCAGTAGGAGGCAGTGTAACAGCTTCAGGGGCCAGGATTGACTTTGCTGTCTTCTGTTCTCTTACTGCCAAAGACTTCCTCCTTTTCCCTCGATTAGATGTCAGAGGCAGAATCATGGAGTCATTCCGCATGGCTCTTCTCTCATGTCCCAAACCTCAAACAAGGCCTACTGAGTCTTCATCCCAAACCTGCCTTCTTTCTGCTTCCTCTGTCACTGGCTCCTTGTCAGCCTTCATAAAGCGACTGGAGACTCAGAATTCAGCTTTTCTGCTCGTTACCATTTGTTTTTCTTTTCATTCTATTTGAAGAGCAAATCTGTATGTAATAGTAATTCAACATTCATGCTGTAGGAGATTGATTGTGATCCTGTGATAAGCTATACTTAAGAGCAGGGCACTGGTGGATTATGACTGTCATCCTAGCTACTCAGGAGGCTGAGATCTGAGGATTACAGTTCAAAGCCAGCCCGAACATGTAAGTCAGTGAGGCTCTTAAATCTAGTTAACCAGCAAAACACAGTTTGCTCAAGGGGTAGAGCACCAGCCTTGAGTGAAAAAGCGTGATGTTCTGAGTTCAAGCTCCAATACTGACACGTACACACAAAAGAAAAAAATAGGTTAAAAACATTTAAAATCTCAAGCCAGGTGCCGGTAGCCCACACTTGGAATACTAGCTACTCAGGGGGCTGAGATCTGAGGAGTATGGTTCAAAGCCAGCCTAGGCAGGAAAAATCCATGAGACTCTTACCCCCAATTAACTTCCAAAAAGCCGGAAGTGGAGCTGTGTACGTGTGTATATACCCACATACACGTGACTGGGAAAAGTTTTTACTTCTTCAGCACTGAACTGCTACATCAGGAAAGGATTATATCTACACTCTGGCTATTTTTATAAAGCATTTGTATTTGTTTTTCCAAAGGGATGATACTTGAGTAAACGAGTCACCTTCTCCTTTTACAAACACCAGTCATCATGACTGAGTTTTCTGTTGGATCGTAAAAGAAAATGGAATCAACTGAAAAAGGCAGAGTGAGGATTACAGATTGGAAGTGGTTACTTTACTTTACAGATAAGTGTTCACTGTTTATGTTGGGCTCCATGCCAGGTGATCACAACAGTGTTATAGAAGATATAGCCTCTTGCTGGCACCAGTGGCTCACGCCTATAATCCTAGCTACTCAGGAGGCTGAGATCTGAGGATTGCTGTTCAAAGCCAGCTGGAGCAGGAAAGTCTGTGAGACTCTTATCTCCAATTAACCAGTAAGAAATCAGACACACACACACACACACACACACACACACACACACACACACACACTATTTATACATACAAAAAAGATTAGGAATTTTACCAACATTTTAGTAGTTCATTATAATTCTTTGAGTGATTACCAAAAGAAGTCCTCTCTTTAGATTCTGCTTTCCCCCCCTGTTTATTCCAATTTTGTTACAATGAGAATGAGTGAAATGACATTCCATCTTTAATTAGGATTCTCTTGTTATTTTTCAATTAATCAGTGTCAGTAGCCTTTGAGTTTGTATTAAATTATTTTCTTCATGAAAGCTTTTAATGAGGAAGCAAATTGGTTGTATTTATGTATTGGATTCTTGCCACTGTAATGTGTATTCAGACATGTCTTTTGAAGTATGGTTTTGCTGATCATCTTGAGGTTAGTCCAAAGCAAAAAACAATACAAAAAAAAAGAAAGGAAGAAGTTCTTTGCTTGGAGGAAGATCCCTCCCCTCCCCCCACCCCCACCCCCACTACTGGGCCTTAAACTCAGGGTCTGGAGCTCTCGCTTGGCTTTTTCACTTGGCTGGTGCTCTACCACATGAGCCGCCCCTCTACCTCCAGCTTTTTGCTGGTTAGTTGGAGATCAAAGTCTGCCCAGGCTGGCTTTGAGTTGTGATCGTCCCATCTCATCTGCCTGAGCAGCTAGGATTAGAGGCGTGAGCTACGGTCATCTGCCTGTTTGGATGAAAATTTAAGTTTCAAAAGCATTCTTATTTTTCTCTTTCTCTTTTTCCTTTTTTTTTTGTTTTTGGTAACCCATTGCTTTCTTTCCTCTCTTGCCTTTGCGTGAGCATCCTGGATGAAAATGAGGGGCAGCTAGTGCTTATCTTGTTTGGAATAAATACATACTCCACAGTGTGGTTGGGGTGCCTGTCTACCCACCCCTCCTCTTTCCATGGTCCCCTCCCCTCTCTGAAATATCCTCTACTGTCTACTCTGAGCTCAGAGAGCTAGCTCTTGTTTCGGACTTAGCAAAGGCTCGCTGATCGCCAGCTCAATGTCTCTTTCCTTTGAGAGTTCAGGTTACCTGAACAGTATATAGGTGTGTACAGGTGTGCACAGGTGTGCTGCAGGAGATGCTGATGAAGGAGACTAGCCTCCTCTCCAAGCTCCATCTTGGAGTGTCTGGGAGAAGGGGATAGGGCAGATGAGAGGTGCTGGCAGAGGGAGCGGAGGAGGTGACGCCGGGCCTGGGCCATTTGGGGTGTTTTCACCAAGGAAACTTGAGATTGTGCTGGCCGGTTAGATCATTGAACTCACAGTCATGCTAATGACAGGCTCAGCTGACATGTATGTATCTTGCCAGCTGCCGGGTCTACTCTCAGTGCTTTCTAGCCACTACCTTTGCCAATTTGCTCGAGAATCAGAGCAAGCAGGTAAGGGGAACATTTCTGTGTGTTTGTTGGTTGGTGCTGGGGTTTGAATGCAGGGCTTCAGGTTCTTGCTCAGCTTTTTCACTCAAGGCTGGTGCTCTACCACTTGAGCCACACCTCTACTTCTAGCTTTTCACTAGTTAAGTGGAGAGAAGAGTCTCTTGGATTTGTCTGCTTGGGCAGACTCTGAACTTCAATTTCTCAGCCTCTTGAGTAGCTTGGATTACAGGCATGGGTTACTGCACTCAGCTTCATGTTTCAGGGTTGTTTTTTGTTGTTGTTGTTGGGTTTGGTTTTTTTTTTTTTGGTACCAGTCCTGGGTCTTGAACTCAGGGCCTGGGCACTGTCCCTGAGCTTTGTGCTCAAAGCTAGCACTCTACCACTTGAGCCACAGCTCCACTCTGGCTTTTTAGTGACTCATTGGAGATAAGAGTCTTCCCTCTAATACTTTGCTGCCCTGGGCTGGTTTTGAACGGCAGTTCTCAGATCTCTGCCTCATGAGTAGCCAGGATTACAGGTGTGAGCCATTGGTGCTGATTCCTATTTCCGTTTTAAAGATGAAGATAACAGTGTGTGGTGCAGTCTTGCAGCTTGAAGATGGAGTTGCAAAGCCGTCTGCAAAGCCTTTGCTCTTCACGTCATCGCTGAGAAGAGGGGAGCAGGGGGAGCAAGAAGATGGTGGGGCAGGGCACTTAGGACCTCATCCTATTGATGATCTGTGTCTGCATCTTGAAGGCCTGAGTGGATTCCATGCCTGCAGAAATAGAAAGGAGATAGATCAAGTGGATAGGAAGGGTTGATCTTGGCTCTGACGGGAGAAAGAAGTAGGGGGGTGGTTCCTAAGCTTCAACTGGATAAATGGGATATTTCCATTAAAACAGGACTGGCAGGACTAGCAGAGGCTTGAGACTGAGGGGCCAAGGGCACTTATGTGCTCTTGAGAGAAGAGCATTGTAATCTCCCAAGAAAGGATGAGAGCTCTTGTTTCTGCAGGTCTTTATTGACCATGTGTCTGTCTGTGTGTGTGTGTGTGTGTGTGCGTGTGTGCGCAAGTACTGGGGCTTGAATGCTGGGCCTCATATTCTAGCTTAGTTTTTCTTTTTTTCCCTCAAGGCTAGCACTCTATCACTTGAACCAAAGCTCCACTTCTGATTTTTGGCTGGTTAATTGGGGATAAAAAGCCTCCTGAACTTTTCTGCCTATACTGGCTTCCAACAGTGATCTTCAGATCTCAGCCTCCTAAGTAGCTAGGATTACAGGCATGAGCGCCAGCTTAAGACTTTTCCATAGGTGCAGACCCTGTTGACAAGTCTCTTACAACTAGTTTCTTCCTGGTCAGCCTGAACTCTGGCCTGTCCCTCCCATTTTTCTCTTACTCTCGTGTCCTTTTTGTTTGTTTGTTTGTTTCTAGTCTAGAAAAACCCTAACCTTGGATCCATTGAACTGCTTAACTTCTCTCTTCTTACATCTGGGCAGCTAACTAGGACTTAAGAAAAATGGTCCGATTGAATTGCCAGCACAGTAAATCTTAGTCTTCAACTTTAGCTGAACCCATGATGATGGCTGGCCATTCGTGGATGTGTTTCATGTCAACAACCTTTACAATTCCCCTTTTCCATTGACCCCTCCCCCCCAGCCCTTATCAGTCTGCCCTGTCATAGTATCTCTCACTCCCGACACAGCACCAAAGAGCAAACAAAGACTTCAGACCAGAACCCCTTCCATATCCTCCTGCAGATGATCCTGCCCCCCTTGCCTGGCTTCTTCCTGCATCCCTGGCCCTGTCCTCTGTGTCACCCTCCCCTGCCCTGCCAGCCTTCTATCTGATCCTGAATCCTCCCTGAGCCAGGAGGAAGGAAGGTTCTGGAATGATCCAGACCTGTGTTCTTCTGCCTTCAGTTTTTACCACTGTAAGTTTGGAGCCATCCTCATCATGATCTATACAGCTATTTATGTCAAACAGCACACAGTTTCAGTGCTCTGGACTTTTCATCCCTCACCGAGTGAAGGATTTATTAATCTCATGGTGAATGGACAGAACAAAGGTGGTATTCACGAGGTAAGGTTTAGAGAATGTGTCCAGAGGTTCCTCTTGAGAAAACCCACCCTCCTAAATGAGCCGGGATCATGAATCCAGCTTGAAAGTTTTCATGTAAACATCTGCTCTGGGGTCAATGATATAAGCACATTCAGAACAAGGGAATCCTTAAAGACATGGTCACTGAAAAGGGTTGGTCCAAGTAGCTATAAGGGTTTCTATAGAAACAGTATCACTTTCAAGTGATGCTCACACTTGCAAATGTCCTCCCAAGATAAAGTATGGTAGCTGCATAGTGTGGGGCGACCAGGTAAGCTCCACTGCCTCGGTTTCCTCTCCTGTCAGCATAAGGGCTGCAGGTCCTCAGCTGGGATGTCCTAATGTCCTAAGTATACGGGACTCGGCCATTGTCACATGACCACGGGGCCAGGAGTCAAAGATAGAAGTTGAAACAGAGCAGTCAGCTGGAACCCCTGTGTGTGAGGGAAGCCTTGTTGCCCCCCCCCCCCCCCAGCCCAGTACACAAGTTAGGAAACAAAAGGCTATCTCTGGCTTTGCTCTTTGGCACTGTGCTCCCTGCCTGTCTTACAGTCTACAATCAAATCGCTATCTCATACCTTCTCATTGGCTCTCAAATAGCTTTGGTGGAAGTCGACCACCACCGTGGACAAATTAAAGACTTAAACAATCAATGAGACAAATCACCAGAGCTTTCAACGATTCTCTTTTCAAATGTGACCTGACATTTTGGCCTTTCATTTTGCCACAGAATACCCACTGAGTATTTTTTTTTTGTATTAGGTTATTGAGTTATATTTTGTTGCCTATTAAAAGCAGAAAAAGAGCTGGGCACTGGTGGCTCACACCTGTAATCCTAGCCATACAGGAGGCTGACATTTGAGGAGTACTGTTCAAAGCTAGTCCAGGCAGGAAAGTCCATGAGACTCTTATCTCCAATAAACCACAAAAAGCCAGAGGTGGAGCTGTGGCTCAAAACACTAGCCTTGAGGGGACAAAAACAAATAAATAAAAATAAGCCAGGATAGTAATCATATAGACACACCAGTGAAGATTTATTCATGGAATTCAGTCTTCATGCTAGAAAGTAAAGAGAGACTTGAACTTAGAGCCTCATGCCTACTAGGCTGTCACTCTACAACTTGAGCCATGCCTCTAACCCTAATTTTTTCTTAAATTGTTTTTAAATATCTGGAAATGCACTTTCAAAACTTGAGGAAGAGCCGTGATTTCTTTATATTATGAATGTCAGAGAACGTTGTTTCTATGTTATTTAATGGATGTTTGATTATTGCTATAGTATTTTATAAGTAGGAGAATACTGTGCAGCCAGGAAAGGGCTTCTAAACTTTAGGGGTATTGACTCAAAACCACAGAAATATCCTAAAGCATCTCCTAAACATCTCCTAAAGCAACCCCGGACCCCTTTTATGACAAGTCCTGTTCCTCATTCCTTGTAGATTATCTGTTGTTGTCTTGTTCTCTTGTCATTTCTCCATATGCAAATGCTTGTAGTTGGGTAGATGGTAAGCCCCTTGTAGGTAGGCACTGGGTTTTGCACTTTTGGTCTGACTGGAGGAGCAGGGCCTAGAGGTAGGGCACCACCTCTCTACCAAGGACACCTTTTCGCTGTGTGAGCTTCTGGGCCTGGAATCTGGACCCCTGGGGTCCTAAGCCCTTGATGCCTCCCCTAGATACTTCCACCAGGTGGCGCTCATTCCCCATCTCTACTGTGGGTGTCAGCGGCCACATTGCCCTTTGCTCCTTGCCCATTCCTTCTGCCATGGTAGTAAGGGGAGACTGGTGGTAGAAAGAGAATTCCAAATCAAGGCGAATCTTTCCACGTGTGAAAAGATCTCTAGGATCTAGGAAATACCTACAGAGTGGAGACTCTGTTGCTTGGCAAGGCCTTTTCCTTGAGCACAAATCCATTTGTACCATGTGACAGGTTGGCCAAGGTCTATTGCAAGGTGTTTTGTTGGTCTTATCAACTGGAATCTTAAGATTCCGCTTCTAATAGTGAAATCAGTAGCACTGTGGTGCGAGTCTTTGATGTCTTCTTTGGAGATGATCATTGTCAGAGAAAGACAGACAGGAGGGAGGTGGAACAGCTAGCTATACCTTGTACATTCAGAAGGCATAGCTATTTTTTGACATAAAAGTGAAATTCAGATTTGTATATCCTCAAACAATCTAGATTTTCTTTGTTCAGCAGGTGGTTTACCAAAGTAGGGTATGTATGATGTTTAAATATTCTGTAAGATGCAAGTAAAACAATGCTTTTAATACTTCAGTTGCAAAATTTGTGCCACAGGGGCTGGGAATATGGCTTAGTGGTACGATGCTTGCCTAGCATGCATGAAGCCCTGGGTTCGATTCCGTAGCACCACATAAACAGAGAAATCTGGAAATGGTGCTAGTCTTGAGCTAGTCTTGAGCTGAAGAGCTCAGAGACAGTGCCCAGGCCCTGAGTTCAAGCCCCACAATGGACAAAAAAAATATTGTGTCTCAGCTAGGTGCTGGTGGCTTACACCTATAATCCTAGTTACTCAGGAGACTGGGATCTGAGGATTGCAGTTCCAAGCCAGCCAGGGTTTTGAAAAGTCCCTAGGAGACTCTTATCTCCAATTACCACCAGAATACCAGAAGTGGTGCTGTGCCTCAAAGTGGTAGAGCATTAGCCTTGAGCAAAAGAATTCAGGGACAGGGGCCAGGCCCTGAGTTCCGTCCTCGTGATTAACAGAAAGGAAAGGAGAGCAGAGGAGAGGAAAGGAGAGGAGGGAGGGAGGGAGGGAGGGAGGGAGGGAGGGAGGGAGAGGGGAAGGAAGGAAGGAAGGAAGGAAGGAAGGAAGGAAGGAAGGAAGGAAGGAAGGAAGGAAGGAAGGAAGGAAGGAAAAGAGAAAGAAAAAAAAAGAGGCTTATGGATTTTCCTAACGGGCCTGGCTTTGAATCTACGGTTCTCAGCTCTCAGCCTCCTGAGTAGCTAGGATTACAGGCGCAAGCCACCAGTGCCTGGCTGTGGATCCTTTTCAAAATTCAGTAAGAAACTTTCTCCTCAGAAAATATCAATGCTATATATTCCTAAGAGGCCACGATGAGGGTAGGAAATAGGCCTATTTGTCAACACAAAGGTCTTTATGTCCACTGCAAAGTGGAAGGGGCAGCAGCTGTGACGGGGAAGGGAGGCTACAGAGACGAGGCGGGAAGAGGGACTCAGGCACAGGGAAATGGGACAGGGGATGGCGGGATGGGAGGGGGTGGGGAAAGGAGAGCTCATGTTATTTTTCTATTGGCAAAAATACGGTTGGAGAGGACCAGGATGAGAGGAAGAGGCAGCGTGCACACAGAGAGAAATCAACACAGAATGACAGGTTCTTGAGTGGCCAGAGCAAATGAGATGGAAAGGAAAGTAGATTGTGTGTGTGTGTGTGTGTGTGTGTGTGTGTGTGTGTGTGTAGCCACCCTGGATGGTAGTGTTTCTGCAGAGGAAAAGTGCAAAGTAGGCTCCATGCAAGTGATTTGGAATACTCCTTTCCGTCACTGCCTTTGATTAGGTGAAGACTACAAGCCACAGTCCTTAAAATAAAAAGTGTTTTTTTTTAAATTCTGCTGTTAGGACTTGAACTCAGGGCCTGGGCAATATCCCTTAGCTGTTTTGCTCAAGGCTGGTGCTCTACAGACCCTTGAGTCACAGCTCCGCTTCTGGCTTTTGGTGGTTAATTGGAGATAAGAGTCTCACAGACTTTTCTCCCAGAGCTGGCTTTGAGCCTCCATCCTCAGATCTCAGCCTCCTTGAGTAGCAAGGGTGACTTGGCTGAGCCACCAGGGCCCAGTGGATTGCAAGGTCTCTCTCTTGGTGTGGACCCCAAACTATTAGGCAGTCTTGAGTCAACTTCATGCCTCTTCTGTGTCTTTGAGGAGTAAGAGGTGTTGGAGCATGTGAGGGAGGTTGGTTGTCATAATACCTGGGAGTGCTCCTGGTGTTTGCTTCCCAGAACCAGTGATGTCATGGTCCTTCAATACAGCAGGTGCCTCAGCCAAGGATGATCCTACTCAAAGGTCCTGTGGTCACCAGGACCTTCCCTTAGAAAGGCACAATTACCTAGCTGTGCTGGCCCTCACAGGAGCATGGAAGGCTTGCTCACATCTCAGGGGCAGCTCTGGTTTTGTTCAAACAAAACCAGGCTTTGGCTAGATATTGACGAATGAGCAACCTTTTTGGACTTGGCGCTAGACCCACTGTATGTCAACTGAGATTGAGAATCACGTGTTGGACTTACCTCCTTTTTTTTTTTTTTTCTTTTGTATTTCAGATACTGTTGGGATTTTCAGCCCCAAGGTGAGTAGTGTTGGACCAGGTATAGTTTCAGACTAAAAATGAGTAGATGCTGTGCCTGTCTCTTCTTCTAAGTTGCTTCACAGAGTGGCCCTCCCTTTCTTCTTCCCTCCCTCCCTCCCTCCCTCCCTCCCTCCCTCCCTCCCTCCCTCCCTCCCTCCCTCCCTCCCTTCTTCCCTCTTTCCCTTCCTTCCTTGCTTCTTCTGTTCTTTTTCTTTGGGGGCGGGCAATGTTGGGGTTTAATTTCAACACTGAATTTGTCAGGCAGTTGCTCTACCATTTGAGCAATGTCCCCGTCCCCCCCCCCCCCACCTTTTTTTTGCTTTAGTTATTTCTCTACTAAGGGCCTTGGGTTCTTGCTCAGCGCTGGTCTCAGACAATGATCCTCCTAGGTATGGTCCTGTAGCTGGAACTACAAATGTCCACCACCGTGCCTGGCTTATTGGTTGAGATAGAGTCTTGCTCCCTGTCCCCTTGACTAGCTTTTAATTGTAATCATCCAGCTTTCCATCCCCTCCCTCCACAAGTAGCTGGGATTATAGGCAGGTGCCACCTGGCATGCCAGTAGCCATTTTTGAGGCAAGTTAGGTGGAGTGTTTAATTAGCTTTCCCCCTGCTGGGTACCCTTGTGCTTGCCTTTTAGCAGTAAGAAGTTCTATGTGTCTGCCTCCAGAGGAGATGGTTGCTGGGTTATTTTGTTTTCTTGAGCAGCTTTGTTAGAGACCAACAGGATCCTGTAGCATTCAAATAGAATGGAGTCCATATTAAACATCCCGGGCAGGTTCCAACTCAGTGAATCCTTCATTTGCTCCTGAAGTAAATTCCAATGCACTGTCTCCTCCATCACAGGGCCTTCCCTGGCCTTCGTGGCAGCAGGGAAATGTCAGAAGCGAGGCGGGCAGGGAAGTCCCGCGAGAACCCGCCGTGTAAGCTCATTCTCCTGCAAGCCCAGCGCGGCCATGGCGCTGCTAATTGCTTCCCTGCCATTGTTTCCCTGCTTTTTGCTTGATGAACCCAGCATCTGGCGTGATTCTAAAAAAGTACAGCAGACAGCTGTGTGTAAAATTAAAAACAGGGAGGGGGGAGGGACAGGGTTTAGAACACATATTTTTTTAAAGGTTCAAAATTGGGATTAAAAAATAATTAAACCGTTTGAGGGGATGTGGAAGGTGCTGTGTGCATCCGTTCTTCTTAGTTCTCTGAGAATGCCAGAAACAGCCTCCTGAATATTAATCACCCGCCGGCAGTTGCAAAGAGGCTGTTTAGAAATCTCAGAGAACCCCAGACTTGCAGATCAAACCTTCAAGGAGCTTTATAAACTGTTTGAAAAAGCACTGTAAACTTTTCCAAACCTTCCTTCCTTCCTTCCTTCCTTCCTTCCTTCCTTCCTTCCTTCCTTCCTTCCTTCCTTCCTTCTTTCCTTCTTTCCTCCCTTCCTTCCTCTCCCCTCCCTCCTTCCCCCTTCATTCTTTCTTTCCTTCCTCCCTTCTTTCCTTCCTTCCTCCCTCCCCATCTTTCTGTCTTTTTTTGTTGTTGATGTTTTCTGTTGTGGGGCTTGAACTCAGGGCCTGGGCATTGTCCCTGAGCTCTTTTGCTCAAGGCTGGGGCTCTACCGCTCTGAACCACAGCTCTACTTCCAGTTTCTAAGTGGTTAACTGGGGATAACACTCTCATGGGACTTTTCTGCCTAGGATGGCTTAGAACCACAATCCTCAGGTCTCAGCTTCCTGAGTAGCTAGGATTACAGGCATGAGCCACCAGTGCCCGGCCTGTCTTTCTTTTTGTGCTAGTACTGGGGCCTGGACTCAGGACCTTGTTCTCTTGAGCTTGGCTTTTCACTGGAGGCTAGCTAGCACTTGAGCCACAGCTCCACTTCTGGTTTTCTGGTGGTTAATTGGAGATAAGAGTCTCAGGGACTTTCCTACTTGGGCTGGCTTCAAACATGATCCTCAGATCTCAGCCTCCTGAGTAGCTAGGATTACAGGCATGAGCCATCAGCACCATATATCTAGTTTCCTTTCTTAAATGCTTTATGAGAGCTGGGCATGGTGGCTTGCATGTCTTTTTCTTAGTAGACACTTGAGGGGCAAGATTTCTGAGCTTGTTGCTCTGAAGCCTATTGAATGGAATTATGAATGTCAATGAATTTCTGGTCTCTCATAACCACATACTTGGAACATCAAGTTAGGACAACTAGCTGGGCACCGGTGGCTCATGCCTGTAATCCTAGCTAGTCAGGAGGCTGAGATCTGAGGATCATGGTTCAAAGCCAGCCTGGGTGGGAAAGCCCATGGGACTCTTATCTCCAATTAACCACCAGAAAACTGGAAGTAGCGCAAAAGTGGTAGAGTGCTAGACTTGAGCTGAAGTGCACAGGGATAGCTCAAGCTCAAGCCCCACGACCAACCCCAAAATAAAAAATTAAAAAAGGACTACAAGAAGCAAACGTTGAAACAGCCAAGAAAGACCATCTTTATCCTCCCACAAGGGGGTGGGACGGGCAATTCCCTTTGAAGTTGAAGAGAAGTGTTTTTGAATTAATGGACTGCATAGTGATTTTTCACTAAGTTGTATTTATGAAACAACTCTTTGCATTCATGCCAAAAGGTTTTAACACAGTCGTAAGTAGGCCTTATACAAAGAAACAGAGTCCAAATTTATGACGTGTTTGCAAATGGAAGAAAAAGTCTGCATTTACACGATTTGTAATTTATTGTGAAGTATCTTGCTTTCACTATGCCTGGAATGCTAATATTTTATAAACACAAGCATTGGTTATGGACCTAGAATATCCTAACCTATACTTACTCTTTTAAAAAAGGAGATTTCCAGCTTGTTTGGGGGAAATTAATGGGAGAATGGACACAGGATGACTCCTCTTGCCTTTGGCTTTGGCCCAGTCTTTAGAGCATCAACCATCTTGACAGCTGCTTTTGTGGCTTGACTTCTTTCAAGTATTTCTCCCCTTTCCTCATTTGCTATATTTTGTACAGATCAATCTTTAGAAAGTAGATGCACACACAAACTGACTTTGATACCTTTTTAATTATTTTCCTTCCTATCCATTTATTGCTCAGGTTAAGAGTGAAATAATGTGATGTGTATGGGTGGCTCGTGCCTGTAATCCTAGCTATCCAAGAGGCTGAGATCTGAGGACTGCAGTTCAAAGCCATTGGGAGGGGAAAGTCTGTGAGACTCTTATCTCCAATTATTTAGTGCATAAAAACAATCCAGAAGTAGAGGTGTGGTTCAAGTGGTAGAACTTTTGCCTTGAGCAAAAAAGCTCAGGGACAGTAGCCAGGTCTTGAGTTCAAGGTCCAGGAAAAGGATGCATATACACAAAAGTGTGAAATAATGCATTTGTAAATTAGTGTATTGTCTCAAAATGACCGTCAAAGAAACTAAGATTTTTTTCTGAAAAGAATTCCCTTTTTTGGCTTTTCTAAAGTTGAAATTTCTAAGATTTTTTTTTTTTTTTTTTGGCCAGTCCTGAGGCTTGGACTCAGGGCCTGAGCACTGTCCCTGGCTTCTTTTTGCTCAAGGCTAGCACTCTGCCACTTGAGCCACAGCGCCACTTCTGGCCATTTTCTGTATATGTGGTGCTTGGGAATCAAACCCAGGGCCTCATGTCTATGAGGCAGGCACTCTTGCTACTAGGCCATATCCCCAGCCCATTTCTTTGTTTTTTTGTTTTTTTTGTGTTTTTTTTTTTGCCAGTCCTGGGCCTTAGACTCAGGGCCTGAGCACCGTCCCTGGCTTCTTTTTTGCTCAAGGCTAGCACTCTGCCTCTTGAGCCACAGTGCCACGTCTGGCTGTTTTCTATATATGTGGTGCTGGGGAATTGAACCCAGGGCTTCATGTTTACAAGTCAAGCACTCTTGCCACTAGGCCATATTCCCAGCCCTGAAATTTCTAAGATTTTTATGTCTTTTCTAAATGCCCTTTACTGGAGTAGATATTAAGGCACAAGAAAGAAAAAAGAACTTTAATGCAGGTAAATCATGGACTCAGTTGCTACTTTTTGTATTCCCTGCAGAATGTACTGTGAATAAGAAAATTCATGCCAGGCATTGGCATTGGTGCCTGCCTATAATCCTAACTACTCAGGAGGCTGAGATCTGAGGATTGAGGTTTGAAGCAAGCCTAGGCAGGCAAATCTGAGAGACTCTTGTCTCCAACTAACCAGCAGAAAACTGGAAGTGGAGGTGCAGCTTGAGTGGTAGAGCATCAGCCTTGAATGAAAAAGCTAAGTGAGAGAGCAAGGCCCTGAGTTCAAGCCCTATTACTGTACTGGTGTGTGCACACACACACACAGTTATTCATTGGGTCATGTGTGAAATTCCAAGATTCCAAACAGCATCAGTAGTAGGGGACTAGTTCAATAAATGATGCTGTGTCCATTTCATGGAATGCTATGGAGTTTAAAGGAATATACACACACACACACACAGTGTCGTAAGACAATTAGGTAAAAATGACAATTTGACCAAACAATATTCAGCATGTTTCAGTGCCTGCCATCTATGTGTGTGTGAATGCGTGTGTGTGTGTCTGTGTGTGTGTGCATGTATAGAATGTTTGTGAAAGCACACACACAACTCAGCAATGGCAGTAGAGAGGTTACAGGTGTTAGTGGAAGAGAGAAGCTTTGTTTACGCCCTTTGCTACTATTAGAATTTTTAACCATTTGCTTGTATTATTCGTTAATTAACGAACCAAGTTAAAGGATCAATAAATCAGTATGAGCTACTATAGAGCACTCACTAAGATAAATGGTTGGGAAGAAAATGCAGGGTACAGATAGAACAAGTGTTCCCATTTGTTTAAAAAGACACAATGAGCCAGCCATAGTGGCACGCAATGAGGAGGATGAGGCAGGAGGACCATGAGTTCGAGACCAGCCTGGACAAAAAAGAAAAAAAAAGACATAAAGATACATATTACACACAGAGATGCTTGTATTTAGATAGAAAATTACACTAATATCTATTATTTATTTGTTTTAGCAGTAGTAGGTTTGGAGTCTGGGCCTCTTCCTTGCTAGGCAATCGCTCTACCACTTGAGCCACACCCCAGCCTTTATAGCTATATTTAACTAGAAAATGTAGGTAGATACCCTGAGAGAGACAAACGTAAGCTTGGAAACTGGTTTTCCCAGGTGGTATTGTCCCTGGGTCAACCTGGAAAGTCAGGTGAACATAGAAATTTTAGCATGCCAGTTAATGCCCATCAGAAATTTTGCCCCTGTGTGTGTGCACAAGTGTGTGTATGCACATGCATGTGTATGCTCATGTGTGTGTGCTTGTACTAGGACTTAAACTTAGGGCCTGTGCACTGTTCTTTAGCTTTTTCCCTCAAGGCTGGCACTTTACCTCTTGAACCACAGCTCTGCTTCTGGCTTTTTGCTGGTTGATTGCATATGTCTCACAGACATTCCTGCCCAGGCTAGCTTTGAACCATGATCCTCACATCTCTCTCTCCTGAGTAGTTAGGATTAGAGATGTGAGTCACCATCAGTCTAATAAGTTTTTATGTTCTAAACACAAAATATGGAGAGGGAAAAGCATAATTTGAAGAACCTAAAAAAACCAAACCCAACGTTTTTCGTTCTCCTGCTTACAACCTTCTTTGTGAGTATCTAGGTGACATCACTCCCCTTGGAACCCAGTGACATGTACATGACATTTAAAGGTCCAGTCATGTGACTGGTGGGCCCGCACCTATTAGCATTAATTTTTCATTTCTTTTTGCATCAACACATTCTTCTCTCAGGAACTTGCCTACCAGAATGGCGGAAGTATCGCTCACACAGGAAAGCGACTTCTTAGTTATGGGCAAGGGCGTTTATATGATGTGGGAAATAAAGCTTCCAGTTACTGCTGACTCTAGTGTGGTAAATAGTGGAAGAACAAGTTTTATGAATCCTATCTGTCCTTGTCAGCAGATGTTAATTTAACACACACACACATACACACACACACACACACACACACACATATACTCTTGCCTGCCTGAAACACTTGTCCATCACAATTTCTAAGAGGTATTTCCCCCTAGTTAAAATGATACCTCTTGTCTTTAAATGGGCACTTGGGCTAATGAAACCTCAATTTAAAAAAAAAATGGAAAAATAAGTTGGTGCTAGTATCAGATGCCTATAATCTCAGGAGGCTGAGACCTGAGGATCAAGGTTCAAAACTAGCCTAGTCAGGAAATTCCGTGAGATTTTGTAGTTGTTGTTTTTAATCTCTAATTAACCAGCAAAAAGTCAGAAGTGGAAGTGTGGTTCAAGTGGTAGTGTGGCAGAAAAAAAAAGAAGAAAAGAAAAAGAAAGAAAAGCTAATTGTGAGTGTGAGCGTCTGAGTTCAATCAACAAAACAAAATCACAACACTACTACTACAAGACATCTGAGCTGGGGATCGGCCCACTTCCTTCTTGAGCGTATGTGGCTTTGACAGCTCCTGTTTTCCTATCCCAGGTAACTGTTAGCATTACTGCTAATAAGAATTTAGAGATTTGATTCTCGACTTACTTTACCAACGTCAAAAGACACTAATTAATACCATAAATTCAAGTCATTCAGTATACTTTGCCTTTGAATAATGACGATGATTTATAAAAGTATACACATTTGGAGCCTGAACAGCTCAGCAGATGAAGACACAGGATGGCATGGGGTCAGAGCCTAGCTCTGCCATTTATGAATCACTTCCGTGACTTTGGGCAATTTATTTCATCTCTGTGTCATGTCTCCAGATGTTCACATCTGCATCTTTGGGACAGTAATCGATCCTAGGATTATTCTGAGGATTCAATAAGATGATACAAGAATCTTGACCCAGGGCTAGTACCCAGTAAGAACTCAGCAAGCTGTTTTATTAGTATTATTCTAGCTGATGTTCTCTCACAAGTCAAAGCCTGCTGTCGTTCATTTGAATAGTTCCAGAGTAAGAACTAAAGACTGAGAAAATAGTAGTCCAAAAGAAAATCACAAGCCAAGAATTCTAGATTATGGCTGCCTCATTGTTATATGGTGAGTGCATTTGCTTTAAAATGTATTTGTCCATGTATTAGCAGATACTTAGGTTTATATGTTTTTTAATTCATTCAAAATCTCGTTACTATCGAAAATATTCCAACTCAGCAGGTTCTATTAAGTACCAAAGAGCAATAATGGTGGAATGTGATCGTGTAAAGCCAGGATGGCTGCTGACAGGCTGTAATTTGCTTTATGAAGTGTGGTTGTCACACACACAATGATCTGGTTTGCATTTGTGGCTTTCCCGACCTCCACTTCGTAAATATCCAGTAGATGTGCTTTTATTTGCAATCAAAGAAGGGTTGGGGGAAAAAAAAACCCAATCTTCATATTTTCTGGAAGGGCAAAAGCAGGTATAGAAGAGTTCATATGGCTACTTCTCCCTCCCCCCTTTTCCTTTTTGTTTTTTTTTTTTTTTAATCTTTCTTTCTCTCTGTCTTTCATATTTTTCCCTTTTTAGACCTAGAATGATGCTACGCACTGCAGCTCACCCTAGTGGTCAAAATGAAAACCTGCACCCATAAGGATCATTTTCTTGAAAGGGAGGGGGGGTGGGGGGAATCCTTCCAATTGGCTCCCGCAGGGGATTTTCCTGCCCAATCCACCACTGACAGATATAGTTCATGTGAGAATATTACTAAGCTGGGCTGCCCATTGGACTCACAGGTGTTTTGTTGTGATTGGACTAGGAGTTGCTAATCAATTTGGTTCTATTTTGGAACATTTTGACAGCTACCCTTTGCAAATGCTATCTCTGGGGGTTCTTAGGAATTTTGTTATTCTTAGCACGATTATGTATTTAGCAAACAGTGTCTTGTTAGTCTTAAGTGCTAAGTCTTATACATTCAAACCTCACTGGATCAACTTTTAAAAAAAATGATAAAAGCTGGGCTCTGGTGGCTCACTGCTGTAACCCTAGCTACTCAGGAGGCTATGATCAGAGGATTGGGGTTCAAAGCCAGCTGTGGGTAAGAAAATCTATGAGACGCTTTATCTTCAAGTAACTACCAAAAAGCCAGAATTTGAAGCCGTGGTTCAAGAGATAGACCACTACACTTGAGTGAAAAAGCTCAGGGACAGCACCGGGGCTGAGTTCAAGCCCCAGTTATCAGCATTAAAAAAAAAAGAAGAAGAATGATGCCTAGAAACTATCTTTACCTGGATTATCATTTGTTCAGTAGAGTTAATAGCTTTCAGTACTATTTCACTCACTGCTAGGACCTTGGGGATAAAGAAGAATATTCATACATTGAATTATGGGTATATGTAGAAAGGATAAAAAAGATGAGCAGGAAGTCAGATTGTATAGAACAGAGAAGAATCAGAGACCTTCGCCACGTGTGGATTAATCACAAGAGCTAGCCACGCAAGTCCAAATGGATATTTAGAAGTCGGTGAAGCTTCTCAGCTATTGTACAGGAAACACCGTACATTTTCTAATGCATGACAATGTGCCAAATGGTGCCATTTATAATCAGGTATTGACAGAACTTCAGCTTTGGTGGTGCAAATGGGGTCCATAATATTTTTACATGTGAATAACATTTCACATTATATGGTGACATCCTTACCCCAACACATTGCTTTAGTTGGGGCAAGATTCAGTAATGTAGGTGAATGGTTATAATAAGGAATTATAAGCTGCCATTTTGCTAATCTTAACGATAGCTCAGCTTTGGGAACTGCTTTACGATGAAATTGGTCCATGAAAATCTGGCAATGTTAATGCTATCAAGCATGAAAACTAAGTGGATTTGGATCAGAGAACTTTATTTATGGCATTTTAGGGAGGATTTATTAGTTTAAAGAAAGGGAGTTGTGTGTCTCATGGGTTTTTAAATATTAAATAGAGTAGGAAGTCATGTGCTCACTCCTAACTGCGATAACAATAATAAGAAAACCCAAAAAAGTTTACCATCTGACATTCATTTCAGTGTTCTTGTATTAACCAAAGATATGGGACAAAGTAATAACAAACCCTAGAAAGTTCCTAGCCATTCCATAGAAATGGTCAGATACAGATGGACTATTATAGCTCATAATTCATTTGAAGAGAAATCAAAGATGATGACTTATACTAGCCTGAAAAAATTACCTTTACATATTGGATAAGCAAGTGTATATTTGTATGTTTTAGCTGTTATTTGTTCTGCTATTTTGCTGGTGGTGGTGGTGGTGGTGGTGGTGTGTGTGTGTGTGTGTGTGTGTGTGTGTGTGTGTGTGCTGTTATTGGAGCACAAACTCAGAACCTTATGCCTTTTACTTGGTATTTTTCACTCAAGGCTGTTGCTCTACCACTTGAGCCACACTTCCACTTCGGCTTTTTGCTGGTTAATGGGAGATAAAAACCTCATGGACTTTTTCCTACCTTATTTCAAACAGCTTCCTGAGTAGTGAGGGTTATAAGCATGATTATAGCCAACGACACCCAGCTTGCTGCATTCTTTTTTAAATACTCGACTTCTTTCGTCTTATTTCCTTGGTAAAAATCATCACTGTACCCCATTTTCGTCCCTAAATGGTACCTGTGTGTTCAGGACTAGATAGGTTTGCTGTGAGTGAAAATAGCTACAAGAGTAACATCATGGTTCATTTTTCCCTCTGTTTCATTTGGAATTGAAATAGTCATTGCAAGTTTTTTTTCTTTATCAATTTAATTCACTTCTCCATAAAGTTTATGGAGCAGCAACAGCTGGTTGTATCTGTGGCAGAAAAAGCCAACTTCTAGTGGCCAGCCTATTGTTTCAGAATTAAGGAGGGAAACTCATTAACCGTTAATGAAAACGCAGGGAATAAAAAAACAAATAGCACAGAAACCCTGGCAAATAATTACCTTACACCTGACACAAAACTGCTTTATCTTTCTGCTCCAACCTTTGGCAATTCCCAACTTATCACTCTATGGAGCACGAATGAAATTGAGTTTGACTCTCCGCAAAAGAACAATCGAGAAATCATGTCCCTTATGGGCCCCTGAGCACAGATACTCAATGGAGAACCTGCCATTGAATATACGAATGAGGGGACATAGCACACAATTCTTCCGATGCTTAGGAGAGAAGAGCAAATTACCAGCTAATAGCAGGTGAACCCTTAATATAGTTCCCCCAGATCTTGCTTAGAAATACAAAGAGAAAGGCGGGAGGTAGTGGATGTGATTAATGGAGATATGGCGTGTTAAAATCTATATCCGAATAGAAATATATCGATTCTGGGAGCGCTGTGGTGGGGAAATGTGTCTCTAGTGGCCGTGGGTCTGGTTTGTGCGAAGGCCACTCTAAGCAGATGGAGTTCGAAGCCCTAATTGTGGAGCTGCTGAGTGGAAATGTCTGTCACTATGGTTTGCCATCATTTATGTCCGATCCCTCTGGACCCCAGTGGCGGCCACTCGGAGCTGCTGGGGTCAGAGCTGTAGACCAATTCAGAGAACACGCACGGTGAGGTTTTAAAGGAAAATGATACTCTAAACTTATGCAAACCCAACATGGCCCCGGTAATCGTTAATGCTTCTATAAAACTTTTCACCCATGCATCTCGAATGGCCGCAATCATTTTTAATTACACAGGAGTGTGTATTTACACGGCATTACACGGCTAGATTCGGTGGGAGCCCCGGGGAGTTGAGATCTGACATTAAACACCCTTAGCACAACATCTTCATCATCACCACAAACTAATGGCGCTGAAGTGTGGGGCATCTTTTTAATCACTCCCCATCCCCAACCACAGCCAGCTCACCCAGCTCTGTTCCTTACCTTGGGTGTATTCCTTCCTTGTTGCCTATGTGACAGGGCACAGGCTGGCATTTGGCACAAGGGTGGGCTGTTCAGAAGCCCACTTTGGGTAATGAGTAATCGTCGGCCATAGCATTGAGGAGCAATGGCTTTCCCTGTGGAAGCTGGCAAGTCGTGTGAGCTCCAGGCAGGTGCTCCGTGGAGGGGCTAGTCAGGAGGATGCGAATGGAATGGGATGGAATCCAGGCTTGGGTCCTGGAACAGAGAAGGGGCATTGATGAGCCATTTTGTGAAATGCAGATCAAGTCTGTACTTGACTTAACATGCCAGTCAGTGTTCATTTCTTGGTTTGGGCAGATGTATTTTAGTTACGGAAGGTGGGGTTGAAGGATATATCTGTACAACACTTGTATAAGGCTAAAGTGTTCACAGAATACAAAGTTCATTAACAACACAAGCCAGGTGCCAGTGGCTTATGCCTGTAATCCTAGCTACTCCTGAGATCTGAGGATTGAGGTTCAAAGCCAGTCCAGGCAGGAAAGTCCATGAGACTCTTAGCACCAATCAATCACCAAAAAGATGGAAATGGAGGTGTGACTCAAATGGTAAAGCATCAGGCTTGAGCAGAAAACAAATCCTAAGGGATAGTGCCTGGGCCTTGTGTTCAAGCCCTAGTACAACAAAACAAAAACCATTCCTGATCTGCATTTTTAAAATGCTAGAATATATATGATTATGTTTTCCCCCTTTGGTAGATCTCTCTGATTGCTGAAGCCATCAGCAAGTTTTGAAGCTAGAATGATAGTTGAAAAGCATCTTTCCTTGCCAATCAAACCATTTTATTATTATCATTATTATTAAGATTTTTGATTTGGCTCAAAATAAAAATTCCTTTTAACACTGAAGCTCACTTCAAGTTTCTAGCCAGGTAATTCATTTACATTGTTGTTGAGCATGTAATTTTGGTGGATTTGCTATGCTGTAAAATTTGAGCATTTTAACCCTCTGCCCTGCATTTGAGGTATTGGTTTTTCTTCTAGTTATTATGGAAATTGCACAGTAATGCTTCACACTTAAAGCTTTGTATCTTGATCAGTGAATTAATAAAGGAGAACATTTCTTCTGGTTTTAGCCAGTGACTGTTGTATATGTTCAATTTTATTTTCTACAATGAACTCTCCAGTTTATTTTAAAGTCTTCTAGCTGCAGGTGTTCAACTAAATTATAGGCATCTACTTACCACTGAGCATTTGAAGAAGAGTCTAGATATAATCATCTAATTTATGGAGAGAGTAGGCCGCAACCATTCTCTCTTTTATTTTTAAATCATTTTATATCCTCCCCATCCTTCGAGTTTAATTGTAGGAAATAAACCTTTACAGGGAGGCAATAGAGATTCTATGTAAGCTGTTTGCTTTCACTGCTCCCTGGTTGAAATCCACGGCCAAAACCCTACAATGTTTACTGAGATTAGCATTGGTGATTTTCTTTGGAAATTAGTATTTGAGATCCTATGAAATTCAATTGCAAATCCCTTTTTCGTGTTTGTGAAATGAACTAAGCAGATGTCCGGGCTCTTTTATCAGCAGACTTACTCTCCGTTTCGGGGATTTTTAAAGAAAGCCATTTGTACCGCTTTCATTTTCTTCCGGTTTCTGAATGCGCTAACATCTTCCGCCTGAACCTTTTAAAGTATCATAATAGCATCGGCCACTTCTACAAAATACAATTCGATGTAGGTTGAAAACACCCAAACGGGATTAGCTTTTGTTTTTAATTGCATAATTTGGTATCGGATATACATTCCCTTTTATCAAAGTCATTTTGCCCAACAAATATTACCTTCTTAGAGCTTTTAGAATTCCTAAGAGGCTGGTCGCCTAGGCTATAAACTAGAATTACAGAGAGAGAACTTTATTAAGGTTGCAAAGCAAGTAGTGATTTAAATAGGAATAAAAACCCAGCAAAGTGTGGGTTCTCTCCATGTTTATGTCCCTTACTTTTCATAGAAAGATAAGATATTGACTTTGCTGCATTATATTAGAGATACCAGGTTAACCCTTTGGGTCACTTCTTCTATTTCATTTGGGAGTAGAAAGAAAAACAAGGCATTGTGGGTAAAGGTTGTAATTGATAGGGGGAGGGGGCATTCGCTAGGTTTTCTTTTTAAGTGTGATGGAGAAATTTCTCTCTTCCCATTCTAAGCAAACAGTTCCTCAGTTCTAGGGACTTAACCTGAGTGGAAAATTTCCCACCTAGCCAAGTTGATTCTTGAGATTCTTTCTCTTTTTCTTCCTATGTTAATGGGTAGTGGGCATGTTTATCAGGTAAAGGAAACATTGATTTTTTTTTTTTTGTAAGTACCAGAAGAGATCTATACATGCCTTTATAAAGATGCCCAAAGGACGACCTCTTCTTTTGCATTCCTCAGGAGGCGACCTTGGGCAGGACAGCTCGGATGACAGTCACAGTGTGAGTCACGGCCCGCCTCTCGCAGCCGACGCCCCCTTCCCGTCAGATTATCAGGATGAGGGTGAGTGTCATCTTTCTGCGTTTCAGGGCTCCCACCTTTGTTACCTTTCACCCCTCCATCTTCGACGTCTGTCATTTTAAGTCCAGCAGTGGGTCTCTGTATCAATCATCACCCATTTACAATGAACAGCTATTTACTCCATGGTGGTACCGATCCTCCTGGGTAATTCAATACTCCCAACGTGAATGGATTGAGGGAAGTACGAGTTCCACACTGGAGCCGGAAGACATCATGATCGATCTCATTATACAAACAGTACATCAAAAGCCAGGAGAGCCACTTAAGATCGCCAATCTTTAGGGTCTTTTGGCTTCACGGAAGGGCATGGAAATCCAAGTTTCCATTTAATCTACGTGATAATTAGATTATTAATTTATTTTGGATCATTTGAGACCCCTGAGCCTGTTAAGTACTTGGTGTGTGTGCCAATACTGAGGCTTGAACTCAAGGCCAGGGTGCAGTCCCTTAGCTTTCTCACTCAAGGCTAGTACTCTACCAATTGGGTCACACCTCCATTCCTGCCTTTCTGCTGGTTAATTGGAAATATAAGTCTCATGGACTTTCCTGCCTGGGCTGGCTTCGAACCATGGCTCTCAGACTTCAGCTTCCTGAGTGGCTAGGATTACAGGCGTGAGCCACATGGAGAAGGGAAAAACGGCTGCACTACCGTATGGATTTATCCAAAACATTGGTTTTACTCAACTAGCTAGGGAGGGGAAGCGTTCAAGAATTAAATTGTTATATATGTTATTTTTATTTTTTAAAATTAAATGGTCTGTCACTGTGGAATGCAAAGCATTCCTGAAGTTTTAAGGTCCACAATGTAAAGATTTGGGCCCAGTGGCTGCCATGTTCTGTCTGGGACTCAGATTTCCCAAGAGTGGGACAGCCCAGGGCTTTGCTGGCGTCGGCCTTGTGAGCAGAAGGTTGGTTCGGTCACAGTGGATGGTCTGTGCTTTTCTCAGAGTCTCTCTTATGCCTCCTGGGGGCAGGGTGAAGGTAGACAGAAGCTGCTAAACTGAATATTCATTTGGGAACATATTCTTCGCTTCCAGGTTAGGAAATAAAGTTGGCCACTATTTTCTGTTCCTCTTTATTCACCTGTAACCTTTCCGTGTCTTTCTCTTCCAAATTTCAAAAGTAAGATTGTCTCCAATTTTTCTCCCTCTCTCTTTTTACTTGTTCATTGATTTGGATTTCATCTAGGCCTTTTGATGAGTCGTAATTTTCTCCCTTTCATTGAACTGATAACCTTTACCTCAGAAACTGTGGAGGGAACCACCAGAAACCTTTTTCTGGTGCTTGAGCTTTTTGTACAGCAATAAAATTGCTAATACCAATGGGTTAGAAATTGGGTTTTACAAAGTAAGATCTCTGGTGGTTTAGATTTCACATGAATCACACTGTTGGAATGGGAAGCTTAATAATTACCTAGGTATATAATTAATAATTGTAGAAAATTAACAGTGCAAAACATGAAGAAACCAACCTTTCCTTTGGCTTTGATTAATCTAATGCTTGACAGAATTAGAACAATAGTGCCTCATTAATCCATAGGTCACCTATTTGGTATTTCCAACTTCGCCAAACACAGCTGAGCACACAATGAGGAAGCCAGAAAGACCTCTAAGTGCAATGGATGGTAGTGAAACCCGACTTCACACTTGTGGACCTTGTTCTTGGTAGAGTCCTCAGGGGCCCTCACTGGGGGAAAGTCTTATAAGTTTCTAACCTTTGATTTCCCAGCCAAGTGTATATTCATATTCATAAGAGTATGCTAAGCCAAGTGTGGTGGCACACGACTGTATTCCCAGTACTTAGGAGGCTGAGGCGGGGAGATCAGAGTTCAAGTCTAACCTGAAATAATTAGTATTAACAGTCTCCAAAACAAAACACAAAGAAGATTTTTTTTTTTTTGGCCAGTCCTGGGGCTTGAACTCAGGGCCTGAGCACTGTCCCTGGCTTCTTTTTGCTCAAGGCTAGCACTCTGCCACTTGAGTCATATCGCCACTTCTGGCCATTTTCTGTATATGTGGTGCTGGGGAATCGAACCCAGGGATTCAAGTATACGAGGCAAGCGCTCTTGCCACTAGGCCATATCCCCAGCCCCACAAAGAAGATTTTTTTTAAAAAAGTATGATAAAGCTAATAGCAAATGCCCTTGAGGTAAGAATCGTGGGAATAGCTAAAATTTTATATAGAAAAAAAATCTATAAATAGAATTTGTATAGGAATTTTAAAAAATAGGAGCCTTGGTCTTTTTTGTATTATAGAGAAAATGGCCAAAACTCTTCTAAGAGCACTTAGTACCTGAATAAGTGGAACCATGAAAACTTGCATTTATTGAGCACTTACTATGTGCTGTGCATCATGGTCAAAGCACTTGGCATATGTCATTTAACCCTCAGAACAGTCTTAAGAGATGGAGAGTAGAATTATCCTTATTTTCCAGTTAAGGAAACAAACTCAAGAGAGTTAACGTCTTTAAGATTGTGCAGCTAATAAGTAGCAGTACCAGGATTTATACCTATGTAGTTTGGATTTAGAAGCTCTGATCTTAATCACTTTAGCTTCCTGACCAATCTCCTCTAAATTTTCCCCAACAATGGATTTATATTCCACATATTTTGGTTCCAATTATGCAACTACAAATAGGATGTTTAAGTGTCTGCAAAGTACTGAGTCTAGTACAGAGGCTGAGTGCTTGTGGCATAAGAGACAAGATGATTGTTTGTTCCCCTTCCCTGAGAATTATTATGAAAATGAAAAGAGGCTTCTAGAATAATCAGAGCTGACCTGGGTGCCACTGGCTCACACTTGTAATACGAGTTACTCAGGAAATGGAGATCTGAGCATCATGGTGTGAATGCAGCCAAGGCAGAAAAGTTCATGAGCCGCTTAGCACTATTGAACTAGCAAAAGGCTGGAAGTAGAGCCATGGCTCAAGAGGTAGAGCATCAGCCTTAAGTGAAAAAGCCAAGCCCTGAGTTCAAGCCCCAGTATTGATGCGCATGTGCACACATACCAATACACACACACACAGACACACACACACACACACACACACACACACACCTTGAGCAAATGTTGTCCCCTGTTAATGTAATTTCCCATTATGCAGAATACTAACACTTGATATGCTGTGGATTCTGGACCTTAAACACTATATTTTTAGAGAGTCCAGGATAATCCACAGCACTGTGCAAGCAGTAGCCACAACCCTTGTCTCCTTGGAGCTGCCCACCTCACTGGAGAAATGCCCAGAGTAGACACATGAGCAAATACCAAGTGACTGTCCCCATTTGCCAGTGAGATCTTCTCCTTACTTGTGTGTTGTAGAAACAGCCATTTCGGGCCTTTGCAAGTTTATCTTTATGTGTTCTTTTTTGGTGTTTTTGTTTGGTTTGGTTTGGTTTTTGCCAGCCCTGTGGCTTGAACTCAGGGCTTGAGCACTGTCCCTGGCTTCTTTTTGCTGAAGGCTAGCACTCTACCACTTGAGCCACAGCGCCACTTCTGGCCATTTTCTATATATATGGTGCTGAGGGATCGAACCCAGGGCGTCATGTATACGAGATGAGTACTTTACCACTAGGCCATATTCCTAGCCCCACTATCCTTATTTTTTTTTTAAGTCAGAATATTTCCATTTTGTGATCTCCCACTGAGCCAGCCAGAACAGTGTCTTAAAGGTGGAATTACAAAAGCACACTAGTCTGACCACTTCCATAGCATTTGTATTGAGAAGCAATGACCACAGTGCATGCTGGGTGTGGGTCACATCTTCATAGATATGACAAAGAGAGAGAGAGAGAGAGAGAGAGAGAGAGAGAGAGAGAGAGAGAGAGATTCCTAGCCAGGTACACAACAAAAAATAAATAAATAAAAGCCCAAGGTTACAGACTAAGCCATGCATGAAAATAAGACTGCTGCTACCTACTCCCAGGTCTTCTCCTACAGTCCAAGGACAGGCCCTGCCCTGGGGACACCAGCTGGCTCGCTGCGACCATCGGAGTGGACACTTGCCAACACGGACATATCCATGTAGATTTCTAAACTAAAGTACACTTTCTGCCCTAGTGAGGAAGCAATGTGAGTAACAAACACTAAGTACCATAGAAATACAAAAACCAGACAATTAAAAAGCTCAAGAGCTGGCTGATTTGAGTGTCCAAGTTATATAATGGATTTTAATGCAGCTGGAAACGTATTTCATTAATAATAATGAAGAACTCCCATCCCACCCTCTTGTTAAGAGACAGGTTGGGGAAAGAGATTGTTTTATCAACAGGGTAGAGTGACTCCTTCTGGAAGAAAGAGAAAAAATTCAATTAGTTTAGAAGAAATCTAAACTGCAATAACATAATATTTGCTATACATTATTGTATTCTAATTAGGGAAAACATTGGAGAGATATATCTGGAGAAAAGTGAGAGTATATTTAGAGCTTGTTTTTAATGTCTGGCTGTTGAAGGCTAGAGGAGGTTAGTATTCTCTGGCAAAATGGGAAATCAACTGGAAAAGGAAAGGCCTGTAACTATCTTTGGAGAAGAATAATAATGAAGATAGTAAGGAATAATTATAAATATGTTCTATACTGGTTGAATGAAAAGAAATTGTAATCCTGTAGAAATACCAGTAGTGGCCCATTTTTAACTCCATGCCTTTTCTTTATTCAGATAGAGAAAGTAAATTCTAGAAATGAAGAGGATATGCTTTTTTGCAGTGTTATTTTTAGTACTTTCAGTATTACATTTATCTGTTTTCATTTTAGTTGGGATATAGAAATGGGTTTTAGAAAGCTGGGAATGTAGTTCGGTAACAGAGCAGTGGGCCTGAATTCGATCCCCAGCCTTAAGGATTTGTTGATCATTCTGGGTTTTAATTTTTTTTGCTGGTTTTATATTTGCCTTTAAAATATAATCTTACTGATATTTTTATAATATATTTTACATAATTTTACAATTATATTTCATAATTGATTTTATTGGTATCACACTTTTATTGTTATTGCAGTATTTATTGCTTTATTATTGTACAGAGGGGTTACCATTTCATAAGCCAGGTAATAAGAATTACATTTCTTTTTTGGACAATATCACCCCTCCCCTCACTTCCCTCAGCCTCCCCTGTGGCTTTACTTTTTAATAATTTTTTAACTTCCTTTTTTATGGTTATTATTAAGGAGTGATACAGAGGGGTTAGGATTCCATAAGTCAGGTAATGAGTAAAATCCTTCTTGGGCAATGTCACCTCTTTCCTTCGCACTCTCTCTCCCAGTTTCCTTCCCCCTCCCATCCCTGCCTACCAGTGGCACAGTTGATTTTCTACACAGTTGTTTGTTGAATACCACGATTGCATCTGTTCACCCTTCCTCCCTTCATTCCTGTTCCCCTTTTGCCCTCAAGACAACAACAACAACAAGCAACCACACCAACAATAACAACCGCAGTAGGCTTTTATTTTTAAGATGGAAAGAAGACATTAGAATTGAATGTGCTTTAAGCAGACTCTTTTAGTATTATAAAATGAAAATGCAGATTTCATTTATTGAGTAGGATTTTGTGGCTGGAATTTAAGTTAGAAACATGGAGTGTAGAAATTGGAAGAGATGACGAAACGCTTTCAGTGAATTAACTCATTTCATTTAATTCTCAAGCCAGCTTAGAAAGGAAGGCACTGTGAGCCCCATGTTACAGGTAAAGAAATGAGGCATAGAGGGGCTGGGAATATGGCCTAGTGGCAAGAGTGCTTGCCTCCTACACATGAAGCTCTCGGTTCGATTCCCCAGCACCACAAATATGGAAAACGGCCAGAAGGGGAGCTGTGGCTCAGATGGCAAAGTGCTGGCCTTGAGCGGGAAGAAGCCAGGGATGGTGCTCAGGCCCAGGACTGGCCAAAAAAAAAAAAAAAAAAAAAGAAATGAGGCATAGAGCAATGAATTGACTCAGTTACAGATGACACATCTAATCTTTGCAAGAGATTGGGGTCCCGGTAGATTCTTTAGCTACTCATCTTTTTTGGGCAGGCCAACCCATGATTTTCCTTCCTTTTTCCAATTAATATAATGCTCCTCATTTAAAAACAAAATTAGCCACAGCTAAAATTTTTTCTCTAACTTGTTTTTTTTTTTTTTTTTTTTTTGGCCAGTCCTGGGCCTTGGACTCAGGGCCTGAGCACTGTCCCTGGCTTCTTCCCGCTCAAGGCTAGCACTCTGCCACTTGAGCCACAGCACCGCTTCTGGCCGTTTTTTCTGTATATGTGGTGCTGGGGAATCGAACCTAGGGCCTCGTGTATCCGAGGCAGGCACTCTTGCCACTAGGCTATATCCCCAGCCCCTCTAACTTTTATATTACTAGCATCCCACAAAATTTCCTATGCTTAGCTTTTGTTATAATTTGTAATCTCATTCTAAGTGCTTTGTCATTTCCTTTATAAAACAACCCCTGATACTTGTAAAAATGACTGCCCTAAACCTACTTGTTACTTAGAAGCATTTCTACTATTTTTGTTCTGGTAAGTTTTGATTTGTTTGTTGGCGTACTCTCTAGGAATTTCTTAGGTTTGCCTTTCTATTATTGACTTCTAATTTTCTCATAGTACAATTTAAGATTGCAGTCTATATTATTTTGATTCTTTGGACTTCATTGAGCCTTTCTGTATGTTGTGGTAATGCTAGGTCTGTGCTTAAGGGGTATGTGTTTTCCTGAAGTTTTTATTGAATATATTCTTCTATTTTTACATTTGTAAATGATATTCTTCAGCTCTCTGAGAGCCTAGGTTTACTTTTGTCTCCTGGAAGGATTGTGCCAAAATTTCCAATGACAGTTGTATATTTATTCAGGTTTTTTTTTCCCTGTGCTTTGTGTTACATTTTCAAGGTCATATTATTAGGTACTTATAATGAGCTCTAATCATTTAAAAAGCGTTCTTTTTAATGAGCCGACATCCTATCTCTAGAACTTCCACTTCTAAGTATAATAACCTTCCCTTATTAGGCTGATGTTTTCAGCTAAATCTAGAACACCCCCTGACAGTCTTTATACACAGTGAATATAAAACATGTTTGCTCAAAACCCACTTTGAAATCCTCACTGTTGCGAGCAACTAAAGGCTGGTTTTCGTGTATAAATTATATTGTTTCATAGAGCAAATAAACAGCACTTTACAATGTTTACTGAGGTATGTGAATTAATGATGCAGAGATTAGAGGTAAATGACCTCATTGATCAGGATAAATCTTCAGTAAAATCTTGCTGACAACTTTGGAGGAAAATGTACATATTTTAGAGTGCTTTCACATGCGATGTTAGAAGCCTTGTTGCTGGTTCAATCATTGATTGCCTGGTGCCCATATTATCTAGCACCTTAGTTCCAAAGGTAATGGAACTATAAATGGAAAGGATTAATAGCCTAAAAACACCAAGATACTTGTTTCCTTCTCCCTGATGGGGTGGAAGCTGTTTCTCTCTCTCTCTCTCTCTCTCTCTCTCTCTCTCTCTCTCTCTCTCTCTCTCTCTCTTGTGTGTGTGCACACACGCACGTGTGTGTGTGTGTGTGTGTTGTATCAGTAGTGGCCTTGAACTCAGGGCCTGGGCACTGTTTTTTCACTCAAAGCTAGCACTCTACCACTTGAGCCATTTCTCTACTTCTAGCTTTTTCTTTGGTGGCTAATTGGAGATAAGAGTCTCACAGAGTTTCCTGCTGGGGCTGGCTTCAAACCAGAATCCCCAGATCTCAGCTCCTTGAGTAGCTAGGATTACAGGCATGAGCCACCAGCACCCAGCTTTGTGTATATTTTTTAATTACATAAACTGTGTGAACATCGTTAGCATTTTACATCCTTTTATTTATCCTTTAATATGAAGATAATGAAAATGACTCAGATAGTCTCTCTGTAAAAGTCTGTAAGTAAATATACTTCCCGCACACATACATTCAAAGAGGCAGGCAGCTCATCCTCATTTTATTCTTCCGACAATTGCTTTCATCTTTGTTGTTAGCTCCAAGATCTATTTTGGCTTTAATAAAGGCACACGACTCCTGTCAACGCAAATGAAAGTTATGTGCGTTTAGAGGCTCTCATTGTAGAGGGACATAAAACTTGCTTTCATGTCTGTGTTTTGGGAGCTCAATAATACATTCCACAGAAAAACACACACTTGTACACACAGGGTGGATTTCTGAACAAGTTTTTGCTGGCTTCAAGTGAGTCCATCAGATTTGGGATCCCTGGGAGAAATTCAGGCCTTGGTGTTGAGTTAACTGATAAGGGTAAGTAAGCTGTCAGTCAGGATCACAGAGCCTCCTTCATGAAGATAAATGTCTTATTAGATCTAAGACATCATATCGTTTATGTAGTCTGGTATAAATCACCAATGAAGATGACAAACTGGGTTTCCAAGTTGACAATCATTTATATAACTTAAACAAATGATTACCAAGGATTATACATGTTTTGTGAAGAATTAAAAAAACAACAATAACAATTATCTGTCTAGGAACAAACCATTTTTCATCCTTCAGCCTGGCACATTCTGCAGTGGGTCAGTGTTTAAACTCTAACCTTCCAGCGCCCTGGAAAGAAAGCTCTCTCACACGTGCCCATTGCTTGGCTGTCTTCCAGAATGTGGCATTCACTAAAACAAACTTCTTGTAAATAGAACTCAAGTTTCTACATAGAGGGATGGAATTTTAGAGCTGGAAGGAGCCTTGACAATCACTTAACCTAGTCTTGTTTTACCCAAGAGGAAACCCAGTTTTAAACATGCTAAATGTCTCAGTGCTTCGGCAAGCTAGTGACAGAGCCAGGACTGTACCCAAGACTACCTTTGTGGGAAGGGAGTCTCCTGGCTTTTAGATAGCCCAGAAGTTCCTGTCCCTGCATAAGTTCCCTTATCTGTCTGGGTCTCTTCCCCTGCCTAGGTTCATTCGTCTGCATGAATTCTTTTACCTGCATGCTCTCAGCATGCTTTCCAGTAGTGTCCAGGAGGCCTGACCCAGCTTTCCCCAAGTTCAGTCAAGTTCTTTAGAAACTCATGCTTCTCTTTGCTCTGTGTGTGCTGATCCCTTTACCAAGATGACTTGGGCGCTGTACATCTTTAAAAAAAAAAAAAAAGAATTTCCAAAGACTCCATAGATGCTAACGACTATCATTAGAACAAAATCCAGTAAGTCTATGAATTGACTTGACTTAGAAGTAATTAGTTATCTTTTTTTTTTGCCTTTTGCCCACATTATAGATTTTCATATACTGCTAATGAAGAGTTAGTTATTGAATAACTCTCTATTGAATGGCCTTATTCAATCACAAGTTTAGTGGCGGGCTACACGGAGGATGAGGAGGAGTGAACTGTGTGATTCCTTCACTTAATGAGAAAGCAATCTAGTTAAAAAGAGAGCGTTCAGACACTCCCACCACGAAACGTATGGTACCTAATCAAGACCCCATGAGCAGGACAGAGTCTGCAGAGACCAATTGGCTGGATTCACAAGAGTTTGGAAGGAAGTTAAAATAATATTTGACCTGGCTTTTGGCCAAAGTGGTTTTGGAAGTCTTTTCCAGACTGGGAGTATGAATAAATACCCATTCTTTGAAAGGTCAGACATTTATTGAGTTTCCGCTATAATTAGTGGTGAAATAACAGTGGCAGCTTTTAAGCGCAAATAGTTGATTTTTAAATGAGTGGCTTGGCAGATGTGATTCAACTTTTATGTAATGCTTGAATATTTTATTGTGTTTATTTTTCTTTAAAGTCTAAACCAGTCAACAAATTTAATGGCAATGTGTTTGAGTATAAGACTATTGAAGATGTCAGTGTGGTCATTTTAGTGGTGGCAAAATCATTTACAAGTGTTTTTTTGTTGCTAATATGTATGTGAGAAATAAATCATAGAAGGAGAGGGGCTGGGAATATGGCCTAGTGGCAAGAGCGCTTGCCTTGTATACATGAAGCCCTGGGTTCGATTCCCCAGAACCACATATATAGAAAATGGCCATAAGTGGCGCTGTGGCTCAAGTGGCAGAGTGCTAGCCTTGGGCAAAAAGAAGCCAGGGACAGTGCTCAGGCCCTGAGTCCAAGGCCCAGGACTGGCAAGAAAAAAAAAGGAGAGGGATTTATGTCTTTGCATGCTATTGATTTGAACACATCTTATGTATCATGTTTAATTTCCTTATATTTAGATTCTGTAAATGCATAACAGTTAACTCTATCATTTGTTTTGCAATGAAAAGGCTTGGCATTTTGGGTGGGGTTTTTTTGTGGGGGGATGATGATCCTGGGACTAGAACTCAGGGCCTAAGAAGCACTCTTCCTTAGCTTTTTCCACTCAAGGCTGGTGCTATACCACTTGAGCCACAGCTCCATTTCCAGTGCTTGGTTGGTTAATTAAGGTAAGAGTTTCTGCGTTGTCTGCCTGGGCTGGCTTCAAACCATAATCTTCTGAGCAGGTAGATTTCAGGCGTGAACCACCAGTACCCATCTCTAAACAAAAGATTAATCACCCTGGAGCTGACTGTTTTACCTAGGGCAAATATGTCTAACATTCTAGAGTTCCAAATCCTCAGCATGATTTTTTTTGTTTTTGTTTTTGTTTTTTGCCAGTCCTGGGCCTTGGACTCAAGGCCTGAGCACTGTCCCTGGCTTCTTTTTGCTCAAGGCTAGCACTCTGCCACTTGAGCCGCAGCGCCACTTCTGGCCATTTTCTGTAATGTGGTGCTGGGGAATCGAACCGAGGGCTTCATGTATACAAGGCAAGCGCTTTTGCCACTAGGCCATATTCCCAGCCCCCCTCAGCATGATTTTTAACCATTAGACTTTTTCTTTCCTCAAGTTCCAAAGCCATTAACCTTTTTTTTTTCTTAAAACCTCAAAGTCTATTATTCATTTAAATGTGTAAGATTTTGTTAACCATAAAATAACTCCTTCTGGCCAAGTAGATACATGCATTTTCAATTCTTCGTGTTTGGTAGGGTTTGTTTATTCCTTCTATTAACTATAAATTCTATTGACCTACCATAGAACTCTGCTTTTTCAAATAAAGTAGAAATACTGTGAGCTGGAGATGAAGCTCAGGGGTGGAGCACCGTCTGGCATGGGGGAGGCCCTGCGTTCTACTGAAAGAAGAGTGTTACTAATGCTGCTTAAGACAGTGCTAAAGCACCTGTTAGTCTAGAATATTAGGCTCTACCGGGAGAGGATTATTGAATTTACAAGCTATATTACACTACTGCTCTAGACTGCTTTTGTGACTTTGATGACAGCTTTTTTTTTTTTTTTTATAGTGGCCTCTCAGTAGCTTAAGCCTAAATATATTAGCCTAGCAGGAAATAAAGATTATGTGGAATGGGTTCTCTGGTTTGTGAAAGATGGGGATTTATGAGGGAATTGTGCCTTCATGAAAGTTTCCACTTACAGAAAGTCATTATCCAGTTTGTAGAGCTATTTTCATAAGCGGTTAGAATATAGCTTATAGAGTATAGCATATTTTCATATACTACTCTGGGAAAAATAGGCATAATTTTATAATTGTGTTATCTCACAATAAAACTCTAGTTTTCATTTTATTAATAAAACATAGGGTTAACTGGGATCATGCACTTTCCTCTCTACAAATGATCATTATCTTCATTGAAAGACATTTGTGAATGCCCGAGAACGTAGGGAGAACATAGTGAGAATTGTCAGAGCTTAGGAAAAAGAATTACTTGGGTTATCTAATCGGTCCTCTAATGAATCCACATCATTCTTACTAATATCTCATTTAATTAATTATCAAATATAGTGATTATGCTTCGGATCCTTCCTTTTGGAGGACATCTTTCCCGCCCAACTATTATTACTAATTTATTCCTCAAGTCTAACCTAAACTTTTCCTTCCTTAGTTTCAGGCCATTGCTCTTTCCTATGCCATCTTTTGAGACTGCATAATTCCCTAATTCATTTATATTGTTACCTTTAAAAGGTATTAAAGACTGAACATTTATCCCCAGAGTCTTCGTTTTTCCAAAGTACATAAATTTTAGTTCTCTTAATCCTTACTTCAGTCTGCCCCAGTCATCCCCTCTGGTCCCTGAGTATTTTATCACAGTCCTGGATACTTTCCATTCTAAGGGGAGTCTCCTAGCCAAGACTGCTAGCTGCCTGGGTTTGAGGGGAGGGCTGAAGAGGAAAATCTTAGATAAACCACTACAAGTGCCTGTTTATTTGATGTTGGCGCCGGCGATCATCTGGAGAGCGCAACAATGTAGTGCTTGCTTTGGCATATGTTGGGATATATGTGTATTTTAATGCCTTAATGTATTATGGCCTGTTGTAATTGAATGTCTATAAAGCAGCAGTTAAAAGGGTTTTATAGACCTTGGAAGCGATCAGAATTCTCTAGCCCCCTCTTGTGGTCAAAATACAATACTACTTTTTGGGCATTTGAGGGGTTTGTTTTGTTTCAGTAAAGTGCCAGGGTTTCTCCATTTGTGACATGAATTGGAGGATTTAATTTTTTATGTGTGTGCACACACATATACACACTTAGAGAAAACGGATTTTTTAAACCTCAAAGATATCACTTTCTTTCAACTCTCATTTTGTTCCTATTAAACAAATTAGGAAGAGGACAAATAACACAAACCATGTTTGTATATTGCTTACATTCCTAAGTGACCAATAATGGGGGGGGGGGGGGGAGGCTCGGATTTGATTTTAAATCAAATTTACAGTGCTTTTTCCCTTGCCAGTTATAAAAATGTCCTTGTCAATTATAAGTCTGTTAGCCATCCTAACACATTTAACCAGAATTCTTTTCTTTCCTATAACATATTAAGATTTTTTTTTTTTAACCAGCTTGGTAATTCATTATTGTCAAGTAAAATTTCAGACAGTCACAGTTCTAGTAAATGACAAGAAGTTTGCAGGGGAGGCTGAACTCATGTGCAGATGAGTTTGCATGTGTTCCCTATGGAATAGATTTATTTCTACTGGTAGCATAGCATTATATTTATTTTCTAGGAGATGGCTGAGAGTAGCCCTGCATTGGAATAAGTCACCTCTACACAAGAAGCAATGAAAAATTGCTATCAACATACCTTCTGTGGCATCCCAGAAACGTGAAGAGATTAAAACCAGACATGATCCCTAAGTTTGTTTTGTTTTGTTTGGGTCTAGGCTGCTCGAAACTTGAGTAATGATTAGAGTAGGGTTACCTTGACACTCCAGTCACTATGCTAATGAAAACATGGGGTCCCAAGCAGCAATTCCAGGAACAGTAGAAATAAATTTAAAGCCATACGTTTTAATATTAAAGATTTCCCCTTTTCCCCCAAAGAGAATATTGACTCTTACACTAATTGAGGAAATGCAAGAGAAAAATAGCACAGACAGCAGAACAGAATGAAAAGAGGTTGGTCACAGGTAAAATGAGTAAGAATATATGATAAGGATTAAATATTAAATAGGAATCTGGTCAATTTGACTGCTTTTTCCTTTTTTTTTTCTACCCCCTCCGAAAGATGGCAATTCTTTTTTTTTAAGATGTAGAAATCAATTCAGTCTTATTAACTGCTGTGACTCTTCCTTAAGATGTATGAATAAAATTTTAATGTTGGCTATTTGTTTATTTTTAAATAGCAGCTCTTTGTTTTTATTTATTAACATTGACATTCCTTGATCATTGGAAGGCAAAATTTAGCAAACCTACAAATGAGACCTCTTAATAACAAAACATTTATGGTTCCTCATGGAATAATCTGTTTTTTAAGTACTTTTTGAAAACAGTACTTTGCTATACCATTTTTGAGGGGTTTTTTTTTGTTTGTTTTTGCTAATAATCAGGTTAGGTAATCTCTTTAGCCTGATTATTTAACCCTTTTCTGGTTTCTCAGGTACTTCTGAGGCCTGGGTTCTTTTTTATCATGTAAAATAAATCTTTTTCATTTAAACAAGAATTAATTTTTCATGAGACAGACTAAATTGTGGGCTTTTTAAAAAATAAAAACTTAAATATTCTTACCTGAATAAGGGAGCAGAAAATGGCTCTCCTTACTCCTAGGCTGTTTATTACCATGTGTGTTTCAGTTGGTTTGGTCACCCCCAAAACTGTACCTGCTCTTGGATATATATATATATATATATATATATATATATATATACTTTTATTATTGATTTTTTAAAGCAGCAAAGCTCTCTGGGGGTGCAGCATCCCCCTTCCTTAGAGATCTGTCTGTAGTGAGCTCCCAGGAAGTGATTCATTCTAGAATAGTTACTTTTCAAATAAAATGCATTAATCAGCTTAAGTTTTTTAAAAAAAATTTCTGCTAGCATTCAAATTAGGGATATTATAGTGACAGGCTTCTTGGGTGATTTCAGTTGCTAACAGTAGAAATGGTGTGCAGAAGTTTGAGTTGCATAATTACAAAGTAGTACAGATTCTGAGATGGTGTGAAAGAGCTGGAGTGGTAAGGTTTTTCTTAGGAGATGGCATTCTGAATTATTATAAACTGTTATTTTTTTCATCATCTCATTAGAGCTGGAGGTAAGGCAGTTTGTTTCTGCCATTGGTGCTCTTTTCTCTAAATGTGCAAATAAATGCCTTCATCTAAAATCCAAGCATCTTTCTGAATTTTTCTTAGGAACCCTTAGAATAATTCAAGGTCTTCCTATGTTCACTTCTTAAAAGAAATAATCTAGATTTGATAGCATTGGATTTTAAATGGTTTTTCCCCCTTAAGTTTGATTCATTAAAATTCTCTGCTTGGGAAGACACACATTAAAAGGAGCCAAACAGAAAACAAACAAACAAAAAACACCACTTTTTACTGCTTTTTATTTGTTCCATGGATAAAATTTCCAATTTGAATGTATTTTCTGAACTGTACATATATTAGTTTGTTTGGATATATTTAATTCAGTATTAAGAGATAATACGTATAACCTTTTATGAAAGCAATTGTCAGCTTTGTAAAACGTCCCATCTTGTTTAATTGAGAAAGGGATATGCAAGAATATTGACATTGAAGGGGTGACATCGATCAAGACACATTGTATTCATAAACTGCTTTGTTGAATGGTGATTCCCTTGTACAACTACTTAAAGATAATGAAAATGCTTTTAAAAAAAAGAACATTGACTTTGACTATGAGATGTGAAGAAATTTAGAATAAATGCTACAAAACCTGCTATTAAGGCCACTTCAGTTATGGAGGTTTGGCAGCTCCATTAAGTAGGAGAGTAAAAAGAAATAGGTGCACTATTATAAGCTATTAGAAGGTTACATTTTCTGTCTCATGCTGGCCTTCTTTCCAAATTTTTGATGCTTCTTTTGTTCTTACATTCTTTCTCAAATTTTCACATTTTGTTTTGACTTCATTTTTAAGAAGTTCAGGGGAGTAGCTGGAATTGTATCAAATGGTGACTTAGTAGATTCTGGCAGTTGGATAGGCCATTGTGACTAGTTTTATAATTGGCTCAGGATGGTTACAATTTGACATAGCTCATCTGCTAAAAGCATGCACATTGCAGTATGAATCACCATGAAGAGAATATTACAGAAGCTCTGCAGAAACCACCACCAAGGGGAAAAAGTTTCACAACTTGTAAAGTTTACTTTTCTTATGTAGGATAGGCAAAAATGGACTTCCTCGTGATTTAGTTATAACGTCCTTTAAACTCCTACTCCAAGTTATCACTCATCATAATTCTATGCCTTTCAGTCTTAGTGATCTAAGAGCATTCTGGGTATGATCTTCAATATATGGCCTAAGTGGAAAATTAAGAAAAGATTTCTAAGAATTTTTTTTGCACACTCTGCTAAATGAATTATTGAAATTCCAATAAAGATTTTAAAAAACCTAAAAAGCAGCATGGGTTTTATTTTTCCCTCTATCATTCCAGTTCTCATAAATGTCTCCATGAAAGCTATATCTATAGAATTAGAAAAGAATATATCCTTATAATATTTACCCGATCAGGAGGATTTTTAAAACGTGGCATCTTGATGTGAGATATTGACTGAGACTGGCAGTTTTACTGGTCTGGAAGATACAGTAGCTTTGTAGTAAATCCATGTGGTTAAAAAAAAATCCCTGAGAAGTTTTTGATTAAGAAACTTTTACTATCCTTTTAAAAATGAAATATGCTGGTCTTCTTTTTCTCCCATGATAAAAGCAGATATTTATGTTATTGTCTGAATCTCAGTCCCTGAAATATATTTTACTAAATCTGTTGTATGGAAGTTTCTGGATCCCTTAAGATGCTAACTTAGATGATTAGTTGAGAGTCTAGCAAATCCAGAGAACACATAAAGAAAAATCAAAATCAACCTTTTCAGAAAAAAAGAATAAAATCTTACCTCTAAAATCAGAAAACCTTCATTTATGGGAGTTGATATTGTTATTATTTTATAAATCTTATCAATCATATAATAGATTGTTTTAAATGTAAAAATAAAGAAATATTTTTATTAAGAATATATATACACACAGATTCTTAAAAGTGCTTTATAAATGTGAAGCCAAAACCTGAGGTGGTTTTTAAAAATATATTACAGGCAACATTTCCTCTTAGAATCAGCAAGAGAAATAATTAATTTAGAACATAATGTGGAGAGACTGAATTAAGTGGGAAACAAATTTTTACTGGAAATAGGAGTTTAGAAGTAATATTGCCATGGAAGTTCACAATTAAAGTGTGTAATTTAGAGCTGAGGGTATAGGTCAATGGCAGAGCATGTGCTTCCTATATGCAAGGACCCAGCACACACACACACCCCGCCAAATTACTAGTTTATTGAGAATATCTGAAGATCATGCCTGTGTCTTTATAAAGCCATGTGTTCAATGACCATATTAGCCCCTTTCTTAAATATTTTATTCACAAGCTTATGAGTAAAAAGGCTAGAGGGATCCATTCATCTTGAATTTTGCCTGAAAGCTAGTATTTAATCCAATTTTCCTCTTTTTTTTCTTGCCCCACATCTTATATGATTCTTTTCAAACTTTTTGATTAATGAGATCGGAGCAGAGAGTCAAAAGAGATGAGTCAGAATGATTTCTGGTTGCCCTTTTAAAAGATAGCTATGTAGTCTATATACTCTGCTAAATTAAACCTAATATATTTTTTAACCTACAATACCACAGTAATAATATTTTTTTTTAAAAAACCTGCTCCTTAAGGTCCCTGGGACACTGTGTTGTTCTTTGCACAATTTCAGGAGAAGCAGCGAACACAGTGGACATCATTCTTCACCTACATAATGCCTTCTCTGCAGCTAATAGCTCCTTGTTCATCAAGGAGACGAATGAACACCTAGGTGACTTGCTCTTCACCCAGTGCTCTTTGTTCTAGAGTCCCTCAGACTGATTATATCAGCCTCCACATTGACAAATAGCCCCCCAAACTTTAACACTATGTTAAGTTGAGTTATGAGGTTTTAAGGTTACATGCCTGTGGCTGAAGGTTGATTGTGTCTGAGAGATAAAGGAATTGTGTCTGATGACAACAGAATCCTTGCGATGACATCATCCTGGTTATTGAACTCACAGTTCTCTTTATTTGGTTACTTGGTCACTATTTTTTTTTCGGGAGGTGGGGTGTTGGTTGGTTTTCTGGGCAGTAACTGGAGACTTAAACTGGAGATTCACCAACTCATTATCTCCTTCTCCCAGAGATATTTGAGAAAAACCTGGAAAGTTCTAGCCATTGAAAGAAGAAGACAACTCAAGCAAATAGGTCTGATGGTTGGAAATGTGCAGTCATTCAACGTGTGTCCACCAGTATAAGCAAGAGTCTTTTAGGGCTGGGAATGTGGCCTACTGGTAGAGTGCTTGCCTAGCATGCATGAAGCCCTGATTCCTCAGTACCACATAAACAGAAAAAGCTGGAAGGGGCACTGGGGCTCAAATGGCAGAGTGCTAGCTAGCCTTGAGCAAAAGAAGCTCAGGGGCAGTGCCCAGGCTCTGAGTTCAAGCCCTAGGAATGGGGTGGGGTGGGGAGAATCATTCTGTTTGTCAGTCCTTCTGTGTGTCTCTCTTGCAGCATGCGTATGTAAGAGGGTCTGAGGCTGTGAACCGCTTCCCTTCTCCACCCCACCCCATCGCCCTACTGTCCTTCAGAGTCTCCTGTATGTAGTTTATCTCCTTTCTTTATTTTTCCCTAGTTGTGACTTTGGGAATTATGCTCTGGTGGCAGAAATTTCAGACTTTGCTGTCCAGGCAAAATGTGAAGTGTCGGCAGTGGTCGGGGGGTGACAGTGACGGTCACAATTCTTTATGCCAATCCTTGCAGCTCCAACCCCGCATCCTCCTCCACAAAGGCGTTTCTAGTAGAGAAGCGACTGTGTAATGGTAAATTAAAGCTGGTCTGATGGATGGCGAACACTCAATTTTCCCTCCCTATCATATAAATTTAAGAGACCTATTATAAGTAGAATTGATAATATACTACAGCGAAAAACAAGTTTCACTGCATCCTAGGAATGAATGGCAGAGAGGGCCCTCTACGGGGAGAAGTGTTTAAACCACTATATAAACACCATTCTAGGAAGATTAATTAGCCTGACCTTCATTAGCAACAACATACTTAGCACAGAACAGCACTCAACACATGGCGCTCTAGAAGGTGAATGAAGAGTATCTGCTTCCTAGACTACATTTGTCCCATGCCGGTTATGGACGTGTTTTATCTGTAATCTTCATTACTGTAGCATGGTGTTTTTATTTCCATATGACAGATGGAGAAACTGAGCATCAAAAGACATTAACTTGCCCCAGGTCCTCAGCGAATAGATGGCAGAGGCAGGATTCAAACACCATCTCTGTGGTTTGGACACCTACCTTCTCTCCACTATGCCACCACCTTGTCTTACAGAAAAGACTTGCTCTTGCTCTTGCCCATATGCATGTGGCTGCTAAAAGGAAAACATAGTTGCCTTAGAAAAGCAGTATAGTGTTATGAAGGCTGCTGCTCAATGGGTACCTGCTTCTTGGCAGGCGCTGTGCTGAGCACTGAGACGTGTGTGTGTGTGTCTGTGTGTCTGTGTGTGTGTGTGTGTGTGTCTGTGTGTGTGTATAGGTTCTGGGACTTGAACCCAAGGTCTCGCCCTCTTGCTTGGCTTTTTACTCAAGGCTGGTGCTCTTCTACTATGGCAGATTGGCTTTCAAGATGGTAGAGAAAAGGGAGAGGAAGGGCTTCAGAATGGCATGCCCAACAGAAATGACTACAGATGGAAATATTCTGTGGACTCTGTGGACTGTTCAGTAACCACTGGTAATTGTGCTATTCAGTACTTGAAATACAACCCATGAGACTGGGGCTTGAACTCGGGCCTGGGCACTGCCCCTGAGCTTTTGTGCTTAAGGCTGGTGCTCTACCACTTGAGCCACGGTTCTACTTTCAGCCTTTGCTTGGTTAATTGGAAAGAAGAGTCTTGCAGATTTTCTTGTTTGGGCTGACTTCGAATCATGATTCTGAGATCTCAGCCTCTAAGTAGTTAGGGTTATAGGCACTTGGCTCAATTTTTTTTTCTTAATTTGATTTTTCAATTAAATTAATTTTTTTTGCCAGTTCTGGGGCTTGAACTCAGGGCCTGAGCACTGTCCCTGGCTTCTTTTGCTCAAGGCTAGCACTCTACCACTTGAGCCACAGCGACACTTCCGGCTTTTTCTATATATGGTACTGAGGAATCGAACCCAGAGCTTCATGTATGTGAGGCAAGCACTCTACCACTAAACCATATTCCCAGCCTCTTTAAATTAATTTTTTAATTAGTTTTAAAATTTTAAATTAACTAATTGAACTGTACATTTAAATAACCACAAGTAGCACGTGGCTCACTACCCTATCGGAGGGCAGAGCTCTAAAAAAAAAAGTGCTACTTTTTCACTAAAGAGTTGAAGGTGGCTGGAAATAGTATCTCAGGAGTGCTTGAAAGATGGATGGGAGTTTATTGGGCGGAGGAGGAGGGGAGCGGAAGTTGAGACATAGGCCGTGGCCAGGAGAAGGTCAGAGGTGCTGGGCAGGTGCTGGGCAGGGAAGCCCTGAGGAAATTTATGTGAGGAGCCCAGAGAAACAGGATGTGGAGCCCGGGAAGGGAAGCGACCTGGCAAAGTGCTTTGAAAAAGAGCATCCGAATCCACAGTTAATGGGGTTGCACGCGTTGAAAGGCAAATAAAAATCGGCCTTTTTCTTCGTTCACTGCTGTAAATCATGACTGAGAGTTTGGATGAGGGCTTTGGGATTATTGTCTAAGTGGCACTGTGGTATCCATTAGGGTGCAAGCCTCCTGAGGGCAGAGCTCACAGAACTGGAGGTGCAGGGGTACCGGTGTCATTTACTCATCGACAAGTATCCATTCAGTGGCAGAGGTCACCTCCTGCTGATCTACTCTCTCTCAAGAGCTAAGATTCTCAACCACATGCAAATCATTTTTTTTTCATTCATTGCAGAAGGCTTTAAGTATCCCCAATAATTGGGCCAGTAATGCTGTCCTGATTCATACACTTTTTAGCATGTCACAGGTTAAGGATCTTGTTTGAACACATCACCGCCCCCCCCTCCCCCAAGCCTTCATGGGAGTCTCGGGAGCTGCGTGGAGTTCTTCGCCTCAAAGGTGAGGGCAGTAGGTTTGAGGTCCATCAGGAAATCGCATGTCCATAGCATGGGCAGCGGAGCTGGGATGCAGACACACATCAGGCAGACCCGGCGAGGTTCCTCATGGTCTTGCCACAGCTGTTTCTCAGCCCCCGACTTCTTCTGTGGTGAACAGCATAGACATGGCTAAGAGCTCTAATACATTCCTATGTGAGACTCACTTTTCAGATTAGGAGACCAAGGACACAACGAAGGTGGTTAATTGGAGATCAGAGTCTCACTGACTTACCTGTCTGGGGTGGCTTCGAACTGCAGTCCTCAGATCTCAGTCTCCTGAGTAACTGGGACTACAGGTGTGAGCCACAGACACCCAGCCTCCTTTAAGATTGAAAAAAAAAAAGGAATATATTTATACTGTGAGCCATCTAAGTGTTTGGATTTTACTCTAGATACAGCATTTAAAAGAAAATCAGTTCTTCCCTTACAGGGTGCTGAGTTGGCAGGAAAAAAAAAAGTATTCCAATGAGAGACAACCTTGCAGCTGCTACCTCCAATCCATTCTAAAGCGTCACAAGATGGAAGAGCTTGAGCTATTTAACCTACAGAGTTTCCCACAACCTAGATAGTTCCTTTTTTCATCCTCTCTATTTCCCTGACTTTGAAACAAATGAACTCTTCAAGGTTTCAAGAATAATATGGGTCAGGAAGATTTTGACAGGCATTTTAATTAGTGCGGCTCATACTAAAACAAACGAATGCATTTCCCTCCATTACCAAGATAGTTTTAGCAGAGAGAAAGCTGCATGTAAAAGGATGCCCATCGCTGGATTTGTTTATAATAAAGGCTGAATTATGGATGCTTTCATACTGTCAGAGGGACTACAAAGTGTTATAACACTAGCCGAAGACAGCTACTTCTAAGTTTCCCTATGTTTTACCTCATTGTAGCTTGTACTTGTGTGTGTGTGTGTGTGTGTGTGTGTGTGTGTGTGTGTGTGTGTTTGCACACAAAGTACTGGGCATGCGTATGCATATTTTTGACAATAAAGTTTGTGTGTATGGACTAATGAACAATATTCCTTTTAAAATGAAAGCTACTAACAGGAGTGATTTTTTGTTTATATATATATGGTAAACCTTTTTTTCATTCAAAGATTCTGAAATAGAAAATCAAAATTTGGAAAGATGGTATGTTTTGCCTTCTATAAAGACTTGGACTATTTTCTATTAGATTACAGAAGCTCCTTGACTTACAATGGATCCATGTCCTACTACACTATGGTGCTATGTGAAAACCAGTGTTAATTGTGCTGTAAGTTAAGCATTCATTTAATACCACGAACACCCCAGATATCATAGTACAGCCACATAGTATGGCATGGTGTGTGGATTTTTTACTTTCATGGTTGTGTGGTAGCCTGGAAATTGCAGCTCGGTGACATGCCCAGTATTCAAAACAATCTAACGTTACACCAAATAACCCTAGCCCAGAGAAAGATCAAAATTTAAAATCTGAGCCAGGCACTGGTGTCTCATGTATATAGTCCTAGCTACTCAGGAGGCTGAGATCTAAGGATCACAGTTCAAAGCCAGCCTGGGCAGGAAAGTCTGTGAGATTCTTATCTTAAATAAACTACTCAGAAAAAGCTAGAAGTGGTTCTGTGGCTCAAGTGGTATATCGCTAGCCTTGAAAAAAATAATCTTAGCATCAAGGCCCTGAGTTCAAGCACCAGGACCAGTACCAAGAAAAATTAAAAAAAATTAAAATCTGAAGTAGTTTCCACTAAATATGTATCACTTTCATCCTGTCATAAAGCCAGAAAATCCTAACTTGCATTAACATAAGTTAAGGACCCTCTGTATACTTTAACAGTCCTAAATAGATACTTCATTTGTTTCTCATTTGAAATCTATGAGTTACATTATATCAAGAATTGAAATCTAGACTGGGTGCAGAAACTCATGCCTTTAATGTTGTTTACTTGGAATAGGAGAATAGCAATTTGAGGCCAGCCTGGGCAAAAGTTAGATTCTAATCCTATATCAATGAATAAGTAGGTATGGTGGTACATGACTAGAATCCTAACAATGAAAGACATAGACCTAGAACTATTTCAGTGTGAGGTTAGTCCTGGGCAAAAGTATGAGACCACCATCTAAAAAAACCCAAAAATAACTAAAGCAAAAAGGCCTGAGGATGTGACCCAAGTGATATGAATAGTGCCTGCTTAGCAAGTGTGAGACTCCAACTACTGCCAAAAACTCTTTAAAATTTAAATAATATTTGTTTATTTATTATCAGTCATGGGGCTTGAGCTCAGGGCTTGGGCACTGTCCTTGAGCTCTTTAGCTCAAGGCTAGTGCTCTACCACTTGGAGCTACAGCTCTACTTCTGGTTTTTGAGTGGTTAATTAAAGATATGAGTCTCATGGAAACTTTTCTGCCCTAGCTAGCTTTGAACTGTGATCCTCAGATCTCAGCCTCTTGACTATCTAAGATTACAAGGGTGAGCCACTCATGGGGCTTGAACTCAGGGCTTGGGTGCTCGAAATTTATAGAAAAATATGACACTAATATGGACATTGACCCAACAAACGTTTGTTCATGCCTACCACGTATTAGAAACCGCCAGGCACTGGAACTATGGTACTGAATCACACAACTCATCTCCTTGAAATGCACAGTGTACTTAAAGCAATGTGTGCACGAGTAACTTGACTGCTGAGTACTAAGCACTGAAGCTGAGGGATACAGCGTGCTATGAGAGCTTTGTGGGGGAGCAATAACTACACCCTGAAGGAAACTGGGGGTCAGGGAAGGGCCTCTCAGAGGAAACCATGCCTGAATCATACCGTGTGTGTGTGTGTGTGTGTGTGTGTGTGTGTGTGTGTGTGTATGTGAATACTGGGGCTTGAACTCAGGGCCTGGACGCTGTCCCTGAGCTTTTTTACTCAAGGCCAGTGCTCTGCCATTTGAGCCACACCTGTACTTGTAACTTTTTGCTAGTTAATTGGAGATGAGAGTCTCACAGACTTTTCTGCCAGGCTGGCTTGGAGCCACAATCCTCAGATCTCAGCCTCCTGAGTAGCTGGGATTGCAGGTGTGAGCCACCAGGGCCTGGCTTATGAAGATACCAATAATGTCTAACCCAATTTTGTCTTCTCTTTTGGCCTCTAGCATCTGCCATGGTACTTTTTTAAACATAGAAATGGTCAATAAACACATACATTTGTTATTATTACTATTGCTATTCATAAATGATTAGTGCATATATATTAAAGTGAAGGCCACAGAGTTTTCTATCACGCTTTCAGTTTTGTGGCCTGGTTGTCCAGAGCAGCCCACGTAACTATCGTCTTCACTGAGCTCTGAGAAACTTTAGTTTTCCTCATTGAATGTTCATAATTCATTACATGGAATTTGAATTCTGTGAATAAAATTTCTTGTACTTTTTCCCAGGACTATAATCACGTTAGCTAGACTGGAGTTCATCAGCCAGTTTCTCTGCCAAGAAATTGATGCCCTTTTCTGAGACTTTTCTGCCATTTGCCCACATTAGTTTGGCTCCTTCTTCATTTTATTGTCTGAAAACTGTGATTTTGCCATCTTCCCTCCTCCTACCATCCACTCCACCTTATTTTGCACAGACAGAACCCCGGTGAGGCACTCAGCTTCTGAGCACAGAGATGGTCATGAGGAGGAAGAGGAAGTCATTAGAGGAAGTATCCTTTGGAAAATAAGAAGGCTGACTTGGGGCGCCTGTAGCTCACGCCTGTAATCCTAGCCACTCTGGAGACTGACCTCTGAGGATCGGGGCAAGAATGTCTGTGAGACTCTTACCTGCAATTAACCACCAGAAAACCAGAAGTGACAGAGTGGCTCAAAGTGATAGAGTGCTAGCCTTGAGCAAAAAGAAGCCAGGGACAGTGCTCAGGCCCTGAGTCCAAGCCCCAGGACTGGCAAAAAAAAAAAAAAGCCATAAAAGTGTGGTTTAAGTGGTAGAGCACCAGCCTTGAGTGAAAAAAGCTAAACAACAGTGCCCTGGCCCTGAGTTCAAGCTCTGGTACTGGTACATACACACAAAATAAACAAATGTTGGCCATGGATTATAGGTGGCAGGCAGCTGTGGATTGCTTTCTTAAATCAGGATCGATGTGGTTAGTGTATGTTTAGGAAGCAGTGGGGATTCAAGACAAAGTCGAGAGCTTAGCTGTGTGTGGTTGAACAATGCTAGCATGTTTCCAAAGTCATTAGCAAGGGTGTAGAGAGGGATTGACTGGAGAGAGAATTTTAGTTTTGATGATGAAACAGAACAATGGACCAACCAAAGATAATTGTGGAATATTCTTCCTTTAAACATCTTTTACCATAAGATTGGTTAAGCAACTATCTTGACGTATTTATATTGAGGGACATAAGGTATTGGTCCAAATGACTTTTTTTTTCCTGCCAGATTTGGGGCTTGAACTCAGGGCCTAGGCACTGTCCCTGAGCTCTTTTGCTCAAGTTGAGTACTCTGCCACTTGAGCCACAGCTCCACTTCCAGTTTTTGAGCGGATAATTGGAGCTAAGAGTCTCACGAGGAGTTTTCTGCCCAGGCTAGCTTTGAACCCTGATCTTCAGATCTCACCTTCCTTGAGCAGCTAGGATTACAAGTGTAAGCCATGAGCACCAGGCCCAAATGATTTCTTGAGTGGTCACTTTCTGATATTCAGTAGAGACAAACATACAAACGAATCTCTCCTTTTACACTTCAGTGAGATTATCGTTCAAGTTCCTGGCTTCCCCCCCCCCCCAACACATCCTATTCTAGATGTCTATCTGTCTTATCCATTAGTCTCACATAGAGAGAGAGAGAGACAGAGAGAGAGACATACAGAGAGAGAGAGAGAGAGAGAGAGAGAGAGAGGAGTCTGATTATCACTGCCTTCTCCTCCTCCCTGGCAGGAATGAGAACAGCTAATGAGACTTTTGAAGGATCTATGCATTTTATTATCACTCTTTTAACTCTTTACTATTACTAATAATGAGAAATGCTTTTCTGTTTGATAAAGGGTTGTGTGTTTTTTTCTCTTTGTGTTTCTTTTGCCTTAGTGAGAGAGAGAGAGAGAGAACGCAGTTCTGGAGCTTGAACTCAGGTCCTTATGCTCTCACTTGATTTTTTTTTTTTTTACTCAAAGCTGGCACTCTGCCACTTAAGTCACACCACCCCTTTCTTTAGTAAGATTGTTTAAGGAAAACTTAATTTTCCATCCTTCAGGATTGGACTCTGGTTTTACACTTCCTGGGTAGGCACTCTACCACTTGAGGCACACCTTCACCCACCTCCCCCCCCCCCACACACACACTGGTTATTTTTGAGGTAAGGTCATGCTCATGGGGAATGATAGGTACCATTGTACCCAGCCGTTGGGCTTTTCCCCATAGCTGGTATAATAGGCATGTGCCACAGTGCCCAGCCATTGGTTGAGATGGAGACTTTCCAATTGGTCTGACCTTAAACCGTAATCCTCTGATCTCTGCCTCCCAAGTAGTAGGCTAATAGGCATAAGCTACCTCCTGGCCAAATAACTTACTTTTATTTAACTTTTTTTTTTTTTTGGCCAGTCCTGGGGCTTGAACTCAGGGCCTGAGCACTGTCCCTGGCTTCTTTTTGCTCAAGGCTAGCACTCTGCCACCTGAGCCACAGCGCCCCTTCTGGCCGTTTTCCATATATGTGGTGCTGGGGAATCGAACCGAGAGCTTCATGTGTAGGAGGCAAGCACTCTTGCCACTAGGCCATATTCCCAGCCTTATTTAACATTTTAATCATGCTGCACAGTTTGATTTTCTACCATTCTATAGGTTTTTTAAAATAGTAACCTTATTTCCAGAATGTGAAAGAAAAGCATTACTCTTGAAAGACACTTCCCCCCACCCCAAGTCTATCAGTTTGATTTAAAGAAAAATTCATGATTCATTGTACACTTCCAGAATTGGCTTAGAGGTTTCTTAAGGTTGCATAAAGAACCAATAAGACCATTTATTTACACTTAAGAGTTTTGCCTAATGACATATTCTTGAATTATGATTTAGCTACTTGTGCTTCATGAAAGACTGTCTCTTGGTATAATAGAGATCACAAGTAGGAAACTCAAGCTTTTTTTTTTTTTTTTGGACATTCGTGGGGCTTGGACTCAGGGCCTGAGCACTGTCCCTGGCTTCTTTTTGCTCAAGGCTAGCACTCTGCCACTTGAGCCACAGCGCCACTTCTGGCCATTTTCTGTATATGTGGTGCTGGGGAATTGAACCCAGGGCCTCATGTATACGAGGCAAGCACTCTTGCCACTAGGCTATATCCCCAGCCCCAAGCTTTTTTATTTTACTTTTGTTCTTTGGCTATCTTGAGGTCTTCCCTCCTACTGTATAAAAATTGAGTTGGCCAGGTGAATGTTCTAATACTTGAGACACTCACTCCCCCAAGCTCTTTTCATTATTATTTTCCCAATAGAATCTCATCTTTATGTCTTGGCTAGCCTAGTCTGTGATTCTCCTATTTATGCTTCTCGTGTAGCTAGGCAAGTATACTACCTCTTTCTTCCTCCCTTTTTTTTTTGGTGCCTATATGCAGGGCCTGGGTGCTATCCCTGAGCTTTTCTGCTCAAGGCTAGCACCCTACCACTTAAGCCACAGCTCCACTTCTGGCTTTCTGTTAACTGGAGATAAGAGTCTCTTGCCTGGGCTATTTTCAAACTTTGATATTCAAACCTCAACCTCCCTCTCTCTTTTTTTTTTTTTTTTTTTTTGCCAGTCCAGTGGCCTGAACTCAGGGCCTGGGTGCTGTCTCTGAGCACCTTTTGCTCAAGGCTAGTGTTCTACCACTTTGAGCTATGACTCTACTTTTGGTTTTCTAGTGGTTAATTGAAGTTGAGTCTCATGGACTTTCCTGCCTGGGCTGGCTTTGAACCATAATCCTCAGATCTCAGCTTCTTGAGTAGCTAGGATTACAGGCATGAGCCACCAGTGCCCGGCTTTAAGTAAAAATTTTTAGCTAGTTATGTTTATTTTTGAGACTAGGTTTCATTATATAATTCAGGCTGGCCTTGAACTCTCAGTCCTCCTGCCTTAGCCTCCTGAATGTTTAGATTACAGGCATACCATGCCTGGCTTGCTTTTCAGATAGGTTCTTCCTACCTTTTTCTTTTCCCAGGGCTGGCTTTGAATTGGAATTCTATCTGCCTCTTGAGTAGCTGGAATTATGGACACTGGCTTCAAACTTTTAATGAAAACAGAGGAGTCACCTCAAAAATTAATATTCAGAAGGTTAATGCAGTTATTCCAATGGAGACCTATCATTGACACCAGGACCTTCTGCTGTTTCTTATTCCCAGAATACAGTGCTGAAGGAAATAATTGGCTTCTCCGAGCTGGCCATTGTTTTCCTAGTTGAAAAAAGGCTTCTTGCAGTTTTTCATATCAGATTAAATGCCAGTCTTAAATTGTCAGCCCAGGGCCTGTGGAAAGGGTCTGGCAGCCAAGGAGAGTCCCAAAGAGGATTGCCCTGGGGCTAAGGGGACCTTGGGACTTGTGGCTGAAGCATTTCTGCAAGGGATGTCTCAGTCGGAAGGAATTGGGAAGTACTGAGACACAGTACTGCTTTCACATTCCTGTTCCTCTTGCTTTCCCATCTAATTCTCTTATTTGGTTCATCTGATCAGAGAATGGTCACAAGCAAAGCCTATGACCTAACTCGTTCCAGACAATTTCTATCAGGAAGTTATCCTTCCCACTGCAGAGCCTTCCAGTCTCATTCAAACTAAAGTTTTATTTATTTATTTTCCCTTTTGGTTTCCTCTTCAAGATAATCACGTATATGACACTGGCAATTCTCAGGACTCTGAATACATTGAACGTAATAGAACATATCCTTATTGTTTGCTTGTATGTATATATGTATGTATGTATGTGTGTATTTAGTGAGGGGGCTAAGGCTTGAACTCGGGGCCTCACACTCTCACTCGGCTTTCTAGTTCAAGCTGGCATTCTATCACTTGAGCCACACCTCTAGCTTACCTTTTCCTTGTTAATTGGCGATGGACTCTCATAGATTATTTTGGCTAGATTGTCCAGATCTCAGCCTCCTGAGTAGCTAGGATTACAGGTGTGTGTGTATATGTGTACACATATATACACATCCATATATACACATATACACACATATATACATACACATATATGCATATATAGTTGTTGTACAGATTCAGAAATTTGTATTTTTCCTACCTGACTCCAATCCCTCTCCCATCCGTAACAGTGAGCATGGGGACAGCAGGTTGTGCAAGCCCCTTAGCGAGTCAGAAGAGCCACATGCACGGTGTTAGCAGCTTGATGTCATTTTAAGTGGGCCCTCTGAAGTGGGCCATCCAGCATGAAATCAAAGCGAGTCAGCCTCCTGCTTTGGGTAGGAGATAATTGCCCTCTGAGGTTAAAAAGAAATGATGTTCTTGATATAGTATTGCACCATTAGGTGTATTATTGGATTTGGGTTGGTGAGAGTAGAGCTTTCCTCGGAAACATCTGTTGGCTGTCAGGGAAGCATGGCGGAAGGAATGGCCCACTGGTCTGTTTCAATATGGCAGTTCCTCCAGAACGCACAGAGGCATGCATCTGCCTCCTGAGGCCCTTTGGAATGACAGTGCTGTTTGTGACATCTAAAAGGCATTATTTTTGCTCATGGCTCATACTGCAAAGCTCCTTTTTTCCCCTTTGCTGCTGCCACAGGATTTTATAATAAATTATGCTTTCTAAACTTGTTATTGATACTTGTGTCTTAGATTATTTTTCTCCTAGACCTGTTTTGTTGGTTAGTTTGCTTGTTTTCATTTGTTTGTTTTTCCAGTAGGATTTCACTGGAGAACCCAGACTAGCATCCAACTTGCTGAGCACTGGGATTACAGGCCTGTGCCCCCACACCCAGCCCCATTACAGACCCATTTGTTAGCATTCTTTTGCTTTTCTGTACTTGAATTCTCTTTGTAGTACTTCAATTTCTAGCTCTCCTGTTTCACTGCTCTTCTGTTTTTATGGCATGTAGAAAACTAGCTATGCCATTGCTTTATCAGGCTTTAGTATTTGCTTTGACTTCAGTCATTAATAAACATAAAATACATAAATATCCTGAAAAATATGGATTCTTATTTGAATTATTTATTTAACTTGAAAAGATGTGAAGAAGTTATTCAGTACTAGATAATACTAAAATTTAGAAGTTAAGTAACTTGCCTATTATAATTTACTTCCAAGTTTTTCCTTCCTTTTTTTCTTTTTCTTTCTTTTGTTTGTGTGTGCTGGTGCTAGGGCTTGAACTCGGGGCTTTATACTCTCACTTGACTTTTTCCCTTCTGTCTGGTACACTAAGACTTGAGCCATAGCTCCTCAGATCTCAGCTTCCTGAGCAGCTAGGACTACAGGTATATTTTCAAGTTTTATTTAATACTTAGTACATAAAATGTATTAAGGTCCAAAGATTTTTTTTTATTTTTATTGCTTGTGGGGCTTGAACTCAGGGCTTATGCACTTGTCTTTGAGCGTTTTTGCTCAAGGCTCAAAAAGATTTTTGACAGACATTTTCTATGACCAACTGGTGTAACTGTTGAATCTAAGTGTAGAACCTAAGTGTAATGACCTACTAGCCTAAATGTGGGATTTTCCCTCCCCAAACCTTTATGCACTTTTATTGGTTCTCTCGTCCCCTAAAGTTGTTTGCACAGCAAAACTTAATTTCTCAGTTTAATTCAGTATAATACGTGTTGAAATTTTAATGGTCATGTTTGTGATTTCTTTGGAAATTGACCTCTAAAGAAACAAATGGAGGTCACCTGATATATTTTGTATTTATGCTCATCACTGACTTAGCATATCAACATTGATAGAGTTGTTGCCTCTATTATCATAGAAGGAATCAGTGATATTTCTCCTAGTGGTGTTTCCCTTGGGAGATTTGTTTCATTCAGCCTAGTCAACAGATGAGTTTTTATAGACATGCACCTGAGAGTAGAATGATCATTGTTCCAGGTGACTCCAAAGAGGCCAGGACTCTTTGCTCTCACCCAAGTAGCTTGCTGTCAGTTTGTCTTGGCCAGAATGTGACTTTCAGCCTCACCTACACTCCAGGGGCTGGGTACCTGCTACTGGGTAGATGTGATAAAGGAGACGATGAAGGCTCTCATTGGGATTTTTCCCACAAAAATCAGTAGGGGAAAAGATATATTAAATATAGCACTGGTGGCTCGTCTGTAATCCTAGCTACTAAGGGGGCTGAGATCTAAGGACAGTGTTTTGTTTTGTAAAAGCTCAGAAACAATACCCAAGCCCTGAGTGCAAACCCCACAACTGAAAAAAGAAAAAGAGTTAGGAAACAAGAGAGATAAATTGTAGCTGTGCTTTATTGATAGTTCATCTTAGCCGTGGTGGATCCTGTCATGGGAATGTTCTTTTGAGGTTCATTTTCAAAGCTCAAGTGGAATGTCTGTCAGTGGCCCTGAATATTCTTCATTTATTCACTTGTTATTTGAGGAGCTGCTTCATGCCAGATGTGACACTAGCTATCGAGAAGGCTGAGTTGAAAGTTGACAAAAATCCCTAGCTGTTGGGAGCTTCCTTTTTACTGGGAAAGCTATAATGTCAGGTCAATACTGTGAAATGAAACAACCACCATGACAAGAGACAGGAAGGAGGGCAGAGAGGTGAAGAATGACTCATCCTGGGGCGTTCACAGAATAATCGTGAAACCTGTGTGGCCACAGCGAAGTGAGTCAGTATGAAGAAATAAGGTTAAGATTCTGAAAGGAGGAAATCATAGAAGGCTTTTTGAGCCGGAGTAAGGTGTTTGGGTGTTATTTTGATTATCATGGGAAGCAACTCACTATAGTGTTAATCGAGAGACTGGCAGCTGGACTCACTCATGTCATCCTAAACTACATGGGAGGCTGAGATTGAGAGGACTGTGGTACGAGGCCCAGCCTGGGCTGAAAAGTACAGGAGACTCATCTCCACAGAAGGGAGCTGGATTCAGCGACACGTGTCTGTTATGCCAGCAGCTACAAGAAGCCTGAAATAGGCGGATCACCATCTAGGCATGCACCCAGGCAGAAAGCAAGACTTGGTCTCAAAAATAGCCAATGCATGTCTCAGTGAGAGTATACTTACCCAACAAGTGCAAGGCCCTGAGTTCAAATCCCAGTACCATTACAAAGACTAGGAGAGGCGAGGATAGGATTTGCATCTCTAAAGGTTTTCTCTAATTATCCTAAATTTTTTTTTTTTTGCCAGTCCTGGGTCTTGAACTCAGGACAAGGAACAGTCCCTGAGCTTTTGTAATCAAGGCTAGTGCTCTACTTCCTAAGCCACAGCTCCACTTTCTGCTTTTTAGTAGTCAGTTGGAAACAAGAGTCTCACCAACTTTCCTGCCTGGGCTGGCTTTGAACTGTGATCCTTAGATCTCAACCTCCTGAGTTGCTAGGATTGCAAGTGTGATCTACCAGTGTCTGGCTTCTAATTATCTTTATAGCACTGGTTTTTAAGGAGGATGAGGAGTAGAAGATGAGAAAGGCCAGAGAGGATATGGTGAACTCTACCATACATGGGGAGAAAATATTAGAATATATATGTACAGATATATATATACACATATATGATAAAATCAAACTTCTCTACAATAATGGATTATTATTAGTGTATATATGTATGTGTGTATATATCTACATATATAATTTACATATCTATCCATAGGGGTATTGAATAAAAAATTTAGTGTTGGGGCAATCATTTTTTTTAAAGTTTGAAAATTCTGGTTGTCTATGAGAGATGATCATGACCATGAGCTGGCTTCTTTTCTTTAGAAATTGCAATAATTATTTTTTTGTACTTTTATTCTTTTTCTTATCACTATGGAACAGTGGTTCTTCTTGCCATAAAAATGAGCATGCACAAGCAAGCACGTATGCCCATTTGCATATCATTTCAGGGTTTTCATAGGCGCCACATTAAGAATCTCGCCGGTAGAGCATCATTTCCCAGCACCCCCCACCCCCCACCCCAGGGATTTCGCATTTATCTTTGCTTCTGAATACTCCACTCCAGCATTTCTATTCTTGTTTGTGTCAGTCCTTAAATTATGTGAGTCCAGATTGTTAATTTCCTCCTCCAGCCTGGAATTCAATCTTGTACATGACAAAAAGTTTCTTGGAGTTTTCTTTTGCTGCCCATCTATCTGGGATCCAACTGTCTTGGATCTTGGAACACACAATGCCAAACCCAGAACTTCCCTCATAGAATGGGAGCTCCATTTCTCTCTTTCCTAGGCTATTTTCTGGTGACCAGAATTCATATTTATTGATAAAGATCTTTATAGTAGCCTAGTAAGAATGAGAAGCAGAGGTTTTATCACCCATGGTGGAGTTTTGACAGGATCCCTGCCATCTGGCTCTATGTGGCTTGGATCACGTGTCCTGATTAGACCCCAGGCCCTTGGGTTAGAAGTGGGAGTAGAAATCAGGCCCTTTCAACTGTTCTTCAGAATTCTCTGTAACTTTGGGGCTTTTCTGGGTGGAAGAACAGAGCTGATTGGACCTCTCCTCTTTAGAAACTCTCCCCTGGGGCTGGGAATGTGGCTTAGCGGTAGAGCGCTTGCCTCACACGCATGAAGCCCTGGGTTCGATTCCTCAGCACCACATAAACAGAAAAAGCCAGAAGTGGTGCTGTGGCTCAATTGGTAGAGTGCTAGCCTTGAGCAAAAGGAAGCCAGGGACAGTGCTCAGGCTCTGAGTTCAAGCCCCAGGACTGGCCAAAAAACAAAACAAAAAAAACACCTCTCTCCTGTGTCCAGAGAACCCTCCCATGCATTCCATGATTGTGTAGTTACAGTTCACATCATAAAATGTTCAACTCTGAAAGATTTGCCCCCAGCATGCCATGATAATTTTCTACTTAGAGAAGTGGGTCACATGATTGTGTGTGTGTGTTTTCTTTTCTTGCCTGTTTGCTTAGGACACTGGCTTCCAAGCATAATTTAAAACTAATTGCTGAGAATAAAATTCAGGAGACCGGTCCACCATGGTGGTTAGATGAAGAATTACTTTAAAAAAATGTCAATTAACTTTTTAAGGGAAATTATCTGCACAAGCAGGAGCAAAGAAGAGATTCGGCTTTATAAGGTGTGTTTTTCCCAGGCTTTTGGGCTCATTTTGGCTATAATACCCATTCCCATGTAGGGATAGGATTTAAAATGATCTAAAGGGGAAAAAAAATCAACTGTCATTTTATTTCTGACATAAAGAAATGAACATAATCTCTTCTCTGTTGGCTGTTTGCTATTCTACTTTTTGTGATTCATCTTTAGTTTTCAGTAGTCTAAGTGGTTTCAGTTGATTCCTTTTAAAAACTAACATGATGTGGAAAAGGAGCTGTGTGACTTGCGGGCAGGGATGGGGGAAGCTGGGGGAAAGCAAGGGAAGGGATGACATCAAAAAAAGAGAGAGAGAGGGAAAAGGAAATGTACTCATTACTTGACTTATGAAATGGTAACCCGTCTTATACAACACCTTAATAATAACAATAAAATTTAAGAAAGGCAACTCAAAAGAATTAACTTAAGGTGAAGAGGCATATTCACAAATTTATTTAAAAAGTCAATCGATATACTTTTTGTCAGCCCTAGTTTTGCTTATAAGTCCTATATTTCAAGAAAACAAACGCATACTCAGTAATTGAAGCTTTTCAAGTTAAAGTCTTCACTCGGGATTTTTTTTTAATACGACACCTAGCAGCCTGCTTCCACCCTTCCACATAAAAGACAATCCCCTGTATTCGAAATTGGTTTGACTAATTCTATGAGATATGCCTGTGTCTGCTTTATAACCTGAAATGTGCAAATTATTAGGAAAGATTTTGGATCCTGGTAGACTGATGCTTAGAAGTCAGATAATTTCAGAATCCAGTGGGAACTTTCTGGTTTCCAGTCTTTTATCTTCTCAGAAGACTTTATCATGAAAGACAGGGATTAGTGATGACTTTCTAATGCAGAGTTAGGCCTTCTTTTTTTTTTTTCTGTTGTTTAAAAATGACACTTTGACCATGTAGCACATCATTGCATTGGACGCTTGTTGCCAAGCAGCTTGACTGTGAAGGAATATGGAGTTCAGGGAAGGGGCCCAAAAGAAAACTTGAGAAAAAATAGAGTTAAGACTGAAAGTGTTTTATGATCATTAGAATAAAAATTGGATATCAGAACTTCACGGGTCAGCTTCTGTTCACACATTTAGCTTTCACCTTGCAAAGAAAGGGGTGTATCAGGTAATTAGGTCAAATCAATGATTATATATCTTGAACTCAAGTGGAAGGGACTGTAATTGTGATGAAATTTGTCTGAAGGGGAACGCATGGGGAATCTTGTCAACGGTCATGAGTTCAAAGGGGAAATTAAGTTCAAGGTTCGGTTCCTGTTCACACAACCCTCCCCCTACTTCCAAATAGTGCATAAAAAGAAAGCAAACAACCGATATTTCTATAAACAAGTTATTTTATCTTTCTAGAAGAAGAATCTGTCCCATTCCGTTCTCTTTAGGGATATAGAATTAAAGCAGTTAAACCTCCTTAATGGGGCATTTTCTCCTGATGTGGACAGAAAGAAAATCTCGAGAATTATATTTCTTGCTTATTGGCTTCTTCTGCTGTTGTTGGTCATACATAAGATGGCTTGCTGCATGGAAATGAAAATAACTCATCTCCAAGAGATCATGTGACTACCAGTCCCCTACTGCAATTTTCTGACTTGTTTACAGGATAACCATACAATATTTTAAGTTTAAGATTGGAAGCAATGAGGGGGACCACTAAGAAAGTTGGGAGGAAGGCTCAATCTCTCTTTCTTCCCTGAATTCAATTTCCCCTTAAACTTGACAAAGTGGAACCAAAATCCACCCTTGTCTTGGTCATTCTTCTGAAACAAAGGATCCATTCTCTCTTTTAATGCTTGTAGAACTTCCATTAAGGTTGACCGTAAGCTCTTGCATGGGATGAAAAAAGAAAAAACAAAGCCCCTCAAATCTTTTCTTTGCCCCTGGTATAATTTTTAAAGGACAAACAATAAGAACATAGTTTCACATAGTGGTAAAGAAATCTGGCTGAGACAGAGCCTTTGAGGTTCATTGGCTTTTGAACATTCTAGAGTTGTTGTGTGATCTCAATATATTCTATTAAGATTGTTCTAGGAAGAAGTTTAAGAAAGAGAAATGCATGTAAGAAAATTCCATCATTGCTTAAAGCAAATTGAGAATGTTCTTGCAGATACATCTCAAAAACAACAACAACAACAACAACAACCAAACCCAAAACTACATAAACCCATGTGTGTGTCTTCCTTAAAAAGATTTTCATAGAAGTAAGTTCTTGCCATAAAAACAGTTCAGGAAGGCATTTGATTAAACCCTAGTGGTTATTTTTAACTCATGAATTTCCTTCTATTTATTATGCCTAGTGTTTGGATGGGCTTATTATCCTTGGGTTTCTTCTTGAACAACTCTATGTCAAAATGCGTGTGAGTTCAGTCTGTAAACCCTCAAGTACTCTCTGAATTTTAACAACAGCCAAAAAAAAAAAAAAAAAACCCTCTCTGACACGTATCATGATTGATAAATTATTTTGGAATAAACAGTTCTGTGCCAGACGATTCTGGGAGGCAGGTGCCTGGCTTAGCTGAGTGAGTTTGGGAAGGAGGGATAAAGGGCCGGACCCAGTTCATACTTTGGTTAAACTCTCAGACCACTAAACTGTTCTACCTTGGGGGTGGGGGTGGGGGGAGAAATTCAGAAGTTCAAGGAAGAACACGGCCATGCTATGAATGACCTTTGGGGGAGGGGGCCATATAGAGTTCAGAGTTCATTTTCTATGTACAACCTCCCTGGCCTAACACCTCTTTCCCTTCCCCTCCCCGGTCCTCCTGGGGGGGAAAAAAAAAGAAAAAGAAAAAGGAAAAAGAGAGAAAAAGGCAATTATTTAGGACACTGTGACATTCAGCTTGGAGAATTTTTATACCCACCCCACCCCCACCTTGGCGGTGGGGGGGGGGGGGAGGAGAAAGAGTGGAAAATACAGCAGTTATTAGTATTGGGTAGAAATAGAGGTGGCCAATGAGAGAGAGAGGTGTGTGGGGGGAGTGGGGGGGGGGTGTCTATCTTCCCCGGGCAGTTCAAAGTTCACTCTTTGTCCACCTAGAATGGAGAGTGTTCAGTTATCAGGTCTTTAAACCCCAATCGGCGGCGGCCGGCGGCCGGGTCGGCGGGTCGGCGGGTCGGCGGGCCGGCGGTGCTGCGGCGGCGCGGCGGCCCGGGGCTCCGCGGCCGCGGCGCTGACACGCGATTTGTACCCGGCGACGGGGACAGATGGGCGGCTTTGTGAGGCCCCGCCTGTATGCAAATGTGAACCGAGTTTCACCCGGGGCCGGGCTCTGACCTGACCGTGCTCGCGCATTCACCGCGCCCGCCGCGGCCTGGGGGGGCGGCCGAGGGGGGGGATAAAAAATGGCAAGCGGATAGTACCAGCGGCAGGTCAAGTTTACCATCCGTCTTTCCCGGGGACCGAGATGGCAACACAGTTATTTAGTCTCCGTGTTGATGTGCGGTGCAATAAACGCCATCATTTCACCTGTTTATGAACCCAGCCTCCTAGCGCCCCCCCCCTCCCTCTCTCTGTCTCTCCCTCTGTCTCTCTCTCTCTCTCTCTCTCTCTCTCTCTCTCTCTCTCTCTCTGGGTGAAATCAAACAAAGCTAAGCAATCAACTCTCTTGTTTTCAGCAAAACGGGGGTGGGGTGGGGGAGGGAGGGAGGGAGGGAGGGGGATGATAGGCTTAAAGCTTCTTTATATATTTTCCCTTGCCTTACATGTATAAATCAATATGTTGCTTCCCCCCCCCCACACCCTCCAGCCCTTTTTATTTTTTTCTTCCATTGGATTCATTAATTTCTTATTTGGAGGAAACGAAATACATCTTCACACACACACACACACACACACACACACACACACACACACGGCCCCAATTGCTTTTTGGGTTCAAATGAAGAAATATGATCATTCATGTCAGAATAAAACAACCAGCGTTTTAGACGTCGATTAAACGGTACCGCAACAGACACAGTCTCTAATAAATCTTACAATTAAACGTTGCAGGCCGTCATTAGAGCGAAAATATGAACAGCTGTAATCATACACATTGTGTTGACAGAGAAAAATTTGGCTTCCTTTGTCATTTTTCACGTTGGGGAAGAAGGAGAGATGGATTGGAATGGTGGCCGGTCGTGGTGGGCTTTTTCTTCACTGCAGGCAGAAGGACAAGCAAGCCAGGGTTTCTGACTGGAGGGTCTAACAGCAGTGATTTGCCTCAATTTTCTACTCTCATGAAAGTAAATTTCTCTTGGGAAACATATAAGCCTTTGGCGAGAAAACCCATAGGACAGACACCCCCAAACTGTAACACATAACGAATTGATGCATTTCCTCAGTACATCTGTTCTTGAAGGGGTTCTGTTAACTCATGGCTGGAACTGACAGGAAAGAAAGGGTCGCTAAGAATATAGTGGAAGTTGATATGTACAGTAAAAACTGCACTGGCAAATTAAAAAAAAATAAAAATAAAGAAGATACCCCCCTGGTAACACGTGTGTATTGCCAGAACAGAAAAAGGGTTTATGAAGGGGCGGGGGGGCAGGGGGAGAAGGACTGTTTGTTGTTGTTGTTGACAACCCAGGCTGGCATTGGAACTCACTGTGTAGCTGAGGCTGGACTTGAACTCATGATCCTCCTGCCTCAGCCTCCCCATGGCTGGCATCCTTGCAAGCAGGTATCATCTTTTTTTTTTTCAAATTGGAAATAAAGTCTTTTTGAAGTTGTATTTGTGCAAAACCAAGGTAGGCTTCCTTCAAAAAAAATTTTTTGTTTTGAGGATTCAATTGTCTCTGCCCAAAGACTTTTCTCCAGCTCCTCTTGCGTGTCTTACTCTAACACCCATAGCCAGGACAGCACTTCCAAGCAATTCTTGAGAGTTCAGCCTGAAATAATTCCAAATAGAAATAAATGCTCAGAACTGTGGTATCGTTTGTCTACAAGGCACCTGGTAGTAGGTGACAGAGATAATAAAGACTAAAGAGTTGCACGGCAGAAGAGCAGGTATTTAAAAATGTCATACTCCTCTCCTTGGCTACTGAAAATTGATTTGATTATCTTGCCTGGTCTCTGAATATGTATTTCCAAATAAATGGCAGGCTTTGGGAGACTCAATTTGTGGATATATATGTGTGTGTGTGTACACACACACACATACATATGTACCAGCACAAATGTATACATTTATATGTGGATAGATCCTTCCTTATACACACAAGGATTTATGTTTGAATGCAGGATTTCATGTCCACATAAACCTCAGCTTGTGGTTGAATTATTAGAGGCCACTTGAAGTTAAGGATATCATTTATACCCTTATTAAATTTACTTGAGAATTGTCAAGGCAGTGCTTACCAGAGAACTCCAAATGTTTATTTACTTTAGAAGCAGGGAATTCACATGTTTTAAGTTAACTAGGGGCTTAACAAAGTTGCAGTCTGGCATAAGTAAGATCCCGACCACCTCTTTTTTTTTTTGACAGAGTAATCAAAGGGAAATGAAAATGTTTACAATATGAATGTCGCAACCATATTATAAACCATATTTATGGCCATTTGCTTTACTAAGGTCATGTATTTCCCAAAGTATTGTCTAAAATGAGTTTGAGATGTGGAAATCAGTAGTTTCTTTTCTAAATGTCATAATGAAAGCCATACCATGAAATGGAAAGAAAATGCTTACATATTTTAAGCTTTTGTTGAAGAAAAATCCTAGAAACCATCAATTACCTTAGGTACCTAGAAAATGATATTCTTTGTGCCTTCATGAAATCCATGAAAGTTCATTTTGATTATCACAAAGAACTTGTAAACAAGGAGGTATTAAGCTCCAATATTTTTTAAAAAATATTTGTAATCACAACTAGATTTATATGGCTCTTGTGTATCAAAGGCTCTTGAACGATCCCATGAGGATTTTTGTTTAATTTCCATTCTACAGATGAGGAAAATAAAACTTTCCCAAATAGTTTCTCCCCAGAGGCCTTCCCTCCTACCCCCACCCCCTGTGAAAAACGTAAAATGTGAGAAATTGGGGATCAGAATTTTAGAAAGAACTTCCATGTAATGGGATATATGATTTGTCTTTCAATACCTAGTTTGTCTGGAGATAATTATGATGTATTCTGTAAAAACGGCATTTATGAACTATGCAAGCTATTTGGCAGGCTGTATGTGACATTTCTGCTCTTTTGCAACTTTTTACAGACTTAGCAATCACGGCTCTTTCTCTATGGCTCTATGTAGAACTTCTAAGAAAGTCCTCCCAGAAAAGGGGCGTCAGGACCCCAGTGGAAGGTCCAGTCCAAGCACCAGCAAGGCTATGCTTTGCTTAAATTTGACCTCGTCTAGTTTAGCACGCTTCTCAGTAAAATGAGGTCCCCTAGAGCATTTTATTATTTTCCTCATTTTGCTCTGATGTGAGCTCACTTGTACCTTTGGAAGGATGGGTGAAGAGAAATTAGGCAGAACATAAAGGCCTTTTTCTTTCTCATCTTATAAAACGGCAATTTCGCCTCGTGTGTACCAAGAACTGGATGGTAAACCATGTAGTTTGCAACAAAAATACTGGCATGGAAAGGTCCTAACTAGCCTCTGGATCTCAGTCTGGTTCAACACTCCGCCAAGGTGTGGACAGGGTTGGTCAGCGAGAAGGGGCAGCGGGGAGCCACCTTGTGGCCGGGAGGCGCCCCAACAGCCTACACAAGCCTTGGGGGCTCCTAGTAAGAAGAGATGAGCTCAGCCAGCGGGAGATAAATCAGAACTATCCACCACTAAATATTTGTGGAAAGTGGTAAGGGATATAAATAGAATCTATAACTACAATAACACCGAGGCTGTAGTTGTAAATATACATTATCCTCTTTAATATGACACCGAGTAGATTGAGAACTGAGAAATGATGAAGACCCCCCACCACCAAGCAAAAAGAGAAAAAAAAAGAAAAAAATTGGAAGAAAGGATGAAAACATTTAAGTTAAAATTATGTTCATTTTGTAATTCAATAAAGAAATCCCAGAGACATATTTTTAAATTTAATGTTGCTTTCTAAAGCACAGAAAAAAAAAAAAGCCCCACAGACATCTGTTTGCATACATTGTATGTCAGGCAACATCAGATCTGAATGGAATTTATCTAAATTTTATATGCATGGCTTGATGTAAATTGAAATAAATTGTACAGCATACTCTGCGTGGACATATTGGTTTTTCCATCCCTGCTTGAACTTTTAACCCCAGGGCCTGGGCCGGTCGCACGTTGACCTGTCTGACCTCTGCTGGTACATTCAAGGGTGGAAGGCTGGCCTTGCGGCCATGGTAACCATAAAGTAAGGCCCATGACTCCTCTCTCCCTTTCTCTGCCTTTTCTCCACACTCCCAACAAAACAAAACAAAACAAAACAAATTAGTATATATTCTCGCACAAGTCAGTCAGTGTAATCTTGGAATTTTTTTTTTTTTTGCCAAAATGCATTTTTTGCCCCTAACCCAAGCTCCAAGCAAAGCTTTCTTCAGCTTGCCTGTCAGATGTTAATGAAAGTTTGAAATAGAAGCCTTTATAAAAGTTAATGGAAAAGACCCCTTCCTGGGACACATTCACTTTGCCTGTCTACCAGTATAATAAAATATGTTCCACTATACTCATCTATTAGGTAATGTTGCCAAAGGTATGTTCTACATGCAGATGAAAATTATACTTGTGTGGGATTTCCCACATCATCTTTTCTCAGGAAATTTAAATAAAAAGTTACTTAAGTAAGTTTTTGCCCTGGCTCACATATCCATAGTAGACATAGGGTTAATATATCTGAAAGGGTCAGTATAGAGTTCATCTCTCAGTGAAAGGTTGTTATCGCTACTTTAAATTTTAACTTAATATACTTTTATACTTTTGGGTTTTGTGTGTGTGTGGTTTTTTTGGTTTGATTTTTTGTGTGTGTGTGTGTGTGTGATGGTGCTGGGGCTTGAACTCAGAACCTGGGCTCTGTTCCTGAGGGTTTTTTGTTTGTTTGTTTGTTTTCTCAAAGCTAGCACGCCTACTACTCAAGCCATGGCTATATTTCTAGCTTTTTGGAGAGGAGGGTCTCATGGACTTTTCTATCTGATTGGCTTTGAACCAGAACCCTCAGATCTTAGCCTCCTGAGTAGCTAGGATTATACATATGAGTCATAGGCACTTGGCAACTTTTATACTTTTTGTTTGCTTGTTTTGGTGCTGGTCCTAAGGCTTGAACTCAGGAACCAGGTGCTGTTCCTGAGCTTTTTTTACTCAAGGCTAGCACTCTACCTCTGAAGCCACAGTTCTCTACTTCTGGCTTTTTGCTAGTTAATTGGAGATAAGAGTCTCACAGACTTTTCTCCCAGAGCTGACTTTGAACCATGATCCTCAGATCTCAGCCTTCTATGTACCTAGGATTACAGGCATGAGCCATTGGTACCTGGCTATTAGTTTATATTAATTGTACAAAGTAATGGGTTAGGACATTTCCATATAGGCACATAATATACTCTGATCATATTCCTTCCATTAATTCATTTCTTATATTTCTCCCTGTCTTTCCTCTTCCACTCTTCCTAACAATCCCCTTTTTACTTTAAAATCTTTCCCTTTCCACATTCTCCATATTGACTTTTAAATCCATGTACAAGCAAATTATCCTTTTTGCAATCTTGGTGGAAATCCCAAAGTGCTAGTTCTTCATTTCTCTTTTTCCACTTACTCATTTCTGTAGTTTGGTTTCTGGTCACAGGATATATTTGTGACTCCTTATTAATGCAAGAAGCATTTGCTAAAGCCCGCTATGTAAACTTCAACTAAGTACCGCTGTGTAACAAGAATGCCATGTAACCAGAACCAGAGGGAAAAGGATGTGACTGCTTTTAAGGGATTACAGTTTTATGGCAAGATAAGACAGTTACTTAGAGGAAAAGTAAGGACCATTAGACAGCAGTGAGAAATGTGTAATTGTTGAAGATTGTATACACACTGACAAGAATCATAATGTTAGAGAGTAGCCTGTTGGGAGTGGATTTAATGAAGAAAGACCTCTTACGAACAAAGCCTGGTGAAAGGTGGCTGTCTGGAGGCCAGCAAGTGGACATTCCAGGCAATAAAAAAAGACCTGGCAGGCTAGAGGCATGGCTCAGTTCATAGAGTCAGTGAGCAAAAGTGACAGGTGCTGAATTCTAGTCCTGATCTTGGACTTAAAAAAAAAAAAAAAGACCTGGCAGGTGTTGATCATGTGCAAAGGTTAGTAAGAGAAATAAGGGAGCAGAGACAACAGACTAGATTATACTGCAAAGAACAAATGCCCTGAGAACCCAGGGACTGAGGTTTTTGGGCTCTAGGTCTATATGTGGGCCTTAGCTATTTGTTTCTGAAGGTTTTCATGGTAAATTAAAAAAAAAAAAACAAAAAACGAAGGTACCTATGGCTCTTGAAATTTCAGGAGGCTGGAATCTGAGGAATGCAGCTCCAAGGCAGCTCAGGGAGAAAGGTCCAGGAGCCTCCAATTAGCCAGCAAAAAACTGGAAGTATAGATGTGGCTCAAGTGGTAGAACACCAGCCTTGAGCAAAAGAGGCTCAAGTGAGAGGCCCTGAGTTAATATCCTGGTACTGGTATACACACACCACACACATACATACATACACACACACACACACACACACACACACACTTCTCAAATTGTAAGAACCTCTATTACCTTTGGGGTTTGTTTTTTTTTTAAAGAGCATGAATAAGACTTAAGTTCTAGAAGTTAGACACAGAATCTTGAAAATCCTTAATGTTTCACAAATTATCTGAGCAAGTTCATTTCATTCTCTCAACAACCTGATGAAGTAAGTAGCGTTATTGCCCTGAGTTTACAGATCAGGAAACTGAAATCCTCTCTTTTTCCAGCACCACACCCATGTTGTCTAGTCTTCGACTTTATGTGCCTCACTATACCAGTGTCGATGTACTTTTAATTTAATTAATTAATTTATTTTTTGCCAGTCCTGGAGCTCGAACTCAGGACCTGAGCACTGTCCCTGGCTTCTTTTTGCTCAAGGCTAGCACTCTATCACTTGAGCCACAGCGCCACTTCTGGCTGTTTTCTATACATGTGGTGCTGGGAAATTGAACCCAGGGCTTCATGTATACGAGGCAAGCACTCTTGCTACTAGGCCATATCCCCAGCCCCCTCAATGTACTTTTTAACCCATGGGCCAGATAGTCTTTGTGGTCTCTGTGCACTTCTCAAGAGTAGAGGCTGCGCAGTTAGGCCACTATAGTGTAAAAAGTGCCTTACACAACGTGGAGGTGAATGCCTGTGGCTGTCTTCCATTAAGTCCTCTTAACAGTGGGAGTGACAGGGCCAAGAGGGAAGAATTGGGAAGTGTCGACACTGTTCAAAAAGAAATGCCCTCATTATCTGACTTATGTGACTGTAGCCCCTCTGTACATCACCTTTATAATAACTTTTAAAAACCCATCTCTTAACAGATGCCGGGCCCTAGTGGCTCACACCTGTAATCCTAGCAACTCAGGAGGCTGGCCCCAGACTTTTTATCTAAAATAAGTGTTTTACAGGAGTGTCTATATACCCACTTTTTAACTACTTTAATTGTATGATACTTTGCAGTGGCAAATCATCTCTTCTTTGAAAACCAAGTGAGACAGCCAATAACAAACCTCCCAACTTTCATTTTAGCTTTGAAACCCACAGTCATTCCAGAGTTTGCTTCTGTTTCTATATTCTATATTGTCTGTTGAAGTGATGTCGTGTGAGCAGTAAATAGTCTAAGGCAGCCTTTCATACCTATAATCTTAGCTAATCAGGAGGCCGATTAGGGAAGATTGAAATTTGAGGCCAGTACTGCCCAAAAAGTTTGAGAGATTCCACCTCAACCGATAAAAAGCTGGGCATAGTGGTTGAAGCTTGTCATCCCAGCTTCATGGGGGGGGGGGGTATTAATAGGAGGGTCATCTTCCATAAATATGAGACCTTATTTGTTAATTAATTAAATGAAAAAGGGCTGGGGGCATTGCTCAAGTGGTAGAGCACCTGCCTAGCTAGTAAAGGGCCCTAAGTTCAAACCCCAGCACTGCCAAAAATAAAAATAAAAAATAAAACAACATCTTGCACATATCATGATATTCCTAGATAACATCCCCTGTTACAACCTTGACATCCAAACTCCCGAATAGCTTATCGCGAGAGATGCCTTGGGGTTTTCCAAACATTGACAATTTCTTCCATAGATAGCCAGAAAATACCTTCTTATCTAACAGCCTTCTACATGGCCTAGGTCTGATCAATTCAGAGAACTGTAATCTCACTCTTAGAAATAACCACTGGAATTAAATTTTAGAAGATATTTCTCTCCAAGCCTATGTTATTTATAGACTTTTTCCCCACCAGAAAGCTAATATTAGTGCAAACAGAGGGTTTTTTTCTTTACATAATATGGTTTTGTACCTACAAAAACAGAGGAGCATGAAGGAAAGCAATCACTTAAAAGTCTGACTCCTGTATATCTTCTCTATGTGGTCTCTTGAGTTTCTCACTCAGCAACTTCAGTCAAAAAAAAGCTGCAGGGAGACCAGAAGAATAAAGGGCTCTGTGAAAATAAAGCATTCATTTATGTGTATTCCCAAGATTTCCAAGTCTTAGTTGACAAAGTCCACAAGTGTTAAGGTAAAAGGCTCTATACAGGCTAGTGGAAGGGGCTGAGAGGAGATGTGATTTGATAAGAATGTCTTTCTAGGAAGAGAAACTTGAACAGAAGAAACCCATGCCCTAGCAAGGAGGCCTTCCTCCCTTACAGCAGGCGCCACAAAACACAGGTGCCAGACTACCTGCCTGCCACAGGCTAACTTGTTAGCCCAATCAAAAGGCAAACTCACTGGGCACCGGTGGCTCATGCCTGCAATCCTAGCTACTCAGGAGGCAGAGAGCTAAGGATCTCAATTCACTGTTAGCCCAGGCACGTCTGTGAGACATTTTTTGCCAGTCCTGGAGCTTGAACTCTGGGCCTGAGTGCTGTCCCTGAGCTTCTTTTGCTAAAGCCACAGCTCCATTTCTAACCTTTTTGGTAGTTTAATGGGGATAAGAGTCTCAGGGACTTTCCTGCCCAGGCTGGCTTCAAACCACGATCCTCAAATCTCAGTCTCCTGAGTAGCTAGAATTACAGGTATGAGCCCCCAGAGGTTCAAAGTCATCCTGGGCAAGAAAATCCATGAGACTCTTATTTCCAAATAACCACTAGAAAACTGGAAGTGAAGCTGTGGCTCAAAGTGGTAGAACACTAGCCTTGAGCAAGTTCTCAGGGACAGGGCCCAGGCCTAGAGTTCAAGCCCCATGACTCAAAAAAAAAAAAACACAAAAAAAAACACCCACCAAACAACAACAACAGGAGTTGGGGGATTTAGCTCAGTAGAAGAGCACTTGCCTGGTAAATGTGGGGCCCTGAGTTTGGATCTCAGTTCTGAAAACAAAAGAAAACAAAACCCAATGATTTAATTTCTTCAAATCACTGCCAAGCTTATATTGAAAGTCTATGGCCCACTAGAGTCTAACTTATTGATGGTATAGCAAAATGCCTTCACTGGTTAAAAACGTCTAGCTACTTGTTGACTTGACAAGAAATAGTGACAGAGAGGATAGATTTTGTGTTTTTTTGTTTTGTTTTGTTTTTGGCCAGTCCTGGGCCTTGAACTCAGGGCCTGAGCACTGTCCCTGGCTTCTTTTTGCTCAAGGCTAGCACTCTGCCACTTGAGCCACAGCGCCACTTCTGGCCGTTTTCTGTATATGTGGTGCTGGGGAATCGAACCCAGGACCTCATGTATACAAGGCAAGCACTCTTGCCACTAGGCCATATCCCCAGCCCCAAGAGAGGATAGATTTTAACTCAACATTAGGATACCAAAACTCGTGGATTCTTTGAATTTGGGGATGGCAAAAACCATTCTAAAAATATGTTTAACCCATGCTACTAGTAAATAATGGTGACAAGCCAGTATTCCTGGCGTCTGTGGGCATCTCAGCTTGCTTACGATGAAGTGGGCAGCAACGTAGGGTAGAGAATTGGCAGGGGGTCATTTCAGTGTGCACACATATGTAGGAGAGAAGTTGAAGGTTCTCTCAGTAAAATGGAGGACTCTGTGAGAGGTGGGACATAGGAGCTCTACTTCCTCTTAATGAGATTCTATAGAAGACACCCAAGGGCATCACAGTAGTACAAAGAAAAAAAAAAAAAGGGTCCCCACATCCCATTGATTATCCTTAAGCATTTGGATTTGAAGGAAGCACATGTGTGCTTCTATCCTCTGCAGAAAAGAAGCAGGTTTCTTAAGGTTGTGATATCACTACATTAGTCGTTCCTGGCTCCATTCCTGGATATAGGTTAAGGATCTGTCATGTCTTGGCCACCTGTAGAACTTTTCTGGGAAAAAGATCGAATAGTGTAAGATATGACGGTATGGTTTATGTTTCAGTCAGCAGGAAGCTTACTTGGTAAGTTTGGCAAGTCAATGGATCTCAGATTTTTCATTTTGTGTATGTGTGTGTGTGTGAGGGCTGTTGATCGTTATCATTGATTATTATAATGTATGTTTCATTTTCGCTGTTTATTGTTGATTTTCTATCAATTTTTTTTGCACAGAATTAAAAGAAGAGTCGACATATTTTCTGGTAACGGGAATTTTAAATGATTTGGTTGTTTACAACAAAGGATGAAGTACCTCCCTCCCTCTCCCTTCTCCCGCTGTCTCTCTGTCCCGCTCTCTCTCTCTCTTCTGGTCCTGGGGCTTGAACTCACGGCCTGGGCACCATTCCTGAGCTCCTTCTGCTCAAGGCTAGCGCTCTACCACTTAACTGCAGCACCACTTTTTCTGAGTAGTTTATTGGAGGTAAGAGTCTCATGGACTTTCCTGCCTGGGCTGGCTGGCTATGAACCATGATCCTCAGACCTCAGCTTCATGAGTAGCTAGGATTAAAGGCATGAGCCACTGGTGCCCAACTCTAAGTACTGTGTGTGTATGTGTGTGTGTGTGTGTGTGTGTGTGTGTGTGTGAATCTTGGAACTTGAACTCAAGGCCATGTGCAGTCTCTGAGCGTCTTTTGCTCAAGGCTAACGCTCTACCACTTAAGCCACAACTCCACTTCCATGCAACTAAACTTGTGGCTCCTGAAATGCTGGCAGAAGGTCAGTAATCATGTGGACCATCAGGAAGTTTGCAGAAATCCCGATTCAATTCAGATACTCATAAAATCTCTACCATACGCAAAGTGTGATGCTAGCTGATGAGGGGGTAGAAAGGTTAGTAACTTACACTCATTCCATCATATTTATATGTTACTGGTGACGGAGCTATAAGGGAGGGATAGTGGGAATAGAGGAGAGACAAAACAGTCTTTAGGAAAACAGTTTTGATAGCTTAGTAACTGGAAAGCCTGAATTTAGGGATCTAAGAGAGGGTGGGTAGTGAGTGAGGAACTAGAGGGTGTGATTATTTGTCACCTAAAAGAAGGGGAGGAGGAAGTAATATAAAACTTTTTTTGGGGGGGGGGGGTGAGGGGATGTTTTCATTTTGTATAGGGAAGGGTAGATGAGTACAGGTTTTCCAGCAGTTGAAAAAGAACCAATCAAAAGAGAGAAGATAATGGATGACATGAGAGCCCAGAAAAGGTAGAAATGGGTCTGTTATTCAAAGGCCAATCCTGGCTAATAGGCTAGGAGGAAAGAAGAGAAGAGAAACCGGGTATGGGTGTTCATGCCTATAATCCAAACTACTCTGGAGGCTGAGATCTAAGGATCCCAATTTGAAGCCAGCCAGGGCAGGAAAGTCCTTGAGACTTTTATCTCCGGTTAACCAGCAAAAGGCCAGAAGTGGAAGTGTAGCTCAAATGGTAGAACAAGAGAGAGAGAGAGAGGGAAAAAGAAAGAGAGCTGTGAGGCCCTGAGTTCAAGTCCTTGTACTGGTACTGATGCGCACACACACACACACACACACACACACACACACACTCACAGAAGGGAGTGAAAAATACAGATAGACTTTTCAGCTAAAGGGAGGGGATAACAAAGACATTTGCTAAGGATGAGGAACATGAAATCAAGCTGGCCCAGGGCTTCCAGGGCATGGAGAATGGAGGTTCAGGGCACCCTCTGAAGCAATGTGACAGGGTGAACAAAAGAAGACTCACCACTAAGCACCATTGGCAACTATCTCAGTCTGTTCAACAAACATTACACTTTCTGTGGAGAATCCATGAAGGAACAAATGCTAAAAAATCCTACTGTGCTTCATTTTGAGGCTCACCCCTCATTCCTCTGTGGGTGTAATGTGAGAGATGACCTCTAGTCCATGGAAAATCACTCCACAAGGACATGATTCACCATCTGGAATCTTCCCTGTTGACATCAGGACTCAGTCCTGGAGAAGTATCACACTTAGGTTTGGAGTCATCACGTCTGCCTTATAAACAGAGAGCATGCTTCAAGGGTTCTGTCCGGTTTTCGTGACTCCCACAACTCCCCTCCTGACCCAAAGCGCTCTCTCAGACCATGCTGCCATGTCGGGGTAGACTTCCACAATGGACACTTCTTCTTTGCCTCTCTCCTCTTACTCACTGCTGTTTTCTGCTCTCAGATTATTATGTTGTTGCAAACAGGATTTGACACCATCATCTGAAATCCAAGTTCTCATTGCAGAAGCTATCTTTCAAGTTACCTCCTACATTTTCAAGTGACACTCTCAACTTCAAACTCAGGAGCTTATTCCCCATTGCCCAACCGCAGCCCTGTGCCTTCCCTTCAGAATGCCCTCCCCATCCTCTTCCTCCACCCAAAGATGGATCGACCCATGCTTTTCAAAGTCCTGAGCAAACTCCATCTTCTTTGAGTGGTTGTCTGTTTGTTCCTGGTTGGACTCAATGCTACCTCATCTTACATTTCACTTGTTCTAGATCTCCATCATAGCCATAGTCACTATGTATCTCACATTGTAAGACTTATTTTCACTGACTTTTCCCATGGATTAGGGGCTCCTAGCGGACAGACCATGTGCCTCTTGATTCTTCTTATGTCACTCCCATGATTCAGCACATGTGGGATATTCAACAGATGTTTGTCAGATGGGCCCAGAAATGTGGCTGTAGTATGATACAGACTTTCAAATTATATCTATTCATCCATTCTATATGGAAGAACCTTCAAAAGACCTTGAGCTAAGCAGTGTCTTGTTCTGCAGTGTATCTCCATGGGCCGCTGAGTGACTGCCTCCTCTTCCTCCCCCGCCATGATGTCTGGAGGGTTCCTCCTGCCTTTAGATACCAAAAGCTCTGAAGGTGGAAAACACTCTATCAAGTAGATCCGAGATGGATGCTTATTTCCTTCCATAGGATAGCTTAGGAGTGCAAAGGCAAATGCTGGGCAGTACATGGACACCACAAAGACAAATGAAAGTGACAGAACTTTAGCAAAGGGGGAGAAGGCAGCCAGCCAGGGCCTGCTCCATTGTAGTTGCTGCCCCTCGGGGAAGAGCAAGTGGCAGGAAAACCAAATCCATAGATTTGATATCCCTGTGACTACTGAAATCTGGTTGATGTTGAAATGTCAACAATCTGCCCTCACCCACGTGACATAAAAATACTCATACTTCTCTGGTGCTTTTCATCCAGAGGATCTCAGGGTGCTTTATGAATTATAAATATGAATGTTCCTTACGAGGCAGTATCCCTGATTTTTGCCATACGTACAATCTAGTTGCTGATGGCCAAAGTCTCTCACTCCCCTGCCAGGCCACTTACTATGAAACATTTTTATCAGATGGATATTTTTTTTTGCCTTTACAAAAACCCACTGTATTGAAATGTCTACAATTGACAAGATTTGTCTTCTAACATATGCTGCCCCCCTCCTCCCCCCACCCCTCCCTCACCAGCGTGGAAAGTGAATTCAATTAGATTGAAGACAAAGAGTAATTGCATTGGAAAATAGAAAAAATAACTCATCCCATAGTGATTAAGCTCTTTACCTTATAAAGGGAGTTTAACCCTTTCAGGAGAGCAGGAGCCCAGGCAATAAATGAACATAAAGATTTGTGAAATCAAAGTATAGGGACTTGAAGCTAATTTCTCAGTTAATTTCCCAGCTATTTGCTCTGAGTGTACTCAATTATAGCATGTGTCAGAAACAGGAAAATAAAAACTAAAACAAGGGCTGGGAATATGGCCTAGTGGCAAGAGTGCTTGCCTCATATACATGAAGCTCTGGGTTCGATTCTTTAGCACCACATATACAGAAAATAGCCAGAAGTGGCACTGTGGCTCAAGTGGCAGAGTGCTAGCCTTGAGCAAAAAGAAGCCAGGGACAGTGCTCAGGCTCTGAGTTCAAGGCCCAGGACTGGCAAAAAAAAAAAAAAAGAAAGAAAGAAAAACAACTAAAACAAGAGCCCCAAAAATCTTTTTTTTCCTCAGGAATCTTCTTGTATACAGTGAGCTCAAAATATTAAACTCTCAGATTCCTGAAAGTAAATTTAATCACCTATTTTTCTTTTCTTTTCTTTCTTTCTTTTCTTTTTTTTTTTTTTTTTTTTGCCAGTCCTGGGGCTTGGACTTAGGGCTTCTTTTTGCTCAAGGCTAGCACTCTGCCACTTGAGCCACAGCGCCACTTCTGGCCATTTTCTATATATGTGGTGCTGGGAATCGAACCCAGGGCTTCATGTATAGGAGTCAAGCACTCTTGCCACTAGGCCATATTCCCAGCCCTTAATCACTTATTTTTCTAGAATTGTGTTTTGCTTTTTTTTTTACCTAAATGTGAGTACACCATTCCACATATTCTGTCAGAATCAGTCCCAAAAAGCTTGAGTTATTCACAGTTTGGGGTTGTTGTTTTTTGTCAGTCATGGAGCTAGAACTCAGGGCCTGAGCACTGTTCCTGAACTCTTTTATGCTCAAGGCTAGCACTCTACCACTTTGAGCCACAGCTCCACTTCCAGTTTTCTGGTGGTTAGTTGGAGGTAAAAGTCTCAGGGACTTTCTTGCTTGGGCTGGCTTCAAACTGTGATCCTCAGATCTCAGCCTCCTGAGTAGTTACCATTACAAGTATGAGCCCCCAGCACCCAGCTTGTCCACAGTTCTGACTAGTTGTTAATTGATGGTCATTCTGATTTATGTGGAAAGATAATAAAGTGCCCTAAAATGATAGGTTTCTTTTTCTTTCTTCAGTAATGCGATTTGAACTCAAGGTTTCACACTTGCTAGTCAGATATTCTACTGGTGACAGGTTATTTATAGAAAACAACCTAGAACTTTAGATAACCTATAGCTAGGGATGACATACAGAACTCTTATTTCTAATGAATAGTTAAGGAGAAAAGCTTATATTGACTCCAAGGGAAACTTAAAAGGTAAACACTGGAACATCCTGAAAGAATCTGGAATAAAAAGGCTGGAGTTGGGCTGGGGATATAGCCTAGTGGCAAGAGTGCCTGCCTCGTATACACGAGGCCCTAGGTTCGATTCCCCAGCACCACATATACAGAAAACGGCCAGAAGCGGCGCTGTGGCTCAAGTGGCAGAGTGCTAGCCTTGAGCGGGAAGAAGCCAGGGACAGTGCTCAGGCCCTGAGTCCAAGGCCCAGGACTGGCCAAAAAAAAAAAAAAAAATTAAAAAAAAAAAAAAAAAAAAAAAGGCTGGAGTTATCAACCATTTGCTTAGCATTCCTAAGGCCTGGCTTTGGTTTCCAGCAAAACACACACACACACACACACACACACACACACACACACACACACACACACGAATCTGGAATAAAGAATTATGTCACATATGCAAGGATAGCTGCAGTGAGCTCTCTGGGGATGGCTACTCAAAGTTAGAACACAACTAACAGAAGACATCTCTCTGAGCCTAGTAAGGTAGCACACACCTTTAATCAAAACAGTTGGGAGGAGAAGCAGGAGAATTGTGTGTTCAAAGCCAGCCTTGGGCTCCTGCTTGAACTAAGGAAGTCTCCTTTCTTGGACCTTTTTCCAAGCAGGTTATCCATGTAGTTCATGAATATCACTGGGATTGGTCTGAAGTAGGATAGTCAAATTTCCAAAGCTGTCCCTGACTTTTATAGCCTTAAGCTATCCATGGTAATTATAGAGTTCTATAATAGGGCCAACCTTAATCAGTCTTGTTGGGTCTCTTTAACAATCAATAAAATAGGAACTGTGTGTGTATTATCTAGCAAGGCAAGGCTTTTACTTGGTTTTGACTTGATTTTCTCATGGAGGCATGGATTTCCCCCCTTTTCTCCTTCATTAGTACCCAAATTGCTTTTGATTACTGAGATACTTTTTTTTCAGTGGTTCTAGGGTTTGAACTCAGAGCCTTGGCTCAGCAAGCACTGTAACATTTGAGCAATACACCAAGCCCTTTCTGCTTCATTTTATTTTTCAGATAGAGTCTCACACAGTTTTGCCCACAGCCAGCCTCTTAGCTGAGATTACAGGCATGCACTATTACTCTTAGTTCAGATCCTGTTTTTCTTTATTTGATTGTACTCATAGGGTGGTGTATCTGATTTTTGTTGTTGTTGCTGTTTGTTTTTCTGGGATTTTGTTCTCATTTTTGCTTTTGAGAGAGTCTCACCGTGTGGTCCAGACTGGCTGTGATCTCATGATCCTCCTGCCTTAGCCTCCTGAATGTTGGGACCCCAGGTTTGTGAGCAGCTCCTAGATCCTGCGCTCCCAGATCTTATTTCAAAAGGTAAAGCAAAGGAATAAAAAAAAAATCAAATACTTGTGTTGGAAGTTTTGCACTATCTCACCCTATGACTTATTTTTGTACCATTCCCAACTAGGGCATGATAATGTCCGTAACTATTAATGAGGTCCTTTATATTATTCTTTAAGTTCTGCATATGTGTGTGTATATACATATATGTATGCATATATATACTTTTACCCATATCTGTTGTACATAGGACAGATTTATTTACTTTTGTATACTTATCATGTACTTAGCAAAAATCTGTCATAATAAATATTTTAATGTAATTTTATATGTTAGCCAGGGATTTACAGGGTCTGATTTATAGACAGAGTAGGAGAAAGAGTAACATAAAAGGATCACCTATTTGGGATATGGAATCAAGTAAGTTGGCATCTTATATGAAGTTTTTAGTCAATCAACCACAATGTAGGTTATCCCAAAAGGCATGTCTATAATAAAGTAACATTGTGGCATTTTCTTTTTTATTCTGGGAATACATGAGTTGGGAGAATTAATGGCTCTTCTCTTTCAGTGGCGAGAACTTCCTTTAGGTTTGATGAAGGTCATTTTAAGGGCATTGGAGGAGAGATTACAGTTCAGCTCTTCCTAGCAAGGCCTGTAGGAAGAAAAAAAAAATGGCTTGAATTTTTGAAGCCGTTGCACTTTTTCTTTTCTTTTCCCATGAATGCTGATAAAATATAGCCAAAGGATTGCCTGTACTCTGAATGTTTGACAATAGTGTTTTGTATTTTTTTAATCCAACCAAAATTAGGAAGTTCTCACTAGTTTCCCGAGACTCAGATGGTGAGAATAGCAGTCCAGCAGGGCACCGGGGTGGGAGCTAGCGTCCATGCCTGGCTGCACACGGCAATTTTGCCTCCCAGCAGAATCTGAACAAAAATACAACCACGTCACTGAATAGTGCAAATGCCACTAAGAAATTTTAGATAGACCAGAAAAGTTGTTAACTTTCAAGTACATACAGTTACAGGCTCCGGCAACATAGCCAATAATGAGGAAACTTCGGGGGGAAAAAATTCAAAAGATTCATTTATGTTTTTATACTCATTGTGGAAATTCCTTGTTTTTGGACTTTGAAAGTATTCCTTTTATACTCTAGCTGTCTCTCAAAACAACAACATCCCTGCTTCGTTTTCCTTTTTTTTGTTGTTGTTTTGTTTTGTTTTGAGCTGTTTGCAACCCCTTTTCAAAGAGTGAGAAACAATGCAATTAATTTTCTCCGGAGCAATCAAGCATAGATTTAATAAGCATCTGTAGGTAGGCTCCATCTGTAAAGCATGCATTGCATGCTAAATTACTTCTCTTCTGTGGGTTTTCTTTCCAAACCTTAATTAATTGAAGAAAAAAATGTTTATTAAAGTGGGAGCAGGCTGGGCTCTGGCTCTCTGTCTCTGGTTCAAAAGTTCATACAATTCCCTAAAGCCTTGTCCGGGTGTGGCTTCTCTCCTCGTCTTTCTCTTGTGTGTTCTAAGGATGAACGCCTAGAAAAGGTGTGACATTTTGTTCCTAAGATTAATTTTAATCATTTTAACTTGGGTGAACTTTTTTGTAGCCATTGATTTACGTAAAGTACATTGCTTTCTATAAACTGTACTTACCTCCAGATACATGCATCTTGTTTCAACTTACTTTCCTATTGCTTAGAATTTTTTTTTTTAAAAAAAGGATACCTTTCAAAGAGCTGTTTAAATGGGAAGTCCATTTCTACAGGTGGATCTCAGATCGGAAATTAAAGGGCTTATAGATGAAAACAAGCAAAGTCTTTCTGGATAAATCTGTACCAGAAGAAAAAAAATTAAATCTGTCCAACTAGAGAACTATTTACTAACTCATAAACAGAGAGATAAGAAAACAATAATAAGCAATGACTCGTTCCTATGAGGTTGCTTTAGGAAACCAAAGACATTTCCTTTTTAAGTGAAAACAACAACAACAAAAAACAACAGCAAGTTTATAGTAAGAAAAATTAGCATTTTTTAACAGGTCCAAGTTTTTTTTTTCAGTTGTTTCAATTGCTAACCTAAGATATTATCATTCTTTATTTTCCCCCCCAGAGTATGTTCTTACTATTTTCTATCATTTTCAGATCTTGGTTTAAAAGAGAAAGTAAATCAAGTAGTAGGGTTGTTGTTTTGTTTTGTTTTTAATAATCCAAATGATTTCATTTTCTTTCTCTGTTTTTCATTTTTAGTTTAAAATAAGATTAACTTTCTCCTTTAACACAGAGAGGTTTCATGATCACTTCCAGACTTATAGAAGAAGAAAGCAGGGCTGAACTTGACTGTGATGTTGTCTGAGAAATGCCACTTCTCTTTCGCCCAGCTGCATCTCGAGAAACACCGTGACGGTACAGGAGCCGGGCGGAGGGCTGTCCCACAGGTTCTCACTTCCTCTCTCCACTCTTGTATGGAACTCTTCATACTAACTGGCTCTTGTAACTGGTCTGTTAGTCGTTTTAATTTTTCAGAATAACCACTTAACTTGAGGGAGGAAAGAAATAAGCAGTGTGGAGAGCCACTACAGTTTGGGATCAAGGTAGCCTTCCTCATGTTGGCTCTTTATGTCACAGTTAGGAGCACCATCTACCCCTGGCCACGAGAAAGCCACGGAACATTCCTGCACAGAATGTCAGGGAATCAACAGTTCGTTTATTTTTCCCCTCACAGATCCTATAGCTACTGCATATTGACATGTACACATTTGGGTCTTTCTTTTTTTTTTTTTTTTAACTCTATTGCAGATCACATGGAGGAGAGGCTAAAATGTGATAACTAGCAATTTGAATGCATTTCTTGGAAAGGTGAAGCCTGCACTAAGCATATCACATACTGTACGGGGTATTTGTTTATGCATAGAACACATCATCCTCTCCCCATACCCCCCAATTCTGTGACTTTTGGAAGCATCTGGCTATTGCTTGCTCAACAGATTATTTCGGGGGGTGGGGGGGGAGGTGTTAGACTCCTGTGAAACCCCTGAATTGAATACCTGTGTGGGTTTCACACATGGCATGCATGTCAACAACATACCTGTGGCGAGGAGGAAGTGTGGGCCTTCTCTCCTACATGCTTATGTCTCTGCTGTCGGAGATTGGCGTCTTTTCTGAGCTATTCAGTGACATTTCAGAACCATTTCGCTCTGCAGAAAACCCGCAGTTGTGTTTCTTTAGCTGACACTGTGGCACTTGCACTGGAAATTGCTAGTTAAAAAAAAAAAAAAAAAAAAAAAAAAAGAACCTCATGGAGGCCGGTGGCTGTAATCAGCGCTGTTACTGTCTGTTTCACCAGACTAATAGCAGAGCCCTGCGAGTCTGAGAGTTCACAGAGAGGTTATCTTTCCCAGGTAGCATCTCGTCCAACGAGAATTTGATTTTTTTTCTATAGGACTTTACTCCATTAGATTAATGAAATTTCAATGAGAGCCTGGCGCCCCCTGAAGCTTTGTTAAGAAAACAAATGGTGATTCTGTAGGTGTGACAGCTTGCTTGGAGAGTTACGAGAAGGTGAATATATCCCCACAATCCAGGCAGCCAGGAACACATTGATCTCTATTTAAAGCACCAATCGGATTTTTGTTAATTATAAATGATTGATCTGCAGTTTTCTTCCTCCCCCCCCACCCCCGCTCCTCTTATATGTGTGCATCCCCCCTCCTTCCTCCACTTCTAACTTCTTTGCATGCTGAGGGCAGAGCTTTTTGTTTAAAGAGACAATCATAGAGAGAAAATGATAGCAATACCCAGCAGTGACGCTATTGTGAATGGCACTGTCAAGCAGTCACTGTTCACCCGATGGAGGTGAGCCTGAGCAAGATTTAAAACGGGCTCCGTGCGCTGTTTACTTGACTCATTCCGAAAATTAAGGATTTTTTTTTTAATGAAAAGAAAGCCTTAGAATCATTAGATTGGTATCGCATTAGACCTACATTCGATGTTTTAAATCTGACTTGTAAACCCAATCCCTAATATTATCAGTGAGGCAGAGTGCACCCCTTGTACACACCAGAATGTGATGTGTGAGCAACCAACCCCTGCATGCAAAAATGGGGTACGCTAAGGGAATATCTCCAACCCTAAATCTCAGTTTACAGGCATTAAGGTAATTCAGCCACCTTTGTATCATATCTGTGGTGGCGCTTTCTAATAATGTTTAGAAACAATTTTGTATTTTGAAAAAAGCTGGCACGTATATTATTTCAGATAATTGCTTACCACACACAGGTCTGAAAATAACACGGAAAAACAAATGTCCCTGATTTCTTCATAGACCTGTCTTTAGTGAAAATATCTGAGCATTATATGTACTTATTTATTGAACACAAAGGACATCATTTCTTGTGTGTTATTTATAACCCATACAGTACACAGAGGAAATAATTCACCTAGCTCGTAGAAAACTATTTGTAAAATTACAGCTTAAGCAGTTCAGGTCTTAGTGTATTACATTGATTTCACACTTAGGACACAAATGTAGATTTTTATGAATACATCTGTCTTATGCTTGAGCCCTTAATTAAGTTGTAGGACATACCTTCTCAAGTTAGAATAACCGGCTTGCCTCAAATTGTCTAAATAATCCATGCCACTCACAAGAGACTTTTCTAGGCCAATAATCTTAAAGTCGTTTATAGTGGGCAGTGACGCTCTGATACCAAATACTTGAGATTTGAAGAAATGTTGCCTTTTTCCTGTGACTGTTTCTTTGAATCTTTGTATAACTTCTTTATAAGTTATTGTCTTTGATTTATGCTGTAAACTGGAAGTTAAGCATGTCATTGTTTCACTCCCAAACTTTTCTAACTTTTAGAAGATACCATCTTGCTCTCCAAACAGGTTTAACCCCTAAATATGAAAGTATTTTGATAGAACTTCTCCATGAGGTCATTATTTCATGATCCGGTCAGTACTCCCAAGAAAACTTGATTTAAAGTACAATTTTGTGACATAGCATTTGTCCCTAGAATTTTAAACATTTATATTTCCTCTATTATTGTTTTGATCTCATTTTTTAAAAAGCATTAACAAAAGCCATTAAGGCAAAAATAATATAAATAATTATGATTTTTAAAATCAGATGGTTGCATTAACTAGATGAGAAGCAACATGATTCACTTATGACTGTTAGCATGTCAGAATGGTGTTGATGTCAATGAATAAATGAGTGACCCATGGTAATATGGAGAGGTGAGTAATCATGGTAAATTCACCAACTCATCATAAAATACTTCCAAAGGGCTCATTTTGAAATGTTTTAATTTTATTCCTATTGGAGGGTTTTTATGAATTTGAATAGGCTAACTAATGATTTTCATTAGTGTATTTGCAATTGGCATGATTTTAGTAGGTTCTACCAAGGTTAAATAATTTAAAGAAATAACCCCTTATCTGATAGAAGATAGCTAATGAAGTATATTAGATACTTGCCCTAGAGCCGCGTGAAAGGGACCTCCAAGGCCAACAGCAGCTTTCTGTGGGAACACAAATCTCTATATAAATATCCAAATGGAGCAAGATGTTGCAAATTTTTAAAGATATGCCATAAAAACAGATTAACGCTGGTGTGCAGTCCTGTTCTACCGAATTACAAAAGGATATCGTGGGATTGAGAGTGACATTCCCATAAATAAAGAATCAATTCTTAATGACGAGGCTGCCTTGTTTGAGCACATTTACCCAGGTTAAATGGGAGCACACAGAGGCATCAACTCCTCTAAGACTGCAAGAATCATTGTATATTAATATGATTTAGGGAGCTACATACCTCAATGGAATAATTGTTATTATATCTATAGAGCCAGATGGCACTTGGTGTAAACAGCCATTGAGCACCTGAAACACAAGTATGGCAGGTGATCTTTAAGGAGCACTCACATCCTGCTCACTCATCTTATCATTGGAATCTGCATTGCTCCTTGCAAAATGGTTTGATTGCCAGCACACACGAAAAATTTTAGAATGGTCCTATTGTTCAATGGGCTTATAGAATGCAGAATGCCTTCGCAGGAGAATAGACAAAGCAGCTACCTGGATTTGTGTGCATGCGGGCTATATTTGTTTTTTTACAAGAAAGTAAACAGAATCCTCTCCCTTCTTCCTCTCCATCTTCCTCCTCTTTCTTCCTCCTTTCTCTTCTTTCCTCTTCCTGCCTCCTTACCCCCCTCCTCTTCTTCCTCCTCCTCCTCCTCCTTCTCCAAAAAGTGATATTTTCAGAAATAAAAAACTGACCAAGTACCCACGGCTCACACCTGTAAGCCTAGCTACTTGAGAGGCTGAGATCTGAGGATCATGGTTCAAAGCCAGTCTGTGCAGGAAGTCGATGAGACTCTGATCTCCAATGAACTATTTTAAAATAGCCAGAAGCGGAGCCATAGCTCAAGTGGTAGGGTGCTAAGCACTGAGCAAAAAAAAAACTCAAGGACAGTATCTAGGCCCTGAGTTTAAGCCCCAGGACCAACACCAGGGGACAAAACAAAACAAAACAACAACAACAACAAAGAGAGATGAAAGACTAATCTACAAACAGCCAAAAGAGGCCAAAATGTTCAATACTGGTGCTTCCAAAGTGAAAGTAAACCAAGTTCTAAGCAGTACTTCAATTTCTTACAAAATGTCATTGTTCTGAACATATAAAGTTTAAAATTGACTTCCGCTAACCTTGTTTGCCCAGTTGAGGCAAATGCATTCACTTTTGTCACAAATTTATTGTTAAATAAATTTAATGAATTTAACAATAAAGTTTCCTTTTTAAAAGTAGTAGTCAGAGTTATTTCTGTAGCCACATACAAGATCCCCAGATTTCATAAGGAAACATTTTTTTAAATTGTTTTTCTTCAGGCCTTTGAATGTGATATGGTTTAGAAAGATGAGTGTTTATGAATGTAGAGGGGGGAAAAAAATCGGAGCCTGGAAACTTTCTTTTAGAAAGTCAACAGGGTTTAGCCTATCAGAATGCTTGAACAAATAAACATTCATCCCATTTTAATTTTGAATATAGATTGTCTCGTGCTGATGGGAAGTATGGTTAATTTTAATAAAATTAACTTTATATTGTTATTTCACTGCTTTATAATAATTTTACATGGTGCCCTGGGGATGCCTCCGCTTTACATTATCAGGTGTCACATTTGCTACTTGGTTGGCATAGCGGTGTTCAGCTTTGCCTCTCTATGCAGTGGCCTGAAGCCACGCTAACTCATGTTATATTACAAGTAACTATATTGCTATACTCTCACAAGTTTTTTATGCTTTTATTTTATAGGTATATATCATTTTTTTGTATTTTTAAAATCATTGTTTTGTGCTAGTTCACATCATTCCTGTTGCTTGCCTTCAGGGAGAAACTGTTATGATCACAAGTTTTCTAAGGTACCTAGCAGTCTACTTTGAGTACATTTATTTTCAATCTGGAAATCAACCACTATTTTGATACCAATATTTTATTGTTTCTGATGAGTTACAGCCCTATGAACCCATCAAAGTTTAACTTTTTGTATGTTGTTATTGCTATTTAAATATAATAGGAAATTATTGATGACTTTCATAACTCATTGTACGTCAGGCAGAGATAATTAATGTTATCCATTGAATGTTAACATTTGCTTAGAGTCTCCTAGGAATTCATAGGAATCCAGCTAACAAATAATCTGTAAGAGAATTGAATATTTGTCAAATTTAAATCCACTGTTGCTAAATACACAGTACTTAAAGATATAACAAGCTCTTCTGAAATCAGTCTATGCTATTACTTTTTAAGTTTCTTTTTTATCATGAGTTTATACTTTAGCTTTGAGTTGGAGTTTTATCTTTGTCCTATTACATGCTTTTTGGCATGCTGGTATTTAAGATGTATAAATATGATAATGCATTTTCGTTGCTTATGTCAAACATTTACTGTAGACAATTCAAATATACATTTAAAATACTCTTCCATTTAAATTTATAAATAGGTAGAGAATAGAAAGAGAGAAAAAGGAAAGAGGGAGCTAGGAAGGAGAGACAAAAAGGGGAGGGAAAGAAAGGAGAAGGGGAAGAAAGAAAAGAACCAGCCCCCTCTCAGAGACCTTCTGTGCTGCCATTTGATTGATAAGCCAATGACACCTATAGTCTGAAGAGCATTTAACTAACTGATTGCAAATACACCAATCAATTTAACCTTGTTTTACTAGTTTATAAAAAATGGATTCAAAACGAGCACTTCCGGGGCTGGGGATATAGCCTAGTGGCAAGAGTGCCTGCCTCGGATACACGAGGCCCTAGGTTCGATTCCCCAGCACCACATATACAGAAAACGGCCAGAAGCGGCGCTGTGGCTCAAGTGGCAGAGTGCTAGCCTTGAGCGGGAAGAAGCCAGGGACAGTGCTCAGGCCCTGAGTCCAAGCCCAGGACTGGCCAAAAAAAAAACAAAATGAGCACTTCCTATAAAAATGTGTTTTGTAAAGATATATGTATAATTTAAAACCACTTTATTTTCTTACCTAAAATTTCTGTGGCTAAGTAGGAATTCTGTCTCCACTTTGACTTTCACCATTGTTCTGTGTTTTTAACAATCAGACATCATTGCCCTCCCACATTCAAGTTTAAGACATTGTTTACTTCCTTGGTTAGCATGTTGTTCTTACCTTTGGTTCTGTTCAACCAATGTCATTATCCTGCCATCCTCTTAAAGTATTGATACAATTTTATTTTCTATTGTCATTATTACTATTCTATATTTTTCAGGTTAGGAATTGTTGCTGACTCTAGGTAGTGAAATGTAGAGCCAAGGTGGTAAGAGTCACTCCTGTATCATGACTTGAAATGACTTGCCAAATGACTTTGATGAAATGATTCAAATGATCGAGATGAACAGGCCTTACAAGAAAGGGAGGAAATGATTACTAAGTGGATTTTAAGCTCCAAAGAACTCAGGTGTGTGAGGAAGCAATCAAGCATGTATGTGTTTCCCGGGTGGTATAGGTATTCTGGGTCTGTTGAATGCTCACTTAGGCTATGCTATGTGGTTAATTCCTACTTGATTGTTTGCTTCTAGACTAGATTCTTAAACTCCATCTTTGCTTTTATAGTTCAACTATTTAGAGATCTTACGTGTGCCAAGATGGCAGACAATTTTCTTGCAGAAAAAAATTAGCAGTATCTGAAGATAATTTGGGATACAACCAGAATTAGAGGCAAATGGCCTGAGACCAGTGGCTCACTCCTATCCTCCTAACTACTCAGGAGGCTGAGGATCCCAATTCAAAGCCAGCCTGGGCAGAAAACTTTTTGAGAGTTTTATCTCCAACTAGCCAGCAAAAAGTTAAGAGTGGAGCTATGGCTTAAGTGGTAGAGAGAAAAAGCCAAGTCAGAACATGAGGCCCTGAGTTCAAGCCCCAGCACAAGCACACATAAACAAAGAAGCAACTGATCCACAATGTGCACAACAATTTAATGTCTAGTAATATATTTCTGAATTTTTAGTGGAAAATTTATTTGGAATGACTTTGTGAAGTCTCTGAATATAGGCAATTTAAATCATATTTATAAATATTTTACTTACCTTGAATAGATGATTAGTTTTGTCCAATAATAATTTCAGAGTAGCTAATGTGGCAATAAGAATATGAATATTTAGGGGTTATTTTTCCTTTAAGTAGTAAATATGTGATTAGTAATGTTTTCCTTTACAGAAGTTTTTTTTTTTTTAATGGTGCATTGCTTTATAAAGGAAATTTGAAGTTAAGTCTGAAGAATTACATAATGAAATCTTCTGGGAGTGTGTGTGCTTTAGGTATAATTACAAAAGTGAAAATGTATAATTTATGCTTGCATAATGCCTTTCATTGAAGGTTATGAAAATAAGTCTGTGACAGTCTCCAGGCTTCATATTTCTTACATGCCTCCTTATATAATCGAAACAGCTTCCCGGCCAAAAAAAAAAAAAAAAAAAAAATCTCAGGCTCAAAAAAACCTAAACGCCTGCACTCTTAGCTACTCAGGAGGTTGGATCTGAGGATCTCAGTTTGAAGCCAGCCTGGGCAGGAAAGTCCATGAGACTCTTATCTCCAATTAGGCAGCAAACAAACAAACACACAAAAAAGGAAGTGAAGTGTGGCTCACATAGTAGATACAGCTCTAGCCTTGAGGAGAAAAGCTCAGGGACAGTGCCAAGGCCCTGATTTCAAGCCCCATTATTAGCATACATGAGCATGAAAATGTAGCATCATAAAGCAAACTTTCCCTATAAAGCAAAGCAAGTGATGCCTCATTTGTATTTCTTCTTCATTAATTATGTGTGTGCATGTATGCTTGTGTGTGTGTGTGTGTGTGTGTGTGTGTGTTTTCCTTCCTTTCACCAAGCAACTGAGGCAGTCTCTTCTCCCTGTTGGTTTTTTAAGAAATTGTTTATTGTTGTTTTTGTGCCAGTAGTGGGGCTTGAACTCAGAGCCCTGCCTTCTTGCCTAGCTCTTTCCCTCAAGGCTGTTGCTCTACCACTTGAGTCATGCCTCTTCTTTCTGCTTTGGATGGCTCATTGGAATCATGAACTTTCCTTCCCAGGCTGGCTTTGAACCTTAGTCCTCAGAGCTCACCCTCTTGGGTAGCTCAGATTATATGTGTGAACACTGGCGCTCAGCCTCCTCTCCCTTTTACCCAAGATGAGTTATTACTAACCACTGAGGCTAGAATTGTCAGATGCTTATCAAGAGCACTTTCTAGAGCAGACCCTGGGTTGCCTGATGTCTATGTAAGATATCTTTTTTTTTTTTTTGCCAGTCCTGGGCCTTGGACTCAGGGCCTGAGCACTGTCCCTGGCTTCTTCTTCTTTTTTTTTTTTTTTCTCAAGGCTAGCACTCTGCCACTTGAGCCACAGCACCACTTCTGGCCATTTTCTGTATATGTGGTGCTGGGGAATTGAACCCAGGGTGTCAAGTATACGAGGCAAGCACTCTTGCCACTAGGCCATATCCCCAGCCCGTAAGATATCATTTTAACTCACAGATGGAGCAACTACCACTCCACGGCAGCAAAGCAGGAATGCTGATTTACATCTGACTCCCCCCTCGCCCCCAAAAAAAGAACAGATGATGGAACAATATTAAGAATCCCTGGTCAACCTGGGCCTAAGGCTCTAAAAGGAACTCATGGGAAGTAATGACCTACAGTTCCTTTTTTTTCCCCTCTAGTTCTAGTAGGGCCAGTCAGAGGATCTGACACTGTAGAAAGCAGAGGAGTTAACACTAAGCTTTTTGCTATTTTCCTATAATCATCTCTCATCTCAATCCCTGCTCTCTCAGGAATAGTCCAAATATTTTGGTCCAACACTTCTTTCCATATCCCTAATAAAATCCTGACCATAGAACAAATAACCCCAAAAGAATATTTAGAGCGAAGATTGTGACAATGTGAAGTGCTTGCACAGTGGCTATTCCAAAAGCATTGGAAGGAATGGCTTCAGGCTGACTCTAGGAGAACTCTCTCTCTAATTGCTTGGTAGGGTCATCTATGCCTCCATGTCTTTCAATATGACTTCTATAAATCTAAGAATTTCAGGACACACTGCTTGCCGCCTGATGTTGAAAATGACTGATCTGATCACTTGATTGGAATTCTGTTGCGCTGTGAACAAAACATGGATGCTTTCAGTCCTCGGGTGTATGTCTGCGCTCGCTCTTTCTGTCTCCTGGGGAAAAAGCCAGGTCCTCATAGACTTGGCTGAAGTTCAGTTTTCTGGATACTTTCCAACTTCTTAGATTTGCTAAGGTAAATAATACTTGACATAGCTACCCTGAAGGGTGAGAATAAAATAGCCACCAAATATCTGAGTCCTTGAGCTATGGATAGAAAAGGGATCCATTAAGTATAGATGGATCTTTTCCCCACTGTTATTTTCAGCGGCTAACTCAACACAACAGCCGGAAGCACTGGCATAGAAGTCACTTACGACCATAGCCAAGCCACAAGATCACCACAATCCACCCCCAGCCCACACACCTACTTCCTTGTATAGGTAAAGGAAGACAAGTTTGCCACCAATTTATGCTCCAATGGCAAGTAATTATCCTGAAGGTTCTAATAACAACACATAAGAACTCTATTTCAATGTTTCAAACTCACTATGAAGATCCTTTTTTTTGACACAGAATGTCCCTTCACACAAATTCTTCCTTTATTCTATCTATTATCTACTTTCAAAAATTATAACTAAGGATATCCACTCCAAATGTTGGCCCTCAGTGGCGCTGGGTTGGCTAGCTGATAAGTAGGTAGCTCTCACGAGGAGCAAGGGCTATGCAGGATCTAGCTAGAAGGATTGGAGGAGAATCGGGAGAGAGAAAGGAAGGTTTAGCAGTGTGGGAGATGGGTGAGGGGGGAAGCAACTGGTTGCCTTGTGAGCTGAGTTGAGGCTGCGCCCCCAGTTGTCCAGTTATATGGATGACACTGAGTCTAAGAAGATGAGGAAAGGAGTGATCATGGCATTTGAAGAACCAGTGAGAGTCTGAAGCCATCATCAGGGTCTGGAGGGAAGCAGAGCCTGAGCTCGGGGAAGGGGGCAGGCTGTGGCGGCCCCTTCCGCCCTCGCTACATCCAAGATGGCCAGACAGAAGAAAGGTCAGCTAGGCCGACTGAGAACACATTGTTCACCATCAACCTCAATCATTCCGCCCACCCCAGGGAAACAGAAGAAAGCAGCCTTGCCTCCCTTCTGCAGAGCTCTGAACAAATGAGACCCCACCTGTGTACCCCATCTCCAGATTCTACAGCCAGTCAGTCATGTCGCCGGGAATTTCCTCTCTCTTTGCACTGCTTCTTATTGGGTCAGTCTGATGCATCCCGAAGTGGCAGAGACCATGCTGGCATTGGGAGCCCTGTGATGCTGCCTTGGCATGCTGAGGGAGGCTCACCCCTGTGAGAGGCACCGCAACACACCCCTCGGGAAACTGCCTCCAGCTCTCTGATCTAAGCCACCCTGACCACACCTCTTCCCATCAATCATGTAGTTCATCTAAAGATTCTACACGCTTAGTGATCTTCTCAAGTTGCCTCGTGGGTTTTTGTATTTTCTTTTTTGTTTTTGGTGCCAGTCCTGGGGTTTGAACTCAGGGCCTGGGCACTGTCCCTGAGCTTTTTTGCTCAAGGCAAACATTCTACTCTTTTGAGCCACAGCTTCACTGCTGGCTTTTTCATTGGAGGTAAGAGTCTCATGGCTGGTTTTGAACTACCATCCTCAAATCTCAGCCTCCTGAGTAGCTATCATGAGCCACCGGCCCCTGGCTAGAGGATTGTTTTTATTTCTTTGCAGAGTTAAGGAAACTTCCGGAAAGCCCAGCCTGTGATTTCTGTTCCTCACCATAGTTCGTTTCTTCACTAGAGGAGCCAATGGGAATTAGATACCAACCGAATATAATTCCAATACATTTCCCTAATGATGTTGTATCTCAGATTATTCCTGATTTTCTTCTTGTTTTGACATTACTATCACTAGTACACAAAGTGTCAAGTCCATGCCTTCTGAAATTTTTAGTTTAGGATATCTATTCTTAGTTATATTTAGATTGGTTCTTTAGGTTTTCTTTATTCCTTTTGTGATAAAAAATTAAATGTATGAGAAACTCAACTTTATATACACATACGAGTCCTTTGATTAGTAACTGTTAGTATGTGTGTGTGTGTGATTTAGATTTTTATTTTTGTTTTTTTCTAGACAATATGACTATGACGTCCCCCTTGCCACACACCCCATTAACAGATACTTTCTCATTAGTCTTTTCTAATAGATGTATTCAGTTCCAAATAAATTGTACTAGATCAAGACTTAAAGTGAAAGATGTTTTAGTTGTAAGTCATGGACTATTTGGTGGTAGTCACAATGTTCTTATTTTCTAAGCCCACCTACCCTTGCTGGGTGCCAGTGGCTCACACCTGTAATCCCAGCTACTCAGGAGGAGGAGATCTAAGGATAGTGGTTTGAAGCCAACCCAGGTAGGAAACTCCTTGAGACTCTTATCTCCAATTAAATACCAGAAAACTGAAAGTGGAGAGGTGACTCAAAGTGATAGAGTGCTAATCTTGAGGGAAGAAGCTCAGGGACAGTGCCCGGGCCTTGAGTTCTGAATGACAAAAAGAATGAGAGATTGAGAGAGAGAGAGAGACAGAGACAGAGACAGAGACAGAGACAGAGACAGAGAGATAGAGACAGAGAGGAAGGAAGGAAGGAAGGAAGGAAGGAAGGAAGGAAGGAAGGAAGGAAGGAAGGAAAAGAGGTAAATATGACCAGGCACCGGTGGCTCACGGCTTAGCTACTTAGGAGACTGTGATCTAGGATCGAGGATTGAAGCCAGCCTGGACAGGAAAATCCATGAGACTCTAACCCCTAAATAACCTGCTCAAGTAGCAGAATGCTAGCCTTGAGTGAATAAGGGACGACACCCAGGCCCTGAATTCAAATTCAAGCCCCACTGCTGTCTCTCTCTCTCTCTCACACACACACACACACACACGCACACGCACGCGCGCACACGCGCGCATGCACGCATGCACGCATGTAGTCTCCACCTCTCAGCCTGAATTCCTGGTGCTTGTAGTGCAGCCAGGCAGTCTCCAAAGGGAGAGCTGCGCAGAAGCTCGAGGAGAGGCAGAAAACCTGGGGACAGGTGCCATGGCAATGGCAATGGGCTTTCTGGTTCCCGAGTGTGCCCCGGCCCGCGGGGTTTCGTCAACAGGAGCCCGAGGGGGAATTGACCTGAATGAGAGACAAACCAGACACAAGGAGGGAGACCAAGACAGGATTCTGATCAAGGTCTCAAACTTTATTTTTGCAGGGCAGCTTATATAGTAATCAGCAAAGGGTAACTCACATAGACAGCGTCATTAGGTTGCTAGGTTACAGAACTGTGGGATGTTTTTTCTCAGGACAGGGACTGGATAAGTTCACAAGGTTGTTGATTAAAGCTGGACCAGATGTTAGGCTTAACAGGCAAAGTTGTAAAAGTATCAAGTGTCCTTATCGGTTAAGTCTTAGAGTTTCTTTATTTACAACATGAAAGCCAGACCCAGGTGTCCCTATCAGCTAAGTTTTGTAGTTTCTTTAAGTTACATCCAGACAGCTATTTTGGCTCCCGGCACGAGTGGGCACCTGTGGTCTGGAGACTTTGAATTTTGGCCTCTGGAGTCTAGAAAGCCTAGATCTGGACACAGATTCTACCTCAAGTGTTTATGGCAGCTTAATTCTCAAACAGAAAACAAGTCGATATCCACCAATTGGTGAATGGATCTACACATGATGGTACCGCCATTATACGATAATGGAATAGTGCTTAGCCATAAAAATAAAATAGAAATGACTGATAAGATAGGGAATCTTTACATTTTTATGGTAATTGAGGAAACAATTGACATAAAAGATTGACATAAAAGATTAGATACCTTATGATTTCATCTATATTACATCCATTGAAAATCAGTGCTTTTGACTAGAGACAGAAAAGAAAGTAGATCAATAGTTGCCAGAGTCATGGTGATGAAAGTAAATAGACTATGAAGGGGTACAAAGGAACTTTTGGGGATTGTGGAGATAGTGTGTGTATGGATGTGATAGTGGTTGTACAAGCACTATAGGTATTTTATATGCACATATACATGTATGTCATCAGAATGTACAGTATTTTATCCAGGTGCTGATGGCTCATGCCTGTAATCCGAACTATTCAGGAAGCAGAGATCTGAAGATCCCAATGCAAAGCCAGTCTCATCAGAAAAGTCTGTGACACTCTTACTTACAACTAAACCAAAAAGCTGAAAGTACAGATGCTGCTCAAGTGGAAGAGTACCAGCCTTGAGGAAATAAGCTCAAGGAACGCACCCAGGCCTTGAGTTCAAACACCAGTACCAACATACATACACACACACACACACACACACACACACACACACACACAGCCAGAACGTATAGTATTGGTTAAAATCTATCACTTAAAAAGAACTATACTTGATATAGATATATTGCTATAGCCACTAAAATCTACTTGATGTGTCTCATTAAAATACTCAAAATCAGGCCAGATGCTGGTGGCTCATACCTGTAGTCCAAGCTATTCAATAAGCTGAGATGTGGGGCTGGGGATATAGCCTAGTGGCAAGAGTGCCTGCCTCGGATACACGAGGCCCTAGGTTCGATTCCCCAGCACCACATATACAGAAAACGGCCAGAAGCGGCGCTGTGGCTCAAGTGGCAGAGTGCTAGCCTTGAGCGGGAAAAAGCCAGGGACAGTGCTCAGGCCCTGAGTCCAAGGCCCAGGACTGGCAAAAAAAAAAAAAAAAAAAAAATAAGCTGAGATGTGAGGATCACAGTTCAAAGCCAGCCCAGACAGGAAAGCCCATGAGACTCTTATCTCCAATAAACTACCAAAAAGCCAGAAGTGGAGCTGTGGCTCAAGTGGTAGAGCAGTGGACTTGAGCATAAAGAAGCTCAAGGATAGTGCCCAGGCCCTGAGTTCAAGCCCCAGAACTAAAAAAAAAATATATATATATATATGAATATATTTTCCAGGACCTTTTTGAGGAGCTGTTATTGATCTGGGTCATACTCCTTTCTACAACCAATATGTGAGTTCTTTCCACATGATATGTGACGATAGGGCCCTGATGATAAAGATGGTGAAGGGCATCCTGGGTTAAATACTGACCTTAAGAGACAAGATCTTTTTTTTTTTTTTTTTTTTGGCCAGTCCTGGGCCTTGGACTCAGGGCCCAAGCACTGTCCCTGGCTTCTTCCCGCTCAAGGCTAGCACTCTGCCACCTGAGCCACAGCGCCGCTTCTGGCCATTTTCTGTATATGTGGTGCTGGGGAATCGAACCTAGGGCCTCGTGTATCCGAGGCAGGCACTCTTGCCACTAGGCTATATCCCCAGCCCCAAGAGACAAGATCTTAGAAGAAAGCATGATGACAGAAGGATTCAGGGCAAGTGGGAACTGGTTCGGGCTGCAAGAAGAAGACAGTGTTAGCTGATGGGTAGAAGAGGAGGAGGGAGAGAGGCGATCTAATTGGAGAAAGAGAAGCTGACACAATGAGCTGAAATCCACCTCTTTAGGTATTCCAGCCCTCGAATTAACACGTTTACGCGTTCGTGATCCCCAAGTGACTTCCATTTCTCGGCGGTGGAATTTCTCACATAATTAAGCTTTTCGAGAGAAAAAAAAATTTATCTTTGCCATTAAAAAAAAAATCTGACAAATGATCCACATGTATCATTTGGACACAGGTCACATTCCCCAGATAATGAACTCTTTCATGTAAAATTTCCAGTAGATTTTTTAACATGCAATGTCTTCCTCATACGTTATCCGGCATTGATCCGATCGGGGCTGTTAGTGTCGAGTGGATCAATGATCAGCAAACTAAAAAGTCACTTAGTGACTATGACACCCATGGCAGCGCTAGAATCTATTGTGTCACGATTCCTTGTTTTATTAACTCTGTAATTACCTGTTCAGCTGAGCCAGTGAATTTTATTACACATTTTCTTTCACCTGAACAAGACCTTTGCACTTCCCCCAGTGCCCTAAAGATCCTCCATTTCCCCCGTGTGCTGCGTCTTCCTCCCTGTCCTGTAGCTTAGCTGCCATCTGTTCAGGCAGAGATGTGCAAAGAAGAAAGGCTTTGAGCATACCTGGCCTTGGAGCTGTGACGTGGCCTCCACCTTCCAGGAGCGTGGCCTTCGTTTTAAAACACACCACCTTTGGGAGAAAGAAAGTCAGACGTGTAACCTGTGAAGTGTTATTTTTATGATTTTGTTGTTACTTATTAAGTTGCTGTACAGAGAAGCTACCATTTTATGTTAGGTAATAAGTACATTTCTTTTTTTGAACAAGGTCACCCCTTCCTTTACTTTCCCTTAGTGTCAGTGGTTTTTTTTTTAAACAAAGAATTATAATTCTCTCTATATATATATGGAATTAATATATATTATATAATATATAATTACAAGATAGTCTTATTATATTACATAGTATAGTATATATAACTATATATAGTATTATATATCGTATCACATATAATATATATGGAATTTATATATAATATATTATATTATATTATATAGTATATACTATTACATATAATATATAATATATAACAAGTATTATATAATTATAGTATATTATACATGACATACCATTATGTACAGTATATTATATATAGCATATGTTATATATTATATTACATATTGTATATATTGTTATATTATATTACAATTATATTATTATATATTGTATCACATGTTATATATCATCATATATAACATATGTGATAAATATATAATATAATAATTGTAAATGTTATATGTAATAATTGTATATGTTATATATCATCATATATAACGTGATACAATATATAATATATTACATATGTAATGTATTGTATATGATTATATAAAATATATTACGTGCAAGTATAATATATTACATATACATAATAAATTATATATTATCTATGCTAATATATCTTCCATACAATATAATAAAATATAGCTTAGGAATTAATAGCAAGAACCTGGAAGCAGTGGCTCCCTGTTATATAAATTCTCTAACTTGGTTTCCTTGTGTAAAAGAAGGAAGGAAGGAAAGGAACGGTGGTCCCTCATTCTATGTGGCTGTCCCTTCGGTACTCAACTCCACTTAGTTTTCTTTCCCCCAAACCTGTGTCTTCTCCCCCTTCTCTTTGTAAGTAGGGGCTATCTTCTTTGGCATCCTCTCCCACTCACTGCAAAACCAGTATCTAGTCATTCACAATCGTATCATTTCTGCTCACAAAATGCCTGTCCATCCTCTCCTCTCCATCCAGGCCCAAGCTGTTGCCATCCTCTGTCTGGCCCACCCGTTCGTCAACCAGATTCTTCCAGGTCACTCTTGGCCTCTTTCAGCCATCTTGGAGCTGCCACTCTTCAAAGATTCCCATTGTTCTCAGCATCAGGTTCAAAGTCATTAACACAGCAAAAGACCCGGCAGGATTTTATCCTCTTCTCTTTTCTTTCTCAGGTCACTTTGAAATTGTTGTGCTAGGATTCTATACACTTACCTGAGTTTCATTGATTCCTTGTTTCCCTTGAGAATCTAGTGTGTGCCTGGCAGTGTGGATTCAGAGAAGGTCAAACTGAAGAAGGTCTGCTTCTTGCAACCATAAGCTCAGTGCCTAATAGAGAAAGAAGCAGAAGAAAATGGAACATAGGAACCCAGTGTTTGGCACATCAGAGAAGACTTTGCAATGACAGAGACCACATCATAGTCGAGAGGGGAGGGGCAGGATTTTAAGGTGGATTGTTCATATGAAAATATTTTAAGAGGTTAATACAAAGCCAGAGCAGAATATGATCCAGGCCTACTAAAAGAGAAATCAAATCAGCACTTTCAGATTTTTACTGTTCTAACCTGTTTCTCAACAGGAATGTTCTATTTCTTTATCATATAGTCAGACTTCTTTAACACTTATCTTCAGGACAGAACGATTATCCACAAACAATAGAATATCTGCACTCAGGTCTATCGACTACTTAAAGGGTAGATCAGGCAAGAAATGTGTTGCTTTCTAGAAACACAATTTTAATATTTAGTTCCCCTAAAAGTTCACTAAGAAATAAGAAATGTAACTAAACAAAAGTTTCCTTTAAAAGTCTCATCTTCTAATTATACTTTTTTTGCCCCAAAACTTCTGGGGGAGAAAAATCCTGTTAGCCTTTGAAAAGGCTGAAATGATATAGGAATTTCCATAATGTAAAGGAAGTAGCCTTAAAAGAGAAACTCCTTGCCTATGATACTTACGGGCCATATTCTATCACAGGAGTTTTACAGAAGTATTTTTACCGTAAGAAAATGAGCTTAGAACTCCAAGTACTGTTGCCATTGTTGGAAAGAATTTGAGATGGCCAAATTCTGTCACATAAAGATCTCAAAGCACTTCCTATGTGAGATATTTTAGGGTTTTAGTTTGAATCCCAGAGTCTCAGATAAAGAGATAGGTAGGCAAGTCAGCTCCATCTGTGTATCTGAAAGAAGCATTTATCAATTAAGCAAAATTGAATTGCTTCTAAGACCTTTGAAAGTCCTGAGGACGCCTCAGCTCTGAAGAGCAATGGGAGCATTACTCTCCCCTGCTTTCAGCTAAAGAAGAAGAAATAAGAAAAGTTACCTGACCCAGGGTGAAGTTGACCTAGAACTCTATAGACGGTTTCATTGGAAATGATTAGGAAAGGACAATGTATGGACACAAGAAATTAAGCTGAAAAATGTAAACCATAAGTTCTCAGGAGACCTCATCAGGAGGGCGGTATCACCTCTTCTGCTTCCTAATTCCTCTTTAAAATGTGCTTACTAGTGGAGACTGTGTGGATATAAAGATGGATAAGACCCTCTCCCTGCCTGCAAGGAACTAATAATCCAATGGAAAACAGATGTGTAGCGCTCCCCCACAATCATTGAGATGCATTAGTGCTTTCAGTCAAGTGCTCAGTAGAGAGAGGATGAGATACATCATTCATTCTGCCCGGAGGAATCAGGGAAGACTTCCCAGAGGAGGTGATAGTCCATGGAACATGGGAAGGGGAATAAGATTGGACCCAATAATGAAGGAAAATAGAGACTCTCTGGAAAGAGAACATAGCAGGAAACAAAGGCAAGTTCATGCAAAGACTTGGCATGTTGACGAGGAGCTGGGAAGGTGGCTGGGGTCTGCCACTCACTGTTGATGGTTTTATTTTAGACAGTATTTGGTGGTGGATGCGGGTTTCTTTATGCGATCATCTGCACTCAACTCTTCCTCTTTCCCGAAAGCTGTCTGTCCCTCTGGGATCTGGTATTACTGTGATGTTCATGAAAGATACAAGTCCCTTTCTGTTTCCGGAGCCTTCCTCACTTAATTTTATTGTAGCTATGAACCTACCCCATACTTTGGGCTTGGCCGAATGGATTCTATTTATTTATTTATTTTGCCAGTTCTGGGCCTTGAACTCAGGGCCTGAGCACTGTCACTGGCTTCCTTTTGCTCAAGGCTAGCACTCTACCACTTGAGCCACAGCACCACTTCTGGCCGTTTTCTATATATGTGGTGCTGAGTAATTAATTGAACCTAGGTCTTCACGTATACAAGAAAAGCACTCTTGCCACTAGGCCATAGTCCCAGCCCCTGGATTCTCTTTAAAGACTGAACCTTGAGTACGGAATACAAGAGGGGAGGATAATCATCAGTCATATTGATGGCGGCGGTGGCAGCCACCAAGTTTAATGCATTGTGGGATTTTTGCTGTGATTCTCCTTGACCCTTGAGACTTTTCTGGGTCCAGTCTTGAGTCCTCTTCTGCCTTGTAGCCATAGATAGCCTCGACTGGAATACGCCCAAAACCAAATCCATCCAAGTTCAAGAAGCCAGACATGGGGACCTTGCAAGTATAAGCCCAAAACTTTACATGAAAAGCTTTCCCGAGACAGAGATGAATTTAAGATTGCTTGTATGAAAGCTGAGAAATGAAAACCCAGGAGATAAGCCTCTCGGGGAGCCGCTGTCCAGGGTGGGAGACTACATCAGGGGTTTCTTAAGCAATGCTCTGGATGATTTCAGTTACCTGCTCTGACTCTTAGATAGTAATGACTAGATTGTCCCGGACTAATTTTTTTTTTTTGCATCTTCTGCCTTTATTACTAATTACATGGGACTGAAGGCATCTTCAAGTTTTCTTTTTTTTTAATTCTGGATAATAATAGGTATATGAGGAGAAGTTTTTTTTTAATAGAATTCATGTTTCCAAAATATTCTAAAGGGGAAATAAATGACTGGACGCTTTGTAAAATGACTGCCAAAGTCATTTCTATTTCTTGATGTTAGATTCCCTCATCTCTACAGTGGGTGAGATAAGAATGTGAAGATAGCAAGGAACAGCCTATCCACGGCCACTCAAAATGGTGTTTAACGCTCCCCTCCCTCCTTTTATCTGATTCTACCTGCTCTGTCGTTGTTGCCATTATTCCCCTGCCAAAGGCGGTTCCTCAGTTTCTCCAATGGCTCACTCAGTACCTAAGACTGAATGGTGGAAGAATAAAAACTTAACAAAAGAAAACTCTCGGGGCTGGGGATATGGCTTAGTGGCAAGAGTGTTTGCCTCATATACATGAGGCCCTGGGTTCAATTCCCCAGCACCACATATACAGAAAATGGCCAGAAGTGGCGCTGTGGCTCGAGTGGCAGAGTGCTAGCCTTGAGCAAAAAAAAAAAAAAAAAGAAGCCAGGGACAGTGCTCAGGCCCTGAGTCCAAGCCCCAGGACTGGCAAAAAAAAAAAAAAAGAAAACTCTCTAAAGTCATCTTGTATTAATCAAAATCACAAATCATTTTAATCCTAGCCAATGAAGCTAAGCCAGTATTTGTTCCCTTTCTCAAGAAAGGTAAGTGGAGGTTAGGGAATTATCATTTTCTAAGTTATTAATGATTAATACAAGGGAATCATTTGGATGTTGACCTTCAAGACTTATGTATAGTGTGTCTGTTAATACCAAGCGGTAATTCTAAGTATAAATGCTGATCATGTCACCTTAGAGCCAAAAATCATTGATTAAATAGGCATGTTCAACATTAAAGTGCGTGTGTGTTTAATTAAAATTGATTTTGAAAGTCTTCTTCAACCTCTGCTCCTTCTGCTCAACGTTATTTTTTGATTGTGAAAACGAAGTAAAATTGAGCTGTTATTTAGGTGAAATCACATATGGAGGAGAAACAAGTATCTAGTTTTCTTTTTTTTTTCTAAAGTCTAATAACTTGTATATCTACTTTATGTCTTAATTTCATTTGAGCCTAAGAAAGGCTTTACTATGCTTATAATTTAGAAGCTGGAAATCTATCTGAAGAGCCTAAGTGTTGAAGGAGTCCTGAGCATATGAGTGAGAGGAAGTGAAGGAAACGAATCTCAGGAAAATAATGCTTTGTTCCACATCACATTTTCTTTTTCGTGAGGAAACGATCCTCTCCATGCTAATTTTGTCATCTGCTGTAGGGATTCACCACACAGCCATGAAAGCCCCATGGGTTTAGTGTTAGTCTGTTCGCAAAAAGAAAGATAACTTCATGTATATTCGAACATTTCTGCTTCATTCAGCTAAGAACTCTCTCTCATAATAAGAATAAAAAATACCGTATTTTTTATTTTAAAAGAGAAAGTGCAATAAGAAAAGGAAGCAGAATTTTAAACATTAAGAAGATAATCCAGCCACACAACTGATTTCTTGCATCATGCATTAATGTAGTATATATATATAATGTTACATATATGATATGCTTAATACTCTACTTAGAATGTTATATATAGTATGTTTATATATTTTACCTTGGTGAGAACAAACAGTCTGCACTAATAGATAAAAACTACTTTTAAATAATAAAGGCTATACTGGCACCAGTGGCTTATGCCTATAATCCTAGCTACTCAAGAAGCTGAGATCTAAGGATTGCAATTCAAAGCCAGCCCAGGCAGGAAAGCCCATGAGTCTCTTATTGCCAATTAACTACCAGAAAATAGTGCATAGGCCCAGAGTTCAAACCCCAGTACCAGCACACATACACACACACCCCACCACTACCACCACCACCACCACCAATGATAATAATAATAATAATAATAATAGTAAATATATAACTTGAGGGTGTGGATGGAAAGGGGAAATATGGGGGAGAATGATTGAAAGGGTGACATTGATCAAGATGCATTGCACTCATAATCTGACACATAGAATGGAAACCCTTTGTATAACTATCTACAAACTAAATAAGATAGAAAATAATAATAAGGGAACTCTTTTCTGACATAAATGTTCTCTGCCACTTAAAGCTAAGTAGAAATGCATAGCAAAGTGTTTCAATCAGTCCATTCTTAACATTAAGACCCATGTGATTATAGCTTATAAATACTAATCCTGTGGGTAAATACTTTGGTTGAGTGAACAGGTTCTTTTTTCTTCTTTTTCTATTTTTATTTAAAAAGATTGTACCTGAAACATTGCCAGCTTACCCACAAGTTAACAACCATATACTGATGGAACGAGTACCATCGATCAAGAGGTATTGCACTTACAATCTGACTTGTTAAACTGAAATTCGTTTGTACAACGACTTAAAATTTGGAAACAAAAATATAATCATATGACAATGTCAGCTATAACAAGTGTTGACAAAGAAATGGGAACTCTATGTGGAACAAAGTCAAATAAATATCCCAAGACAGGAATCAACCCCTCCAGCACTCGTTTGTCATCAAGAGAAACATTGCTAAAGGAAAAGGTTTTGCTTTGTTTTTGTTTTTTTTTAAACACACACACAAAGTTTAACTGAAAACTTAGACAATATAAAAAAGATGTGCAGATGGGGAGATTCTAACAGAGAAGACATTCGGGAGTGTGGCCAGCTCTCTGTCCCACCTGTCTCTAAGCTTGCCTCTGGGCAGATGCAATCTCTAAGTGCTTTTCTCCCTTCTTAGAGGGGGGAAAAATGGGTTCCATATATTGCCAACCAGTATCGTTCTCCTGAGCAGTTCACAGTTGATGGCAACAATACCGAATAAAATGAAATGGAGAAGCAGTGTGCTAGTTTTTAACTACCATGTTAAAAAAAAAATAATTGGAGGTCTGTGGTGTCTTTCCTGAAGATATATCCCCCATACATCACAGCTTCCCAGCTTTCTCTAATAAAAAACAAAAAACCCTGATTTGTTAGATGTAAACTTTCATTTGAAAGTCTTCAGGGCGTCCATGTGAACTAACTTTCCAAGTGAAAGCTGGATCCAGGGACTTTTTCTGCTTTTAACGCACTGGGATCCATTCAATCCCAGCAACACACAAATTCCTTTTTTTTTTCTTTTTCTTTTTCTTTTTCTTCTAAAGTATGCATTGTTTGAAAATCTGGAAAGGGAAGCAGCTTTTCCCCATCGCTCACCAGAGCCGGCTGTCCCCAGTGGAGTCATGTTTTTAGTAAGATTCCTGTGGGAGACCTGTTTGTGAAAGTGGCATTCGTGATTCAGACTTCAGTTCCCCATGCCAGCTTTGGAAAGTCAAACAGATGCTTCCTCCTTTACAATGGCATAGCTCATCCCTCATCCCGGGAGGAAAATCAGAAGAGATGAGGAACAACATGATCCCGCAGCCACAACCACGAGACAATGGAGAGAGAAAGAGTGTGTGTGTGTGTGTGTGTGTGTGTGTGTGTGCGCGCACACACACACATTGTAGATCGGATTAAATGTGGATTTTTTTTTGCATTTTTGTTATTATTAAGTAGTTATATAAAAGGGTTATAATTCCATAAGTCAGGTTTATAAGTGCAATGCTTTTTGGTCCTCACTCCCTCCTTGATTTTCCCCTATTTCCTCCCCTCCCTTCCCTATCCATGAGTTACATAGTTAAATTTTTATGGAGTGTACATTAAATAGAATGACTCTGTTTGCTTTATTTTATTTAAAAATAGAATGATTCATCGATAGAAAATTTTTATCATTCACTTAAACTTCCCCCTCCTCCTGTGTTGTTTTATTTCTCACTTTTTTTTTTTCTCTCTGAGTTTGCTAGCTGGAAAAATCCAGTATCTTGTTTTGATGGGTCTCTCCAGAGTATAATCTTTGTGATTTTCAGTTTTACTTTGGATGAATAGATGGAGAGCAAACCTTAGTTTCTGATTGGTTTTGCAAGAATAATAAGACTGAAAATTTGGTGTGTGTGTTTTTTTTTTGTTAGTCACATACCAAAATAATGCATATCCCCCCAAAAAGGCAAATAAAATGTATTTCCAAGAACTAAGTAGGAAATAATTTTACATTAAGCCTGAATTAACAGTAGGTGAGACATTTCTGATGTGTGTTTGCTTTTTAAAGTCTTGCTGGTATTTAAGCTAGAAATCAAGTTTTAGAAAATACCAACAAAAATCAGTTTTAAGCAAACCTGTGTTTTTACTTTGGACTCATACTTAATATCATTTTGCTTAAATTGAATTCTTTCTTTTAAAAAAAATCTTTTCCTTTTTGGTTCTGGGGATTGAAGATCAGGACATTGTACTTGCTAGCCAAGTGCTTTGCCACTGAGCTACATCCCAGCCCCTAAATTGAAGTCTAGAGTCTGATTTTTAAGTTGGATTTTTTTTTTTAATGATCTGATGTCTGTCCACATGGAGTGAATTTCTCTAGCCACAGGCACTGGCCCAGCAGAAGGGTGACGGCTGGTTTAGAAGGTTCTTGGTAGATGTGCACCTCTGCCTTTTGCTTTCAGAGGCTCTGCTCTGCTCTCATCTCTTGCTCTGTGCGGATGCAGAGTGATGTCTGTGTTTCAAGAAAAGAATGTGGGTTAAAAGAACTAATGGTCCGACTGTCCATCAGCCTGGGCAGCAATGGAGGTCATCTGGCGGTCAAAACCAAATAATTTCAGCCTGTCCCTAAAGCCCCTGAAGCTGTTGAGCTGATGACTGTGGTTCACTGCCTCTTGTTGCTTCTGTAATCCTCTAAGACCTGGGAGTTTTCATTTTGGAGACAAGCACGGACATATTTGCTCCCTAGCAACTGTATGTACACAAGGCCTTCCATTCAGCCTCTGCTCAGGTTAGCTTGGCTGGAGTATACAGTCAGCGCTCTCTCTTGTGTATGTCTGCCCCTGAATAGACAATAGGCCAGATTCTGAAGCTAGACGCTCCCAAAATATTGAGAGAGTCTGAATATGTGTGCTTGTCTGAGACACATTGTTATGCAGCAAATTTCAGTGCTTAAAAATAGAAGAGTTCTTCTGCTTTGACGAAGAGCTCCAGTGTTCTTTATGTGAAACTTTCTGCAGGCAAATACATAGGGTGACTTCCAAGTTTCCACATTCATATGAAACAGATGGGAATAGAAACAGTTTCAGAGTGCTGACAACTCCATTAAAAATGTTTTAAAATCCATAATCCATAAATCTGAGTCACATATTGGTTACATTCATAGCCCTTTCTCTATTTCTTGTGCCCTAAAAATACCACCACCTGCTGGTTGTTACGGACAAGATCTTCCTTTGCTGAAAAATCAGTCTAAAAAATAAAATCAGTATTTAAATAAAATGTGCATGTTTTTAAGTAAGTAGAGCTTTGGAAATGAAAATCTACTTATTGCATTATCTTGAAACATTCTTGTGACAATAAATTTAATCATCTTTGAAAGGCATTAGGGAAAAAATTGCACATGGAATACTGCTGCAAAATGAAATTCTAAAATTCCACTCCTTCTTTGTGAGTGTGAGTGTATGGGCATGTGTGTGCTAGTATCAGGGCTTGCACTCAAAGCTGGGTGCTGTCCCTTAGCTTTTTCACTCAAGCCTGGCACTCTACCACTTGAGACACAGCTCCAACTCCAGCTTCTGGGTGGTTTCACAGACTTTGCTGCCCAGGCTGGCTTTGAACTGTGATCCTCAGATCTCAGCCTCTTGAGTAGCTAGGATTACAGGTGTGAACCACCAGCATCCAGCTACACTTATTTCTGATTCTCTTTCAACTTTTTCCCCCTTGCCCACAGCATTTCCAAGTGATTTAAGAAATATCTTAGTCCTTATATTTTAATGTTATTTCTTCTACTTCTTTTATCTATACACTTTCTAAAAGAAGTCTATGTGCAATGAAATATCTAAATATGGAAAAGGAGGAAGTGCAGAAAGGCTCACAAGATCCACAGGCTGAATAATTAAGTGTTGACTTCTAAAGATTATGTCTGTGATTGAGAGATTTACCACTTTATTTTTGCATTGACTCATAAAACATATGTTTGCAAAATCTGTTTTATGGGCTTTTTAACAGGGTAAGAAATTTTAAGTGTTCAGTAGAAAAGGAAAATCAAATCTTCATGCAAGGAGATAACAATACATATTGTTTCTTTTAATTGTTCAAGTCTTTCCTTGTCAAACAGAAATATCTATAATACTTTATAATGAAACTAAAACATAATGTCACCATTGGCCAATACAGTGAATGACAACATTTTATGGACTCACTAAATCCAAAACTGAAGTTTCCTAGCCAAAAATGTATGTTATCTTTATTCTGAAGTGAGGCTTGTAGAATTTTCTTTAAAATACAGCCCAAGTTGGACGCTGATGGCTCACGCCTATAATTCTAGCTACTTGGGAGGCTGCAGATCTGAGGATCATGGTTCGATGCCAACCCAACCAGGAAGTCCATGAGCCTTTTTATCTCCAGTTGACCAGCTAAAGCCAGATGTGAGGCTGTGACTCAAGAGAGAGAGCACTAGCCTTGAGCAAAAAAGTTCACAGACAGTGCCCAGACCCTGAATTCAAGCCACAAGACTAGCACCAAATAAATAAATACATAAAAAGCAACCTAAACCCACACAACGAGTGGCTCACACCTCTAATCCTAGCTGCTCCAGAAGCTCAGATCTGACAATCAAGGTTCAAATCCCGCCTGGGTAGGTAAGTCCATGAGACTCTTATCTCCCATTAACTAGCAAAAGGCTGGCAGTAGAGGTGAGGTGTGGATCAACATGGTAGAGCACTGAGGGAAAAGCTAAGGGACATAGCCCAGGCCTACTCAAGCCTTAGTATGATATGAGCACAAAGGAAATTTTAAAAAGCAACCAGCTCCAATTTTAATATATATATTTTCAGCCAGCTTGTTTTCATATTCTCTGTGATCTAGGATGGCTGTTGGAAAGTTCTGGTTTGGGGCCAGACTTGAATAGTGACTCTTAAATTGTCTCTGCTAACCTGCTAGCAGGTGGATAGTTCTCTGGGCCTTCCAGCGTGAGAAGTTCAGCACTTCTGCTAGGCTCCTCATCTTCTTCACAAGCAGCCAGACTCCAAATATTGTTAGATGATTATAGCATTCATGTCTCAGTAAGTTCAGTATAGCAGGCCATTAGAAGTTTCAGGTCTTAGCAACAAGACACAAACAAAACCCTCACGGAAAGCCAGTTGTACTTAGCTGGCCTGGTGCGGAGTTTTATGCTATTTGGAGAACGAAATTGATCGAGTGACTTTAGGAAGGGAAGAATGACTTCCAGAAACATTTCTCTGTCAGGAGCTTTTACAGAACTTTTCCAATATTCTATCGTGTGTGTATGTGTGTGTGTGTGTGTGTGTGTGTGTGTGTGTGTGTGTGTGTGTTTCCCCTCACTATAAAACCAGAGAATAACCTCTTGTACCCTACGCAAGGAAGGAACAGAAGGGGGAGGAAGAGCTACATAGAGTCTCTTTTAACAATAGAAACATAAGCGACAAATCTTGTTCATCTTGTGTAAGAAATTTCTTCCTTAATTTAAGAAGTCTGGGTTTAAGGTAGCTCTTGCTTTGGGGGTTTTTATAGGTTTCCTTTTTCTTGTACTTCTGATGACTGCTACAAAGCCTGACTTATGCCCCCTGCTGCTCACATGCTACATGGTCACCAGGATCCTGATTAGGTTTCCTGCAGACCCCACCCATCCCACAGTCTGTAAACACATCCTTTCCCCAATCCTCAGCCATAATACGCCCCCTACTGTTTGCAGGATGTCAGTGCACTCAAGATTCCCAGACCTGATCTAGCTAGCACACCCACCCCGCAGCTCCCAAGGACCCCTGTTGTAAATTAGGAGAGGTGAAAGCTTGCAACTACATTTCTTCTTCAAGCTTCCTAAGGCATGTCTGTGCCACAGTTCCTTTAGTCAGCAGAACAGAATTCTTACTGTCTGCAGCATTGGAACATGTCGTATTTTGAGAAATGGTCTTAAGTAAGCATTTCAACTAATTCAACACATGCACATAAAACACTCTCTTTGGAGAGCAGTGCACCAAACATTTTTCCAAAAAACTATCAAGGGATGACACCTGGAGCTGGCAGACTTGGGGATCATGCAGACCCAAACACAAGGATGAGAATTCTAATACTAAAATATGATTATTGCTATAATAGATTTTAAGAATTCTACATTGAGGTTCTGCAAGATATTTTGGAGTCGCTTAATTTTGAACTGAATCTTAAAGAAATGAATAGAAGATAAATGTTCCAGACACAGGAAATAATAGCCCTATAAATGTGGCATTTATTTTCCCCCCACTGGCCCCTGGGACTTGAACTCAGGGCCTCATGCACTTGGCTTGATTTTTTTTTTCACTCAAAGTTGGTGCTCTATCACTTGAGCTCCACCTCTAGTTTTTCACTGGCTAATTGGCCATGAGAGTCTCACAGACTTTTCTGTTCAGGCTGACTTTGAACCATAATCTTCAGATCTCTACCTCCTGAGGATCTAGGATGACAGGAGTCAGCCTGGAGCTGGTCCTCACATCATGTATCATGTGATTCCTCCTATCCCTTCTCTAATCATTTGCTTTGTTGTTACCTAGCTCATTCTTCATGCAAGGAGAAAAGCTGATTGGAGATAGACATGGTGTGGAAAGTTTGGGTCAGATGTTTACCTTCTTCCTTTCCACATAGGGGACTTCCTTTCTTTCTGTCTTTTTTTTTTCCTCCAAGCCTTTACTTGATTCTTTCCATGTATATTCACACACACACACACACACACACACACACACACACACACACACACACACACACACACAAAACACCAGAGTCTATTCTTGGACACTTTCCAGTTTGTACTATGATGTCCACAAGTCAAATCAACTACATTGAACTGCTAAGGTGATTTAATGTCCTTGCTCTTCTTTGCAGGTAAACTTGAGAATGGAATGAGTCCAACTGCCAACTCATTAACCTTGACAGACAAGCCAGGTGGTTTTATTCTAATGTTCCTGGTGTTTATTTAGAGCTGAGCACACTTTAACTATGTCTACCTTGTTTAATAGCCTCTTGTACACAGGGGTTTTTTTATGGACTCAATTGATTTTCTTTCATTAAAGACTAAATCCTAATGATTTCATTTGCCTTCTGCTTGAATTCACATTCATGGAGATTTTTTAAATGGCTTTGTAAAATTACTAACTTACTAGGGATTTTTTGACATCTTGTTTTTTTATTTAAATTTTATTGTAAAGATGACGTACAGAGGGATTACCATGACACAAGTACGGTCATGAGAACATTTCTTTTTGAACAGTGTCACCCCTTCCCTCATTTTCTCCCACTTCCCGCTCACACTTTCCTAACTTACCTGTTTTTAAATCCAAGTCCATGCTCTTAGCTAGCCTCAGAATCTCTTGTCCATATCAAATTCTTAATTCTTACTTTAGCTTTCTGGAAACAATTGCCTAGCCCTTTTCTCTTTTCATCTTCTTTTTTCCCCCCTCCCCCTAATTTTGTCATCCATGCTGTTGACTTTTCAAGCTCTGGCTGCCTTCATTTCATTAAGAGATTGATAGGGTTTGAGTTTCTAAAGAGAAATATTTTATTTGCTTTTAATTGTAATCTGTTATGGAAGTTTATCTTTCAGGATATTATTTATTTTAGTATGTTTGTAGATTTTTTTAAGATATGTTTCCCCCCTCATCATTTTACATTTCCAACCGAGAAAAAAATCATCCAGAAATATCTCCACTGCCACCTACTTGTAGTTGGGAAATTTACATGCACCTGGCTTCACAAATAAAGCTGGCATTTTTTTCCCCAACCATGCAAAGCAAGATGACTGTCGAGAATACTGTAGGTGGCATTGTGGATTCTTCTCAGGTTTTTAATGGTGTGGGTTTTGCAAAATTGCCAAGAAAACACCTATGTGATAGGATTTTTACTGACATTCGTGGAAACGGCTTTTTCTGTAAATGTGGTATGTCTTCTCCTATGATAATTGCATCACTACAAATTATATAGATAACAGTCTAAGTGAAAATACCATCCCTAAGTGCTTTATTCATATTTATATTAGGATTATGCTGCTGTAGTCATAATCCTTAATAACTTCTTATAAAGCACATTATATAATGCATTCATGATTACTCTGTAGCAAGCTGTTGCCTAGCACATTGGGGAAAAATGGGTATTTTGTAAAACAATGCATGCTCCTATTTAATACAGAGAGATGAGTTATCAGACGCTGTGTATACTTGTAATTTCATAAATAATAATAAGGTGTGTGTAAATGGCTCTCTAATGCCCAATGTTATTATGTAGAGAAGAAAGTCACCTATTCTAATATAATAATAGGCATGAGAGTTTTGAGTTATTTTTTTTCCTTCTCAACATCATCACAGTGACCACTCTTTGCCTAATGACTTCATTTTATTACAAATCCTCTGATTGGAGGCTTTAAGATTTGACACTGTTATGTGTTTTTGAATATAGGTTATTCCACATTCTATTCAACCTACTAAATGGCATATTACCCTGACTGTGTATTTGACAAGAAATCCTAGTAGCTTGAGTCATTTTTGCAGCATGATCTATAGAATCTTCAAGTTCAAAAAAATTATAGCCATCCAAGCATCTGCCTAACATCTTAATTATTCCCCAAATCTATTGTATACAAATTTCTCTGTACACAGTGTAATGAGACCATTTTTTGAGAATATTTGGGCAAATGTTAGGCTATTCACTATGGTGAATCTATTTGGATCATATGGTCAGTGTAGTTATCTATATATGAAAACATATATGGCTATTAGTGATAGAGCAAGGAGTTGAGAATTCAGGGCTGGTCTTTTTCCAAAAAACCATTGCGTATTATCTAGTTTCTCATTGATACAGCCTGTCCCTAAGTGGCATTTTAAACGCAGCTGTAACTTTATGGTTGTTTATGTTCAGTGACTTCAATGGTCGCTAAAAGAAGGAAAACCAGTCTTTGCTGTGTGCTCCCATAGCCAGAACACAAGGAGTTTTTATGTTTGTCATTTTAAGCAACACAAGTCCTGATGTCATCTGATTGCATTTGTATACTGCACACCTTTTGTAAGATTTTTAAAAAATTAAAATTTCATTCAGAGTAACTGCAAGTCATTCAAGTTTCCTTAATGGCCCAGGTAATGTCTATCTGTCTTGTTAGTATGCAGGGTATCCCTGAGTGGAGTGGTATTAAAGCCCCTTGGTTGCACGGTCATGCTTCCAGATCAGAAGATAGACTGTGTGGGTACCAGCTCCACTTCATTGGAGAGTGTCTGCAATCTACTTTGTCTTCTAAGGGCAATTCCTTCATGTCACATGGGGGCCAGGCGACTTGGTGTTAAGCATGTGCAACTCTGTGTGCCAGGGTGAAACCTTCCTATTTTGCAACCTTTCTGACAAAGGCACCAGGAGAACGTACTGGGCTTTGTGGAAGACAGTGGAGGGCTGATAGTCAGGTGGACAAAGGTCTTTGAAATATCAATGTCAGGGGCTGGGGATATGGCCTAGTGGCAAGCGTGCCTGCCTCATATACATGAGGCCCTGGGTTCGATTCCCCAGCACCACATATACAGAAAATGGCCAGAAGTGGCGCTGTGGCTCAAGAGGCAGAGTGCTAGCCTTGAGCAAAAAGAAGCCAGGGACAGTGCTCAGGCCCTGAGTCCAAGCCCCAGGACTGCCCCCCCCCCAAAAAAAAGAAAAAAGAAAAAGAAATATCAATGTCAGTAACATCAACAGAGGATTGTCCTGTTGGAAATATTAATGACTGAGTAACTAAAAGCCTTACATTTTCTTCTTTTTGTTTTTGTTTTGGTGCTTGTACTGGGGCTTGGACTCAGGGCCTTGTACTCTTACTTAGCTTTTTCACTTAGGGCTGTTGCTCTGCCATTTGAGCCACATCTCTTTGCTTGACCTTTATTTGCTCACTCCTTGGAGATAAAAGGCTTAGGGATTTTTTTCTGCCTGGGCTGGCTTCCAGCCGGAATCCTCAGATCTCAGCCTCCTGAGTAGCAGGGATTACAAATGAGAGCCACCAACACGCAGAAAAACCCTTACTTTTCAACTGACCAAGAATCCTGAGTTTCCTGGTAGAGGGTGAGAAAGCACCACGTGTCCCTCTGGCTGAGCTTTTGGCTGCACGAGGGCACAAGCGCGCTCTCCTCAGCTGATGGTAATGGCGGCCCCTTTTCCCATCCGCACAGGCCATGCCAAAAGGCGCATTCTTCCCTTGCCAGCAGCCCCTTCCTTGCATGCGGTCAGGAAATGTATGGAGAGCCTCAGAGGCACCAAGGCTCAAGAAATGAGGATACTCCATACACTCCCGTTATTTTTTAAAGGACTGTAGTAAGTTATAGTGATAGGTCATGGTGGCTTTTTTTTTTCCCAGAGTGTTATTACCATTATTATCTGCTATAACAGTAAAAATTGATTGTTGAGATGAGCAGTGTGAGAACTCTCAGATTCAGGCAACAGGATGAAATCTCCCATCAGGTAGCAGGGGAAAAAAACAAGTGAGAAAGGAAGGAAGGAGAGAGGGAGGGGAAAAGAAAGGGAGGAAAAGAGGGAGGAAGGAAGGAAGTTAAGTTATAAGTCAATTCTGTGCCTATCATCTGTTTTGATGATCTTAACCATATTTGTAATAACTGCTATAATTATAATAACTGCATACATATTTAAGACCAGACTAAATACTATTTGGGTATAGATTTAGGGATGCAGGTAAATATGAAGAGACAAACAGTTTTGAGCCCTAGAATGGGTTAACAGAGTATAAAAGCTAGTGCTCACAATAGGGAACAGTCTAGGCAGGATTCCTCAAGTGTCCTCATTCTCAAAAAAGTTATAGAACTTTCCAGAGTCTGTAGATAATATTGGGTATTTTTTTTACAGGTCTTTATAGATTATCTTAAGATACTATGGAATATTTTTTTAAATGGCAATGGTAGTAGGTTCTCTAAATATTGTTTTCTTTTCTTTATAAATCGATAGCAATTTGTGGGGGGGTACAGGTGTGACAGTACTAAGACTGGAACTCAGGGCCTTGTGCTCTCACTTGGCTTTTTCACTCAAGGCTAGCACTCTAACACTTGGGCCACACCTCTACTTCTGACTTTTTGGATAGTTAGTTGGAGGTGTGAATCTCATGAACTTTTCATCCTGGGCTGGTTTCAAACCTTTATCCTCAATTCTCAGCCTCCTGACTAGCTAGGATTATAGGTGTGAGCCATCAGTTCCCAGCCTTGTAGAAAAGTTATTTGATGGTAAAATCTGCCGGGACCTATATGAAGCCATTTACTATCTTCATAATCGTTCTCATTTAATATGAATATTTATACATTGTGCTACAAAGAAATGAACATATTTAATAACATGTTAGAGTGCATGTGTGTTTGCCTAAAATACTCTTTTGAAAACAAAATAGCTTACATTAGTTATGAATCAGGTGACATTTCCATGTATGTTTACAATGTATTCCCATCAGTCTCACTCCCTCTATCACTCTTCCCTTCTTCTCTTCCCCCTCCTCAAAACTCTTTCAACATGGGCTGGGAATATGGCCTAGTGGCAAGAGTGCTTGCCTCGTATACATGAGGCCCTGGGTTCGATTCCTCAGCACCACATATACAGAAAATGGCCAGAAGTGGCGCTGTGGCTCAAGTGGCAGAGTGCTAGCCTTGAGCAAAAAGGAAGCCAGGGACAGTGCTGAGGCCCTGAGTTCACAGCCTAGGACTGGCCAAAAAAAAAAAAAAAAAAACTCAACAGAAGCTGGGCACTGGTGTCTCACGCCTGTAGTCTTGGCTGCTCAGAGATCTAAGGATTGCAGTTGAAAGCCAGCCCAGGCAGGAAAGTCCATGAGACTCTTATCTCCAATTAGCCACTAGAAAACTGGAAATGGCACTGTGGTTCAAAGTGGTAGAGTGCTAGCCTTGAGCAAAAAGAGATCAGGAACAGTGCCAGGCCACAAGTTCAAGCCCTGTGACCAACAAAACAACAAAAACACTCTTTCAACAGGTTTTATTGTTCTATTTTCATAGTTGCAAACTATCTATTTCCACCATATTCAACTACCATCAATCCTCCTTGTTAGCCCAACCCTCTAGATTTACCAATTTGAGCTAGTCGAAATAAATATGTTCTGGGGTTTTCCAGCTCTTTAGTACAGTACAGTATCATCCTTGTGCTTAACCAGGTAAGCTGAGGTACACTTAAAACCCTTTCTGACTTTCGGGGGCACTTACGCCCCCCCCCCCTTCACAAGCACTCCAGCCATGTTTGGATCAAGTGTGTTAGGATATTGACTCTATTCCATCTTGAAATGTGGCTACTTTCCCTTTCATACTGGGATCTATTTCACAGTCATTAATAATGCATCGTCCACATACCATTTCTAGAAATGTTTTTTATTTATAGCTTGGCTTCTTCCTTCCTTACTTCCACTTGCCACAAGAGTCCTCAGATTCTGCTGCCCACGCTCTTCCTTCCTCCCCTCCCAACATGGGTGATGTGTTCTGCAAGACTGTCTGAGCAAGGGTGAAGAGAACAGCCCTGAGTCTCCATGATTCCAGGCTCTCCGCTGTGTGGAGCTCAGAGCGCCTGTCCCACCTCATTGTTAATGCAAAAGAGTGAGCATGCAATCATGCCCCAAAGGATCTCATACTGTTAAAGATGACTAGATGACTTATTTATTTTGATTGCATCTGTACTAGGGCTTGAACTCAGGGACTAAGCATTGTCTCTGATCTTTTTTTTGCCCAAGGCTAGGGCTCTACCACTTGAGCCACAGCTTCACTCCTGGGTTTGTGGTGGTTAATTGGAGATAAGAATCTTACAGGCATTCACACCAGGGCTGGTTTCAAACCATGATCCACAGATCTCAGTGGGCCCAGTTGCTAAGATTTTTTTTTTTTTTTTTTTTTTTGCCAGTCCTGGGCCTTGGACTCAGGGTCTGAGCACTGTCCCTGGCTTCTTCCCGCTCAAGGCCAGCACTCTGCCACCTGAGCCACAGCGCCCCTTCTGGCCATTTTCCATATATGTGGTGCTGGGGAATCGAACCGAGAGCTTCATGTGTAGGAGGCAAGCGCTCTTGCCACTAGGCCATATTCCCAGCCCCCCAGTTGCTAAGATTGTAGGCGTGAACCCGTTCTCTTCTTTTTATGTGTATATTCAATATTAAAAATTGTCTTTTTGCTGTGTAGTTCCATTTTTAAATATTGTACAATCACTGATAATCTTTTTCGACTCAATGTCAGTTTTCTTGCAGATTCTTATCATTCAGCTTGTGTTGTAATATCAAACCATTAATATGTTTTAAATGTATTGATTTACTTGAACTTTTTTCTGCTTAGTCTCTGGATCTCCTCATCCTAATTCCATGTACGAACTCCTACATGTGTCTATGAACACACACACACACACACACACACACACACACGCAAGCGCACACATATTTTGTTAAGTCGAAGAAGAATAGGTATTTTTAAGAAGAAATGCATAGGAAAACAAATAAGGGGGAAAATCTGGCTACTTTGTTTTGTTTTTTGACAGTCCTGGAGCTTGAACTCAGGGCCTGAGCACTGTCCCTGGCTTCTTTTCGCTCAAGGCTAGCACTCTAACCACTTGAGCCAAAGTGCCACTTCCAGCCTTTTCTATATATGTGGTAGTGAGGAATTGAATCCAGGGCTTCATATATACAAGCCAAGCACTTTACTGTTAGGCCATATTCCCAGCCCCAAACCTGGCTACTTTATAACCTTATTATATTGATTTTTAAATGCATCTTCTCTGAAGCCTTTTTCCTTTGCTCTTTTGCCTGTGAAACAGAATAAGGAAGAGAAAGCAATGGTAGTCAGGGTGTTGTTGAGCAGCACAGAGAAGGTAGCAATTCAGTAAATATTGCAGTGTCAGTTTTATTTCATTTATAGAATTTATTTCATTGAGAAAAATTGGGCAAAATAGATTTCCAAAACAAACGTTATGACTTATATTCTCCTAGGGGTGAGCAGACTGCATTTCTCATAAGCTGAGGCTGCAGATCTCTGCAAAGGAAAAATGATGGGGGTTGATGCTACAAATCTCCTAGGTAGCTCTTAGGGGTATATTTGCAGGTGGGGAGATGAAGATGCTAGAATAACGTGGACTCGTTGTGTAATGAAACTATAAAGTCTAGTCACCTTTTGTTTAAGTAAGGGACATTTTTAACATTTAATTTTTGTGTGTTTATGAATGCTGGTCCTGAAGCTTGAACTCAGGGCCTAGGTACTCTCCCTGAGCTTATTTGGCTCAAGGCTAGCACAATACCACTTGAGCCACCATGCCACTTCTGGCTTTTGTGGTAATTTCTTGGAGAAAAGAGTCTCATGGAGTTTTCTGCTTGGCTGGCTTCAAACCACAGTCCTCTGCCTCCTGAGTACAGCTATAAACCACCAATACCTAGCAACATTTAAATTTTTTAGTAGAAAGTTAACCTCTTTGCCTGGCATTGTGGCACGTGCCTATAATCCTAGCATAGGGGAAGCCAAGGCAGAGAGTTGAGGTCTCAAGTTCAATGCCAGCCTGGACAACATAGTGAGTTCCAGACCATCCAAGGCTACACGGTGAAACCTTGTTTGGAAAGAAGAAAGGAAGGAGGGAGGGAGGGAAGAGGGAAGAAGGAAAGGAAGAAGGAAAGAGAAGACATTAGTCACTTTGTTAGATTACCTGATTACCCATTTTAGGGGAGCCATTTTGAACTTAATAGTTATATAGTGCTTCAGAGGCAGGTAAGAATTTTGTATCTATTATAGGTTATCTTCTATTAAATTGACTCCTTCATTGTAATGTGCCCCATAACTGTCTCTGTACATATATTTAATAAGTCCGGTACTGTCACATAAAAGGAGAAAAAAATCCTTTTATATGTGGCTAAGAAATTAAAGAAAATAAGAAGTTGCCTACAAGTAGCAGAGCAAAATGGGAGACCCAGAAAGTAACACAGTAACACAGGTAGCTGCTATCAACCGGCCACTGCAGTCAGCCTTCACAGTTCCACAGAATCCCACCTTCAGATTCAGTCAGTTTGGTCTGCCTTTCATTGTAATTACATTCTGTTAATTAAAGCACCAGCCTACAGCTTCACAATCCTTGTCTTCCTGTCTTCACTGAGGCAGAAGCCGTCCTGCCCCTCCTCCCTCACCATGGCTGAGTCTCTGGGTGAGGGAGCCCTCCCTCCCTTGCAGAGGCCACGTGTGGGAGGAGCTTTGGAGCCATTTCCACGTGTACAGGAATTTCCAAGGAAGGAAAAGAAGAGACCTCAACAGCTTCCCCAAAGGGAAAAAGCAACACAGTATAAACCCAAGCTTTCCAAAAGCTCAGGTCTCTTTGGGCCATGTTGTACATCGCCGAGCCATTTGATCACAAGCATAATTCCACTTCTTTGCTTTTTAGAGCTCATGTTCTCATCAACTGGAATTTACAGAATTTAATATTTTTAGGACAGAAGTATAGGGGAATCCTTGTCACTCTGTGTGTGTGTGTGTGTGCATGTGTGTATGTGTGCCACTACTGGGACTTGAACTCAGGGCCTTGCTTTCGGGCTTTTTCTACTCATAACTAGTGTTCTACTATTTGAGGCACAACTCTACTTTCAAACTTTTGTGGCTAATTGGAAATAAGAGTCTCAGGGACTTTCCTGCCTGGGCTGGCTTTGAACTGTCATCCTCAGATCTCAGCCTCCCAAGTAGCCAGGCTTACAGATCTGAATCACCAGCACCTGACTCCTTGTTACTCAAGGAACAAGAATAGATTTAAGTAAATCTACCTTTCTTCCAAGGAAATGTACAGAAGAAACTTCATCCCTTTCATTAGTAATCAAGGCTTAAGAATGAATGAATGGGGTGACATTGTCCAAAAAGAAATTTACTTATTACCTGACTTATGAAACTGTAACCCCTCTGTATGTCACCTTTATAGTAACATTAAAAAAAAAAGAATGAATGAATGTTCTAAGAACACCAACAGGAATTTAATCTATTGTCAACATTCTGTAATAGAAGGAGGTTCTATGGAGGTTGAAGCTGGAAGGACATATTGCATTTCTCTTTAATCATACATATATGTATATGTGCATTTGAGGTTTGCATTCTGTGACCCATGCAGATACAATAGCTTAGACTATGCATTTAGGAAGTAGTTTAAATATCTCAACATAGTTGGATCTTCTATGGGAAGAGATTTAAAACAATGTGTTCCGCTGCATTAAGTGGCAATTAATAATGTGCAAATGCAAGCTATTCTGCTCCACCTTTGTGATTAGAAATGGAAGTTACTTTACCCATTGTATATTAGGAACTGAAAGGGGGTGGGGGGGGAGAGAAAAGAAAACATCTCCTGAAAGAACTTCCTCTTCCCAAAAGTTTTCCTAGTGTTATTTTTATAGCCGAGTGAGAGAGAATTTACAGGGAGCTGAAATCATTGAAGCTAATTAGTTGAATGGCCCTATTATTTATCCAGGGACACGTAGTACAATAATTGCTATTGCAGGTTTGAAGCATCTCAGGGATATTAATTCCAGAGCTTTCATGTCATCTCAGTACAGTAAAACTTCCTAATGGCACCCTGAAGGTGCATAATCTCATTTTAAAACTACTTTTTCTTATTTTTTTCCGAAGGAACTGGCAGAATCTCCTTCCATAAAAGCTGAAAAAGGAGAAGAACTCATAATATTTTCCTCATAAGAAAGCAGTTATATTTTCTTTTCTTTCTTTTTTTCCCCACTGCGTGACCTTTCCTACCTCCTGATGAGGGGTTTGTTATGACATTTTATCAAAAGTTTATCTGAACTCTGCTCCTTTGCCTTCTCCTTGGTGGCTGCCAAAGCCACAGGCATTGCTTGATCTCCCTGAGGGAGCTAGGAGAGGCGTGACGTGGGCAGGGCTCCCTTCCTGATCTTGTAGAAGACTCATTACCAACACAGCAGGGCCCAGGTTAAGTGCAGGGAAGGTATGGAGCATCAATGCCTATAAGAAGTCTCCTTGTAACCATCTTAACCTACACCCAGATTGAGTCCCCTTGGAGAAAACAACCACCATCTATGCTCTCTGTAAAAGCACACCAAGAAATGCCACTTGTGTAATTTTAGAGGGAAATGAAGCCATTGCTCATAAAACCACTAGCACTGTCTTGAGTCAAGAGTAGTGTGGGCTTTGGCAAACATCCCACAGATCTCTCCGGAACACCACTGAATCTTTACATGGATCTCCTTCCTCCTCCCGCCCCTTGCTACCTCGTTATTGACTTGCCACAGCTTGAAGACACACACACACACACACACACACACACACACACACACACATCAAAACAAGTAATAGTTCACTCAAAGTTTGAAGAGCTATACTAAGTGTCCCATTGGACCCCAGGAGGTCAAGGAGGCTTCCAGAAACATTTCATCCACACTTCAGCCTAAGGCCCTTGCTTTTATTATTATTATTATCATCATCATCATCATTATTTTTGTCTGTGCCAGTACTGTAAACTCAGAGACTCAGGCTCTCACCTAACTTTTTGCGCTCCGGGTTAGTACTCTACCATTTGAGCCACACCTCCAGCTTTTGGGTGGTTTATTGCAGATAACAGTCTCATAGACTTGCCTGCCTGGGCTGGCTTCAAAATGGGATCCTCAGATCTCAGTCTCCTGAATAGCTAGTGTTACAGGTGTGATCTACCCGCACCCGGTCAAAGACCTTTCTTTCTATGTTGGTCTTGCAAATCTTCAGAGAAGGATCCATGGCCTCCCCTGTAAAAAAAGGCTCAGATGGCTTGCTGTCCGAACCCCGCCATGATGCCACAGCGCTCTATGGGGACAGAGATGGGGAGGACCAGGGGACCACAGTAATGTGTTCCCACGAGGGACCAGGATGAAGCCACTCCATCTGTGGTATAGAAATCTAAGCGATAATTTGTATCCAGTTTTCAAAGTCTAACTCTACTATCAAACTCAGAAGGTCTACAGCATTGATTTCAGCAATAAAGCAGCAGAGACCTCCAGGGAAGTCGAAGCAATTAGGAAAACTTGACTTAAGTACAGTATATAGATCAAAGTTCCTCCCTCATATTGCCTGTGGTTGCAAGCCAGTGGGTCTGCATGCGCGCACGTGCACACATACACATACACACACACACACACACACACACACATACACACAGAGGCAGGCACACACAGAGTCTTAGAGCTTTGATCATTTTAATCATGGTATCTTAACTCTTTGGTTCATTTCTTTGAATTCCAGTGAATCCAATGTAAAAAGTCTCTTGATTTATTTCTATTCATTAAGGTCTTAAGTGGAATAAGATGCTAAAATGGTATCCTGATATTTTCCCGGTATTTCTTCTCTTCGAGTTCAAGATGTTTTTTAAAAGGTACACTTTTCCCAGAATTCATTGGCTTCCTTCTCAGATAAACCTATAAATAGAGAGGAATGACTAATTCGTGGCTTGTTTCAAATTCAGGACCAAACAGTATATACCAGAAATCCTAGAGGGTAGATTATGGGGTTCTCTCTCTCTCTCTCTCTCTCTCTCTCTCTCTCTGTGTGTGTGTGTGTGTGTGTGTGTGTGTGTGTGTGTGGCAAAAAGCAGTAGTACCCTGTGTCTTTAGCTTATTTTTGGTCTCAAGAATTGCTGAGTAGAGCCACAAAAATAAACAACATAACTAGAATTAAAACCAAGGGCTCTGATGTATAACAACTTCATAAACCAGGTTGTTCATGTTTCTCTCTTCCTCTCTCTCCCCCTCTCTCTCTCTCTCTCTCTCTCTCCCTCTCTCCATCTCTCTCATCTTCTCCCTATCTCTTCCTCTCCATCTTTACCATATATTATTTACTCAGGAGCCTGCACCAACCCTTTCGGGGCTGTTAGAATCTATTTTCTAGTTTGTTGGTCACTGACCTGATAAGTCATAATGGTTCAGGACGAATCATCATAGTTTTATCAGGTAAGAGCAGCTGCTACACAGGAACAGTAAATTCTTGCACTTAAAATCTTAAGCAGCTATTTTTTCCCCAGAAGAAATCTTGAATGAATGCCTTGTGCATACATTGAGAGATTATCTTCTCCTAGCTGGAATTTAGTGGTGGTGTCTAGGAATTAAAAATGAGTGTTCAGAGAAAGAAACAGAAAACAAAAACAAAATGAATTTAAAAAAATGACAGTCCTGTTCATATCTGACTCAAAACCCTCATAACTTTTCCATGTCTTCTAAGAATAGGTGTGTGTGTGTGTGTGTGTGTGTGTGTGTGTGTGTGTGTTATGTGTTTTGTCAGGAGATGGAGAGGTGACACAATGAAATTTCTAATACTTAATGACCTTTAGAAAATCCAAACACATAGAGAATTTCATGTTTTAATCAATTTTATAGCTAAATGTTTTGGAAAGCTATTATTTTGAAAAAGCCAAGGAAAATCCCGGGCAAATGTATTCAATCACTAGGATGTCTATATCTTTTGCCCCCAAGATAGACTTTTCAAAGTCATTAAAGATAAATAAAATCAACAATTCATTTCCAGGCCAGAGCTCCTGTACACTGACTGCCATTGTGGCTTTCGGTACTTTGTTTGTTTGTTTGCTCCATTGAAATGTTTTTTTCCCCTTGTCCTTTTCAGGTGATAAACTTGTTGCAACAAGGTTTTGCGTTAAAAACGCTGACAAGCCTTTAACTAGAACAATGTGAGTGATGCCACTTTCACTTTAATTTAGCTTGATTTAAATGAAAAGAATGCAGTATGGAAGAGGGTCTGCATGGGAGGTGATTCTCTATGCTTGCTCTTAACCAACTGTCTTTCTAAGTGTTCATTAAGAAACTCCACTAGGCACGTTTCCTACTGCAGAATAGATTTTAACGGAAGAAATAAAGCTGCAAAGATTCCGTTTTCACTTTGTTTCTCGTAAAGACAGTCAGGATCCAACATAAACAACAATTTACACCTCGCATTTATTCTGGAAATTACAGTATCGTGCAGTTAACATAGAGAGATAAATAATGTTTTATGGGGTGCTGTGGAGTCCTTTTAGGGTAGCGGATGTTTAACCGAATTAAAGGATTTTCTTTGAGAACTCAAAGCTCTCATTTGAGGCTGGTTTAAACAGTTAATATTACAGAACCCAAGCACAGAGGAGCTGGCCCAAATATATTTTTAATGCACAGCTATTTTATTTTCATGATTTCCCATTTTGGTTTTATTACCAATTGGTACCTTTCCGTTTAGAATAAGTTACTTGTCTCCCAGGCCCTCTCCCTCAGGACCTGGCTTGCTTTATGATGACATTTCTTAATCCGCTTTTTAATCCCCCTTACATCTGCAGGTGCGGCGCTGTTAGCAATGAAATTGTAATTCCTGATAGATGGAGTTATATAACAGAGACGATTGTGCAAGTGAAGAATGATGATTGTAGATAAACAATACCAGACCCTGAAGTTGTTTGTTTGCTTGTTTGCTTGCTTGTTTGTTTGTTTTAGAGAAAGAGGAGCCTAGCCACAAGAAGTTTCAAACCTGTAATCCAAGCTACTCAGGAGGCTGAGAGCTGTGAATCATGGTTCAACATCAGCTGGGACAGGAAGGTCTGTGAAGTTCTCATTGCTAATACACCAGTTTAAGAAGAAAAAAAAGGGAGATTGGGCTGTGGTTCAAGTGGTAGAGCATTATCTGGATTGGAAAAGCCAAGCAAAAGTGTGAGGACGGAAGTACAGGGAAGGAAGGAAGGAAGGAAGGAAGGAAGGAAGGAAGGAAGGAAGGAAGGAAGGAAGGAAGGAAGGAAGGAAGGAAGGAAGGAAGGAAGGAAGGAAGGAAGGAAGGAAGGAAAGAAGGAAGGAAGGGAAGGAAGGAAGGAAATTTACCTAAATTCTGACTTCTCAGTCATGAGAATGGCAGTACAGAGAACAATTTAAGGGAAAATCAAGTATCTCAAATCATAAGAGATGATAAAGGTTTGGCGGCTACCCTACTATAAAACATAAAATTGGACTTAGTGAAACCAGATACAAAGAGTAGGGAAGAAAGGAAGAAAAACCAGGAGAGATTGACACAGCAATGCTGCCAGAGGAGAGACGAGGCAGGATTCGACAGGTAAAAAGCCAGCGCCAACCAGCGGGCCTTCGAAATGCCCTAAAGTGCTCTCTTCTCCTTCAGAGCTGTAACAAATCTGTGTCATTTTCAACAGATTGCTCCCTTTCCGTGTTGGTAGATCCTCCTTGCCTCTTCCTCTCTCCATTATGAGGCCTCTGCGCACTCCCAGATAAGCAATATGTGTCAACAGCTATCAGCAAGCCATCATTTTTAGTCAAATTCAAATTGTGATCTTAAATATTACCTCTGAAATTCTATTTTTAAATATAACCTCGGGAAAGAATGATAAAGGGCTAATCTTCCCATTTCCTCCACATATTTTATAGGAGGGATGATCTTTCAATCCGATGCTAACGTGGCGTAGCCGTGGTGAAGGTTAAGTTGGCATTTCTATTCCACATCGCTGTTTTAGGCTTTTGAAACTTGACCTTTTAAATTCTAATGGGCGGGGGGGATGAGGGAGGAGGTAACAAATAGTACAAGAAATGTACCTATGGCCTTACGTATGAAACTGTAACCCCTCTGTACATCACTTTGACAATAAATAAGTAATTATTATTAAAAAAAAATTCTAATGAGGCCAAAACAGAAAGGGTAAAATCCAGTAAATGGGATTCAACATAAAAAAAGCCACAAATAGTGAGCTTTGGGGGCCAGCCCAATAGTCTGATTGAACAACTTTGCTTTTAACAAGCTAATTAATATCTACTGGAAGATCTCAAAGTATATATTTTCTTTAGGTAAGCTTTCTTATCTAAACCAAGAGATTGTTGAGGTATATTTCAATTGCACAATTTTGGAGGAAAGGAGGAGGCCCACTATGAAGCATTTTCTGTTGGTAGAAATTCTATTTTTCGTCAACTCAGAACACCACCCCCTCCAGGCAGCCCTCTGGGATTGTACGACTCTAAGATGGTCTCTTGAGAATTCATGTGGACTACATCAGCTCTTTTGCGTTGTCATTTGGACTATCTTTTGGATTAGATGGTACCATTGTAATCATATAGATAACATATTAAATTTCTTACTCTTACAAATTTTGTTGGTTGGTTGGTTTTGTTTGGGGCAGTCCTCCGGATTGAATTCAGTACCTGTTAGGGAAGCACCACTGGAGCTGTGACCCTAGTCCTTTTTTTTTGCCTTGTTTCTCAGAGAGGGACTCCCCCTTTTGCCTGGGGCTGACCTTGATCCTTCTATCTCTACATCTGAGTAGCTAGGATTACAAGTGTATACTCCTATGCGGGGCTTTTCCCAACAGCCATGGGGCTTGAACTCAGGGCCTGGGCACTGTCCCTGAGCTTTTTTGCTCAAGGCTGGTGCTTTACCACTTTGAGTGATAGCTTCACTTTGAGTTTTCTGGTGGTTTATTGAAGATAAGAGTCTTCCAGACATTCCTGCCTGGGCTGGCTTCAAACCATGATCCTCAGATCTCAGCCTCCTGAGTAGCTAGGATTACAGGTGTGAGCCACTCACATTCAGATAATTCCTCTTTTTTAGCATTCATTCTCACACAAATTCAACAGATATTTACCCTGGGCTTCTTGTCCTAAGCAGCCTAGGGGTAGATGACAAAGGGCCCCTGAGACTAGGGCAGGCAGGTACATGGTATGGAACTAACAATCATCATGTTAACCAAAATAAATTAGACTCTGAAAGATAAATTACTGAGTATTTTCTTCCATGTAAAAATCTAGATTGTGTGAGTGTGTGTGTGTGTGTGTGTGTGTGTGTGTGTGTGTGTGTGTGTCCATTGTGGGGCTTGAACTCAGGGTCCCTGAGCTTTTTCATTCACGGCTAGCATTCTATCACTTGAGCCATCGCTCCATTTTTAGCTTTTTTCACAGGTTCATTGGTAATAAAAGTTTCACAGATTTTATATGTGCTCTGGCTGGCTTTCAAACTGCAATCCTCAAATCTCAGCCTCCTGAGTAGCTAGAAGTACAGACGTGAGCCACCCGCACCCAGCAAATCTAGACTTTTGTTGTTGTTGTTTATTTTTAAGTAATGAAAGTAGAAGAGGAGTTATTTAGGAAAAGAATGAGAAAGAGGGACTACAGAAGGTAATTGGGGGTAAAAATTACTAAAATGCATTATAGACATGTGTGAAAATGTCATAGTGAAACCTATATGGCCTAGTGGTAAGAGCGCTTGCCTCGTATACATGAAGCCCTGGGTTCGATTCCCCAGCACCACATATACAGAAAACGGCCAGAAGTGGCGATGTGGCTCAAGTGGCAGAGTGCTAGCCTTGAGCAAAAGGAAGCCAGGGACAGTGCTCAGGCCCTGAGTTCAAGGCCCAGGACTGGCCACAAAAAAAAAAAGAGTGAACACAAAAACATATTAATAAAAAAGAACAATTCTTTCTAAAATCAACAGTGAAATAAGCCAGTCTAGACTAGCACTTTAATCCCAACCCTAAGCAAAGGACTATTTATAATACTCAAGAGCAGCCTGATGCCATCACTATTTAAGAAGTTTTTGTTAGAATATTTTGTTTTTGTTAGAATGTGTTCATAAAAATAACACTTTTTACTTTATTTTATTTTATTTTTTGCATGCTGATACTAAGGCTTGAACTCAGGGCCTGGGTGCTGTCCCTGAGCTTTTCAGCTCAAGGCTAGTGCTCTACCCCTTGAGCCATGTGCCAATTCCAGTTTTCTGGTGGTTAATTGGAGATAAGAGTCTCATTGACTTTCCTGCCTGGGCTGGCTTTGAACCGTGATCCTCAGATCTCAGCCTCCTGAGTAGCTAGGATTATAGGCTTGAGCCACCAGCGCCAGGCTAACACTGCCCTTTTTTTTTTTTTAATTGTGTTTGTACAGGTTATTTTAAGTGAATGGTCCTGACCCATTTTCCCTGAAAAGCAATTGTCTTCTCAGTAGAACCTCTTTGCACTAAGCAGTTTGGCCATTTCTTGATCTGACCAAATCCCTTCCTTGAGATTCTCAAGTCACATTTCATGTACACACACACACACACACACACACACACACACACACACACACACACACACACACCTGCACCATCAGTGTAGTTTTCCTCCTCTTCTCCTTCCATTTGCTGAAGTGAACCCCTTTACAGGAAGTAAACTTGCCTGGCATAGCCCAGCTGGGAGGGAGGCTTGAGTGAGAGGGATTTATGACCTGCCAGGAAGATAAAGATAAAGATGAGGCTGACTGGTGGCTGTTAGCAAGGGGAGAAGGAAATGTTTATGACCCCATCTGCCAGCGTTTCACCAGGATACAACCGCCTTTATGGCGTCAATCTCCCCTGTGACTTCCTTCCATTTGGGGAGCGATATCTTATTTCAAGTTGTTCCCACCCAACACACTGTTGTCCCCTTTGTTTGGGGCCCAGGGAGGAAGGAAGGGACTGTTACTGGAATGTGGGGATGGGGCAGTATTTATGGTTATGACTCAAGCTGGAGAAAGGCTTCGTGGGAGTTGATTGTATAGGTCCAGGAAGGCCGCTGTGATCCTACCACTTCCTGACTCGTTCCCCACCCCGGACACAGAGCCAGAGACTAACCATTGTCCTACACTCTTCCAGCTGCAGTGATGGGTGCTTGATTGCCTTGGGCGCTGGGGAGAAGCAGCACTTTGGTTGTGTTAATGCCGTGTGGGATTGCCTTTGGTGTAACTTCTCTGTATTTTCCTTACATTCAACGTTTGGCTTTGTGAAAGGGCACTTAAAACCACTAAGTGCAATGGCTTCAACTCAGGGCCTCATGTTCTCAATTTAGCTTTGTCCACTTAAGGCTAATGCTCTACTACTTGAGTCACACCTTTCCTTCTGACTTTTTGCTTGTTAGTTGGACTTAAGATTCTCCCAAACTTTTCTGCCCAGGGTTGGCTTTGAACTGGCATCCTCATATCTCAGCCTCCTGAGTAGCGAGGATTACAGGTGTAAGCCACTAGCGCCCAGCTGAAGGGATCTCTAGCTACCATCAAGAGTCTGGAGATAGGGCTGGGAATAAGGCCTAGTGGCAAGAGCGTTTGCCTCCTACACATGAAGCTCTTGGTTCGATCCCCCAGCACCGCATATATGGGAAACGGCCAGAAGGGGTGCTGTGGCTCAGGTGGCAGAGTGCTAGCCTTGAGCGGGAAGAAGCCAGGGACAGTGCTCAGGCCCTGAGTCCAAGGCCCAGGACTGGCCAAAAAAAATAAATAAATAAAGAGTCTGGAGATAAGTTGATGTTCTTCTATGAGGTAAACATTTTCGAAATGCCCAAAATATTGTCACCACTGTGAGAATGCTCAAAATATTTTCACCTGTGTTTAATATATATTAATGATATTCACTTCACTACCAAGCAAGAATTCTTACTTAATTTTAGTTAGTTGTGCTTCTCCAGGCCCATTAATATAGATTAAACTTTATATTAAATATTCAAACAAACATCACACTTTATATCAATTAAGGACTTTCACTTCCAGGGGCCAGGGGCATTTTGTGAGTGTGTGTGTGTGTGTGTGTGTGTGTGTGTGTGTGTGTGTGTATAGATATACATGATGGGTACATATATACATATATATATCTTATATATATCTTAAGGTCCACTCTTAGTTTTCACTGAGGAGATGGGGAATAGGAAAGAGAGGGAAGAAAACATGGCCTGCTCCAGTATCTCACCCCCAGAGAATTCCACAGCAATTTTTTTTAAGCGGGAGAGTCCTATCGTTGGGTTGTGAAAATGAGTTATAACCTTTGCATCTGGTTGCCTAAAGACTAGAAGGTAACAATGGGTGATGGCGGGTGGTGCTGCTTTGTACATCACAGCCCAGATGTACAGAGGCAAGTCACAAAGTGGAAATATTCTGGTGGCCATTCACATTAAAAGATTAGAGCTATCACTGAAATAACCCCTCAGAGGAAACATGGAATATTATACTGCCAAGAACTGAGGGGTTTTTTTCAAATGTTGCTCTAAAACATTTTCTATTCTTTCCACTGGACAAATCCTTGCACTATCCAATCCAATGGCATTTATTCAATAGGATTCTGGAGAACAATTGGAAACCTATTCGCCTATTAGCCTGTTATAATTTTCCAAGACCTTCTTTTAAGTTACAGATTCTCAGATGGAGTTCCTATTTGCAAGGTTTCAAATCACACCATCAGGGGCTAGGAATATGGCCTAGTGGCAAGAGTGCTTGTCTCCTATACATGAAGCCCTGGATTCGATTCCCCAGCACCACATGTATAGAAAATGGCCAGAAGTGGCGCTGTGGCTCTAGTAGCAAAGTGCTAGACTTGAGCCAGAAAGAAGCCAGGGACAGTGCTCAGGCCCTGAGTTCAAGGTCCAGGACTGGCAAAAAAAAAAGTCAAATCACACCATCAAATGGTTCAAGCCATGTATCCTTGTCTTAAGAATTAAGCTGATGAGAGATGGCAAGGGAAAGGGTGACATTGTCCAAAAGAAAAGTTCTCTTTACCTGACTTATGTAACTGTAACCCCTCTGTACATCACCTTTATAATAACAATAATTTCTTTTAAAGAGCTAAAGGAAGTGTGGCTTAGTGGTAGAGTGCTTGCCTAGCATGCACAAAGCCCTGAGTTCTATTCCTCAGTACCGCATAAACAGAAAAGGCCAGAAGTGGCACTGTGGCTCAAGTGGTAGAGACAGTGCTCAGGGACAATGCTCAGGCCCTGAGTTCAAGCCCCAGGTCTGGCAAAAAAAAAAAAAAGTTACGCTGCAAATTGAAGTTGTGCCTCAAGTGGTAGAGCATCAGCTTTGAGCAAAAAAAGCTAAGGAACAGTGCCCAGGCCTGAGTTCAAGCCCCCCCCCCACCAACACACACACACACAGAATTAAGCTAGCTTCCTAACTCCATCCCTACAGTGGTTAACTCCACTGAGAAGCTTTCTATCAGCAATAATAGCTTCAAGGTGGGAAATAAAAAATGGACAGTGTTTAAATTGTTAATGGGTTTCATGTTCTTGTCACTGTTGAGGGTTTGTTCCCTTTTATAAACTCATAGTTTTTGGTTGACATTGCTTTTATGCGAGCCATCAGCCAGTTGGTGATGGCGTGGCTGTGTTAGACCATTACTGCCGGATTGTATTTGTAGTAAAGAAGGAGAATGGAGGCTGTAAATCTGCAACTGGAGATTTAGGGCTCTGTTACTCTGCAGTTTAGGCCCATGTGCCGGGGAGTCCATTCTCCTCGGGCAGAATTATACCCTGCGAACATGCTTTCCCAGACACTGATGGACGGCATTCATTCCCTGGGCTACCAAGGCACTTAATACGGCTAATTCAGTTAAAGAAGCCCGAGGGGTGAGAGGCTGAGCGGAGCGGCTCTGCTGGAAGCCAGACGCCAGGCAGGCAGGTTAGCGCTTCTGCTGCTTGCCTGCTTGCTTCTCCTGTGAGGCTTCCAGTAGAGGAAGTGACTGCAAATGGGGGGGGGGGGAACCTATAAGAAAATGTTTTTATGGTGAGTGGACTGGGTCTTCCCTTCAAGCAGGAAACCCTGCCTTCCCCACCCCACTATGAGCCTCTCTAGGCCTTAAGTCCACTTATCAGGACTATTGAGGAAGCACATTCTTTGAGAATTCAGGATGTATCGAGTCTCCATACGGTGACATCATTTTACAAAACTACCACCAACATGTGGAAGTGCAGGGAAGTGTGCACTTTAGGGATAGATAACCTAAATATAGGAAAAGAAACTCCCAGTGTGGATTTCTTTTCTCTCTCTCCCCACCCCCCAGCCAGTTGGTTTTAAATAGAAGCCATTTGAAAGATAATGTCTTTCACGACTGCATTCAGAAGTATTTGTGGGAGACATGCTACTAAATTTATTTTTCTTTTAACTTGCCTGATTGATTCTAAATCATTTCAGCTGCCAGATGTTTTCGCGTGGCAAGAATGTTGGTATAGTTCTTTGCCTGGCAAAAGTTTTTAAGCATGGTTTGGGGTCTCTGGTTGTGCTCTGTGGGGCTCCCTCCTCCCCCTCCCGAGAGCATGGGTGTTAAATCAAGACTCATCTGTGTGATCCAGGCAGGGCTTCTGGGATTGCTTTCGTGTGCACTGTAACCCACATGCCCCTGATTTAGCCATCCAACTCCTGAGCCAGCCTTGGCCTATTAAGACTTCAGATGATCTGCTCAGGAGCTGTCAGACCCAATGGAGCTTGAAGGCTGCTGGAGAAAAGATCTAATTGTCATCATTATCCAGAACCTTCCACACCCCCTCTTTCCTCTCAGGATGATCCCACCCACCTCCCACTCATGCACCACAGAGGAATAAACACATTCATACAGACACTGGGCACAGAGAAGAGCACCATCCCTGGAGATTCATCACCCCCTCCACCCCCCTTTACCCGAAAATGTCCAAAGTTCATCCAGAGGGCAGGCCTGGCTCTTGACAGCCTGTTTGAAGAGGCCCATGTGTGTGGTGTTCCCAGATCGCTAGAGGCTAGTGATGACGAAGTAACCTTTGCACAAGACAGCCTCCCACCAAGAAATGGGGGCCCTTCTGATTGGGGACCTAGAGTGATTAGAACACAAACAATGCCATTTTAATATACAAGGGAGAATGAATACCAATAGAAATAATGCTCTACTGTCTCAAGGCCATATATACACACAAACACACACATATACATATGCATATAAATTACACACACACACACACACACACACATATTACAGAGTAGAGCTGTTGTCTTTGAGGATGAATTTTTAAAGGCAACCTGGTTTTTTGTTTTTTTTTTCTCAGAGTACTCTAGGGGCTTGGATCATTTAGGAGTAGCTTAAGGCTACCTTTGAGCTCTACCTGACCCAGGTCTCCAAAGGAAACCTTCATCCTGTGTACGACTTCAGCAATATCCCTCTCTCAGTAACCTCGCCTGAAATGTGGCCCCCCGGGGACGGACAGCAGCACTTGCTGTTTTAACCCTTTGCAAGCAGAAGGGATAGATAGTTCACGCTTCACAGGATTAGGTCATCCTGGTGTCTCTCCCATAATTCCACTGGAATTCTATTTCACAATAAACCATTTGGTTTCTGGACATATATCGCCCCTGTGTAAAGGGATACAACCTGTTTTGTTGTTGGGTTGGGGGGTTTTTTGGGAGAGAGGGGAAGGGGTGAGTTGTGCAGGCTTCAATTCCTTGTCTTAACATGGGACAATTGTATTTCTACACTGGTTGTCACTAGTCTTTGCCCTCAGAGGGCATTTCCTGCAACTCTGGGCTCTACCGTTAGAATGGAGTTATATCCTGTCTTTACTACTTGTTTTGCCGTTTTCTTTTTTTAAATCCTAAGCTGAGACTGAGTACATTACTCAAACCTTGGCTTTTCCCTGAAGTCCGTTGTTTACAGACAGACATGCAGGTCCCTGGGGCTCACTCCCATAAAATCTTATTATCATATATTTCAAGGCATAAACTTCACTTGTCAGCGCAGGAGCTCAGTTTTGAAAACCCTGGCTTGCTCGTTTTGTTCCTGGTTTATTTTTCTTCCAGCTTTGGCTTTTCTCTCTCTTCCTCTTTTTCTTCTTCTTCTTCCTCATCTCAAGCAATGCTCAGTTCTAAGCTGGCTCACTCACTCCTTATTCCACTAATTGGACAAGAAGTCCAGAGAGGCCATTATTAGATTCGGAGAATCTTTATCAGAGCCCATTAAGGCCTTAAATACTGCACAAACATTATCCTAACTGAATTCATGAACATTTCAGCCGATCCATCCTTGATCCTTTAATATCTACCTCTGTTTGTACCTATGAAGTTACAGTACAGATGAAGAAGGTCCTTAGCAGCTGATTTTTTTTCTTTGTATTAATTTTCCTAGAGGCAATGATTCAAGTTCATTCCCCCTTTATCTGCATCCCCCCACAATTCTAATTACTGTTGGTGGGGATGGGGGAGGAGCTTGGGGAGCCTGCTTTCCTCTCTCTTGGTGGGGACGTGTGTGTGTATGTGTATGTATGTGTGTGTGCAAATGTCATATGTATTAATGTCACCAGTAAGCAGGATTCATGGTTCTCCCCCCCCCTCATTTTCTTTACAGGGCCGGGAATTATCATATAGACCAATGGTCTTTCTTTTCTTTCAATGGAAGAATAATCGTGCATTATAATATAGGTACTGCAAACGAAAGACCCCCCCATTTTTTTCTATTTCATTCTTTTCTTAATTCACTGTCTAGTGAGTTTCTGATTGACTCACAGACCAATTAAAGTAAAATTTAATGGAAGAATAGATTAACTCCCTGAGGTTCCCCCACCATCCATCACATTTTTATAGCAGGAGCTGTGAGGAAGCTCATAACTTCATGCTGTGAATGTGATAATAAAGAGGGCATGGAGAGGATTCCGATTTACTGCCAGGCTGATGTTCGCCAGGACAGAATTTACTGCCCAATCCCTTTTCCCTTCTTATTCAGGAGGAGGTCACTAGATCTGCCCTCGGCCTGGGTCTGAGATACCAAAGGGCAGATTGTCAGGTCGAGATTCTTTCCCTTTCATTGGGGTGGCAGGAGGAGGGAATATGAAATTCAAAGATAGATATTGCGTTCAATTCATTTCTGTCTTCAGGTAGCGGCTGGTACCGCAAGAGTTCGTATTTTTAAAGAGTGCATTTGATTTGTTACTAAACACTAGCAGGGAAATTTAAAGGGCCAGATGTGTCTGGTTCTGAGTCACTGAGTCATTGTCTTTCCTCTATAAGCTTTTCCAGATAATTCTCTGTGTGTGTGTATGCGCACGTGCGGGTGCACATATGTCTGTCCATCTCTCTGTCTCTCTTTCTCCATTGCAGCATTAATATTTTATTTCAGGATCTCAAAGCACTTTGAAAGATTATTCCAGACCTTGTTCCCAATATAATCTAATAGCTTCCAAACATTTGGACAGTTCACTGTTTCTCTGATTCATCTTATCAATAAGGATGGCTATGATCCCACTATAGTAATCATGTGACCAAGCACCATCAGGCCTAAGATTAATTGTCCAGACTTATTCACATTTTTTTACTTCCTGCAGAAAAATTAATTTTTTGGCCTCAGATATTTAAATTTAGTTCATTTCATGACTATATTGAATAGTCTTTTAAAAAAAAATCATTCCCCCAGAAGTTTAGTAAGATGGAATCAATATTTAAAATCCTATTTATCTCATTGTCCTGGAAATTCAGACTATGTCTGAACCAAACTGGTCATCTTTCTTTCTTTTCACCGTCCCACTCATCTTCATGTACACAAGAGCTTAGAAATGAGTTCACTCCCCCCAAAGAGTTGTGGGTTAGCAGCCCGGATGTGACTCCAGTCTCTCGTTCCTGAACACTCACCATCTATTGCTCACTGAACCCACCGAGACTTCCCATGCCTTTAATGTCTTTAGAAACCTTCCCATGGTCTTGCCTTAGTTCAGGCTCTCCTCTGTTCTTTGGAGTCTTGTGGCCAGTGTCCTGGTCACGCTATCTTCATGCTCAACCTGCTGCAGTCCATCCTCAATGCTAATAAGAGAATAATCCCTGTAAAGTAAAAGTTCCATAACTTTACTGCTCAAAATACATAAATGACCTTCATTGTTTTCCATATGAATTTCAATGATGTACCATTGCTTACCAATCCTTTATATGTTTTTATAGCTCCATAACCCAGAGACAGCAGGGGGGTGGGGGGTATTGTGGCTTGACCTCAGTGCCTAGGCGCTGTCCCTTAGCTTTTGCACTCAGGGCTTGTGCTCTACCACTTGAACTATAGCTCCCCTTGACTTTTTAGTGATACACTAAAAGTAAGAGTCTCATAGATTTCCCTGTCCAGGCTGGCTTTGAACCACAATCTACAGATCTAAACCTTCTAAGTAGCCAGGTTTACCTGTAAGAGCTACCAGTGCCACCCTGCCCCACTCTTTTTTTTTTTTTTTTTTTTTTGAGGCAGGGTCTTGCTATGTAGTCTAGACTGGCCTCAAATCAAATTATAATCCTCTTACTTTGTTGTTAAATACCTGAGCCTGGCCTGGGTCCTGTCCCAGGGCCTTTTTTTTCCCCTCAATGCTAATGCTCTACCACATGAGCCACAGCTCTACTCCTGGTTTTGTGGTGTTGAATTGGAAATGTCTCTTGGACTTTGCTGCCTGAGCTGGCTTTGAACAGCGTTTCTCAGATCTCAGCCTCCTTGGTAGCTAGGATTATAGATGTGAACCACCAAATAGCTTCAAACACAGAAGATGGAAGTGATGCTAAATGGCCTCAGAGTAGGAAAAAATTGGATCTCAAATCTATCTAGTTGAATGATCATAGGTGAGTAGCTTATCCTGACTAATCAAGTTCTCTTACCTGTCAGATAGACAGAGTGCTTATAGAACCTGCCTCTTAGTGTTGACAATTATGTGGTATCATGCAAGTGTGGGGGCCTGGTCCTTTGCATGGCACACAGTAAGCACTTCACAGTGTTCAATATTGCTGTCACAGCCTCCTGGAATCCCCTGAATTGCTCGCTTACAAGTGCCAAAGTGTATAGACACACCAGATGACTTAATTAAGTACATAAAAAAATATTCTTTGAGCCGGGTGCCATGGCTCATGCCTACAATCCTAGCTACTCAAGAGGCTGAGATCTGAGCATCACAGTTGGAAGCCAGCTGGGGCTCATAAGTCTGTGAGACCCTTATCACCAATAAACTACTCAGGAAATGCCAGAAGTGGTGCTGTGGCTTAAACGGTAGAGTGCTAGTTTTGAGCACAAAGAGGCTCAGGGAGAGTGCCCAGGCCCTGAGTTCAAGTTCCAGGACTGGAAAAATAAAAATTATATATAGATACATGCATATATAGAGAGAAAACTTCTTGGATTCCTTAGTGAACACTTTCTCATGAAATGCTGGCAAATCCTGTCCTTCCTCTTCCTTCAAGATTCAGCTCAAGCGTTGTAGTCTTCATTTGTCGTCCCTCCACTGGCAAATGAGCTCCCTTTGCCTCAGCATTCTGGAGATTACCAAGTACTCTAAATGTCTCCATTTGGTTTAAGTACTTAAATAGACTCACATTACAGACAAATGTGTATTAAGAAGCTGATCCCTTTTATTCATTAACTCAGTGAATATTTACTGAGAACCCACTGTCATGCAAAAGTCTCAGCAGAGTATTTCTAATAGCTGCAACAACATCCAAGAGGTTGGAACAATTACTCTCCTCGGTGCTACCAAAGACATTAGTAAAAGCCTTAACATAAATGACAAATTGGTACTATAATTATTTGTCTCCATTCTGTTCCCTCCCCCTTGAGTCTGAGTTCTTTGTTTTCTCATCTGTCATTTGGAAGGTTTTAGTGTATGTTTTGTGATCAACAAAGACATATCAGAAAATATCCTGAACTTTACAAAGCTCCACTTAACTTTGGTTCCTATGTGCACAGTGTATTGCTGTTCCTTGACTTTGAAAAGATTGCATCATTCTATGCCAACAGATCTATTAAAAAGTAACCCTAGGGGCTGGGGATATGGCCTAGTGGCAAGAGTGCCTGCCTCGGATACACGAGGCCCTAGGTTCGATTCCCCAGCACCACATATACAGAAAACGGCCAGAAGCGGCGCTGTGGCTCAAGTGGCAGAGTGCTAGCCTTGAGCGGGAAGAAGCCAGGGACAGTGCTCAGGCCCTGAGTCCAAGGCCCAGGACTGGCAAAAAAAAAAAAAAGTAACCCTAGCTACTCCGGAGGCTGAGATCTGAAGATCCTGATTTGCAGCCAGCCAGATCAGAAAAAAAAAGATGAAAGTAGATATGTAATGCAGGTGGTAGAGTGCCAGCTTTGAGCAAAAAAAGCCAAATGAGCACGAGAGGCCCTGAGTTCAAGTCCCAGGGCCCTCCCCCTCAAAAATAAACTTAATTCAGTGTGGTCCCTGAATACTATACTATCATTGTAAAGAGAGATGGTTTGGTATTTTCTGATGTGTTTGACTGTAGAGAGTAAATGAGGAGCAAGAGCTCCTATTGCTGATCCAAACACAAGCAAAGGCTTGTCTCTAAATGATGTTATTCTGTAGGTAGAGCAGACACATACACTTGCAAACGATGCCTGTCAGTTCAGAGATGAACACATTCCCCGACATCTTCAGTTTTGCTGGCTCCTGCAAAGCTGTGTTTCATGGAGAACGGAGCATCTCTTGAGTTAGGCAGCAGCATGTTGGAGTCCATGTCACTGTTGGTGCATCACCTTTACCTTTGGGCAGGTTGTCATGACAGCACTTTTGCATTGCGGAGTATTGTGGGTCGGTCATCTTATTCTGTAGGCTGCCACTAAATGGAGTCTGTGTGCAACACAGATGGACTCCTTGGAGGAATGAAGGCTGACTTTGTAGTTACATGGCAAGTTGGGACAATTTGTTACTTTATGGTCCTTCCACTGTCATAATGCTTAATGCTCCCTAGTCACTTATTATGTGATGCTAAGGATATACCTCCCGTCATTTCCTGCTTTCTCCTGCTCTTCATCTCATTTGCTGCTCATTCATAGTGTGTGTGTGTGTGTGTGTGTGTGTGTGTGTGTGTGTGTGTGTGTGTGTGTGTGTGTTGAACTCAGGGCCTTTTAGCTTAGCTTCTTCACTCAAGACGCATGCTCTACCACCTAAGCTACACCTCCATTTCCAATTTCTTGCTGTTTCCTTGGAGATAAGAGGCTCACAGACCTTTGTGCCTGAACTCGTTTCAAACCTTGATTCTCAGATCTCAGCCTCTTGAATAGCTAGGCTGACAGGCAAAGCCACCAGAACTTGGCTCATTCCTTTTAATATACCAATAATCCCAATCACATGCACACACAGCTTTTCACATCTCTTTTTGTTTCCACATATTGTTCCCTTGTTCTTTGAAAACTCGTGTGCATCATCCACTAAAACCCAGCTCAGTCTTTCTCTTCTGGATGAAGTCTTCAAACATATACCCAAAGAAAAGTCTTGAAAGTGCCAGAAACTGCTTGATACTTTTAACAAATCTTCCTTCACCAAACCCACACAAAGCATAGGTTTTATCCCTAACCTCAAAACATAGTAGCAGAGTCTTTAAGTCTCCTTTCCTTCATGGAGAACAGGAAATGTTTCTCTTTCTTTCTCTCTAATTTAACCTGCTATACTAAAATAGACCCTTGTTAATTTTTTAAAGCAACATAAAAGCAAGGCTAAAAATAATTTACATATGTTCTCCCAAAGTATCATGGCAAGTAATGAAAATGTTCAGGATTTAAACCCGGATCCACACACTTTCAAAGGCTTTATTCTGTTGTCCCATACCACTGTTCACCTCCTTTTCTGCTCTCTGTTAATGTGTACTTCTAGAATTTTGCTTCCACTGCATTTCATTCTATTGTATTAATTCCTTGTCCAGAAAATATAAATCCTTGAAAAGAGAATTTGTTCCTCGAGAATCTTGGTACACCCGGGTTTTCAGAACATTTACGTGTTATCCAACAGATGCTGAATAAAAGCTTACAGGATTCATTCATTGGGTCTAGTTAAGAGTGAGTTGAGCCAGGTACTAGAGGCTCATGCCTGTAATCCTACCTAATCAGGGAGCCAAGATCTGAGGATCATAGTTTGAAGCCAGTGTGGGCAGACAAATCCGTTCAATTCTTATCTCCAATTAACCAGCAAAAAAAAAAGAGGCAGAAGTGGAGCTGTGGCTTAAGTGGTAGAACACCAAACTTGAGTGAAAATGCTAAGGGACAGTGCTCAGGCCCTAAGTTCAAGCCCTAGTACAGGCATTAAAAAAAATACTGAACACATAGAAAAGTTGAATTGAACTGAACATGCTATTTCTTGAATGGCAGAATTTTGCATCACTGGTATTGTGCTTGCCTCTGGGTGCCATCTCCCTCCTGTTGGGTGACACGTGACCTCAGCTGTCTTCACAGTTGACCTTTTCTAGCTCTGTGCCAACTTCATCCTCCACCATCGCCCGCCTTCCTAGAAACGGGACAGTCATAAGCATCTCTCAGTTCCTAGAGAACTGCTTTCCATCTCCTGTATTTATTACAGTCAGTGGAGTATCCTCAGTCTTTTAGGAATAATTAAAATAGTCTGTGACTCTAATTAAAGTAGTCTGGATATTTTAAAGAAACCTATATATAAGAGCAAGCTGAGTGCTGACATCAAGTTAATTGTGTTATTTTTAGTAGAGACAGTAGCGTGGCACCAATGCCTTTTTAAATCTTTATATCTGGATATACACTGTTAAATAACCAGCGTCTTGGGCTCTGAAGAGGGAAGGCATTAAAACATAAATAAATAAAGCTGTTATGAAGACTTAGAAAATTATCTAAATGCACTTGAATACGAAGTGATGTGTTGGGAAATTGCCAGTGTTAGAGATGAATGCCCTTCTCGCCTTTTACTGCCCCGAATCACACAGCCAAATGACTTGAACTCTTCTTGTCACCAAGGGTGGGTGAACCAGTGACAAATGCTCAGACTTCTGTTGTTTGGGGCTACTGTTTTGCTCCTATTTCATATAATTTACAATAAGATGTTGTAGGATTCTATTTGATCTGTTCAAATCATGAGCTATTCTTACTTTTCCTTCTGTATGTACCCTCTTCCTTCTACTCCTTATTTCCAAACCTAGGTCAAATAGGGAAGACGGGGGCCACAAAACCACCATTTGAGTACCGTCACCCTTCCCTTTCTTTCCAACATAGAGAGTCATCACCATTTCCGTGTGTGTGTGTGTGTGTGTGTGTGTGCGCGCACGTGTGTGTGTGTGTGTGTGTGTGTGTTGGTACTGGGGCTTGAACTCTGGGCCTCACACTCTTGCTGAGCTTTTTCTATGCAAGGCTGATACTCTACCATGTAAGGCACACCTCCACTTCCAGATTTTTAGTGGTGAATTGGAGATTAGAGTCTCTTAGAGTCTGCCCAGGCTGGCTTTGAACCATGATCATCAGTTCTCAGCCTCTTGAGTCACTAGGATTATGGACATAAGACATCAGCATCCAGCACTATTTCTTCTTAATATCCTCCCTTGTCTTAATCACAGTTGAGCCTAGAACTCCATTGCAAAGTGACTTCACTTCATTTCTCCTAGCCAACATTGAGTTTCTTTTCTCTTTTTATTTATTTTATTGGTTGGTTGGTTGGTTGTGGGACTTGAACTCAGGGCCTGGCCACTCTCCCTGAGCTCTTTTACTCAAAGCTGGTGTTCTACCACTTTAAGCCACAGCCTCACTTCTGGTTTCCTGGTGGCTAACTAGCGTCTCATGGACTTTCCTACCTAGGCTGGCTTTGAACCATGATCCTCAAATCTCAGCCTCCTGAGTAGCTAGGATGACAGGTGTGAGTCAACAGTGCCTGGCTCTTAAGCAGGACGCACAGACCTGCCCCCTCCCACCCTGAGCCACCCACCACCCACATGTCTAGGGAGCGTTTCTTTTGCAAAATTTACCTGGGAAGCACTCTCTGGATCCAGCGTCTTTGGTCTCTTAATGTCTCCCATGATCGAGAATGGCAATACACATCTCAGGAGCAAGGCAGCACCATGACTTGCCACAAGAATGCAGTGGTGGTTGTGACATCTACTAGGAATTCTGCCTCCAGCTCATCTGGGAAGCTTTGAAAAAGGAGATCAAGCACCAGTGGCTCATACCTATCATCCTAACTATTCAGGAGGCTGAGATCTGAGCACTGTAATTCAAAGCCAGCCTGGAAAGGAAAGTCCCTGAGACTCTTTATCTCCAATTAATCACCAAAAAGTCAAAAGTGGGGCCGTGCCTCCAGTGGTAGAGCTCCAGCCTTGAGTGAAAAAGCTAAGGGACAGTGCCTCTGCCCTGTGTTCAAGGCCCAGTATTAGCACCAAAAGGTTGGTGGAAGGGGGTGGGGGGACAGGGCAATCAGGAAGAAGGAAATGATTTGGAAAGTATAGAAACTGTTGGTCGGGTTTTGTGGGCTAAAGTTCCAGAGTTAATCATTATTCTGCAGAATCCTGAATGATGCTGCCTGTAGCTTTCCTATGCAGGCCACATCCCCATGAGAGTCCTACCAATGGTCTTTTGTCAGGCACTATCAGCAGTATTGAGCCAACCTGAGCACCCTATTATTAATCCTTTTCTCCCAGTGACATGACAGCAATCGATGTCTGAACAAGCTATTGAAACTGTAGCAATCAAGCGAACTCCAGCTAATCCAATGGGATACTTACTCAGAGCCTATGGGAAGGGCAAGGAATTTTTTCTGACTCCATGCTGGTCCTTTGCCCATCTGCTTTACACTGCCATAACGTGGAGAAAGGTTGACATTTACCCAAGCCTCCACAATACACAATAGCACCCTCACTGATGCCCCAAACCCATTCATAACACTTTCACCGCCATCTGCTACTTCTGCAAATATATAAGCTTTGATCACTATATAAATATTTGCACCTATGTCACTATAAAGCAAGGCTATTTAAAACCTTTTTGCTGAAAAGTACCCACCTGCTGATGTTTGGGGACTCACAGAAATCAATCCACTCTTACAAAGGTTATAAATATAGAACCTAAGACTAACATATTCCCTGTCCCTTATTTCAAATGGGAGGAATTACGTAAAGGAAGTGCCCCCATATTGGCTGTGTGTACACATTTCTGTGTCCCATGCCCACAGATTTTGATTCCGTTCCCCAGGGATGATGCCTAGGAATCTGATTTTTTTTTCCAGTTCCAAGGGGACTAGCCAAGAATGTCAGCTTTCAGGCAATATTCCAAGGTTCGTGAAGGCTTCCTAAAAGGCATCTAAGTGTTTTATGGGATGGAACAAAAAGGAACCAGAGAAAGAAAACCAGGAAGGAAAAACTGCTCCTGTTTTGCTAACAAATACTATCACTTTTGGCAACAGCTTAACTTGTTAACTTAGTTTCTCTGACTATAAAATCTCTATCTGTAATTGTGTCAGGTTTTTTTTTTCCATCACCATGACAGATACTTGAGAAAATCAACTTAAAAGAAGAAAAGGTTTTATTTGAGCTTGTGGTTTCAAAGGTTTTTTTCAGTCTACTGTCAAATCGAAGCCATTGCTTTGAAGCCTGAAGCCTGAAGTGAAGCAGGCCTCATGACTGTGATAGAGGCTGCTCACCTCATGGCAGCCAGAAAGTAGAAAGGAAGAGCAAGGAACCAGGAACAAAGGCACACTCTTCAGTGACGTACTTCCTAATATTTCCACTACCTCAGAAAATGGCACTACCAGCTGGGTACCATGCCTTCAACACAGTCAAACATTGTTCAAAAGTCCAAGTGTGAAGTATCTTTTGAGATTAAGGCAAACTCAACTGTTAGTCCTCATGAAAAAAAATATATACACACATATATAATTATATATAATAATTATTTAAGTGATATACTTCCAAAATATATCAGCACAGAGTAAACATTTCCATTCAAAAAGGGAAGAATGGGGCCTTAGAAAGGAGAGATGGGACCAAACCAGACCAAAACACAGCCAGGAAACATTAAATCCTGCTGCTCGTGTCCAGCATCCAGGTTAGCATGATATGAACTCCAAAGGGCTTAGAGAACTCCACTCCACTGGCCTTCAGGCTGCAGCCCACATGGCCTGGCTCCTAGGTGAGTTCACTCTGCTCATTACCTGCAGATTTCCTCAGCAGACATCTACAATGCAATGGGCCTTATACCCCCATGATCACCATTGCTCTCTGGGGTTGGGAGGGTCTTTCTACTGCTTGTTCTTAACCTCCTTTTCATTAGCTTCTAGCCCTGGGTCCTGGTGCTCTCATTGTTCCATGTTTCTGAAAGACAGTCCTACCTATATTTAAAAGCAGGTATTTAATCTTGAGTTCAAATTCCTTGCTTTCTTAAATTGTCCTTTAACTAATTTTCAGAAACTTTCTTACCTAAGTGGACAGTAGTCTTCCTCAGGCTCTAGTTGTGAATTTTCTTTTACTTCCTGCATCTAAGTTTTCCTGCTCCTCACTCAGCCCTCTTCTTTCAGAGTTGGTGGGAGGGCTTATGCTTATACAACTACTATTACAATGAGCCCTGCTACATTATTAGTTATTTCAGAAATAACAGTATAGTGACTAGACCAAAGAGCATCAGTGTGAAGTTGCCTCTAGAGCACTGCTGCTGTAAAATATGTAAGGGAGTTTGTAGAAAAGAAATACAAATTTGCAATGACTTCAAACAGAAACTCACGCTAAGATTCCACCAAAATGGACAAGACTCAAGAAGCATCTTTAAAGTACCTAGGGTGGCAAATGCAGCACATCTGAAAAACACTGGCACACATACTCACAAACACCATGATTTATTTAGTTTTATGTCTTGTGCCAATACTGAGACTTGAACTCAGCGCCTCCTACTCTTGGCCTTTTCTGCTCACAGCTGGCACTCTACCACCTGAGCTACATCTCCCCTTTCAGCTTTTTGCTGGGGAATTGGAGATAAGAGTCTCTGGGGGCATTTCTGCCCAGATCTCAGCCTCCTGCTAGGGTTATAGGCATGAGCCACTGGTGCCTGGTTCTATTCCATTGTAATATGTTTGCCTAATAAACACTTGGGATCTTACCAGAGTCATATATGCTTAGTCATTCATTGAATAAATTGAAGAGATGATTATCTTATTTATGTATACATTTTTTTGTTGTGACTAGTGAATCATCAAATTACTTTTTACTGGGAACAATCTTTCTTCTCCTTATCCAGCAGTTCTGGAAATATTTGCAAAAGGAGACTTTCAAGTGCAATACAAAGCCAAGCCTTTGTCATGTCCTCACCTGGCACGGAAATGAAAGGGCATCCTGGAAGACACTTGATGCAGACAGCTAGTTCTAAGAAACAGGTTACAACCAGAAAATTGCCTGGTTTATTGTTTTTAATTTAATGAATCTTGTTCCTGTAAAAAATTACAACAGTATGGTATATATTCCAGGAACTTGCATCTTATTTTAGCCCTAGAGCAGACAGCTCAGTCAGTAGTGGCCAGTATGCCTGACCTGAATTCTGACCCAAAGGGACATGCTGAAAAGTAAGGATTTTTCAGTTCAAGGTGTGAGCCTGGATGTACTGCCCTTCCCACAGACTGTCAGCAAGGAAGCAGACCTTAAAACTCAGTCAAGGATGTGTGCACGTTCCACTCACATCTGGACCAAGCCCAAGCTTTGTCTCTCAGAGCTCCCCAGCCAGGCATAAGATGAGGAATAGCCTTTGATCATCAGCAGTTGGTTTGGGCTAGCCCAGAGGTGAAAAGCCTGCTATTGGATTTCATGAATCTGAAGAATAGTGTTTAGGTTAAAATGTCTTCCTGCGGTTTTCATTAGGGAACTTGAGATGAAAACATGAAAATGGTGATAAGCTGAGCCTGTGAGAGAAAAAAAAAATCTGTAAGTGTTTTACAATGACAAAGATTCATCCATCCCTCCAGACAGCTGACGGGCATCCTCCTCTTGTTTCCATTCCCAAATCTATGCCCTAGGAATAAAAATAAATAAATCCGATATTCATAGGAAAATATCAGAGCCAGGGACTGCTGGCATATACCTGTTGTTCTAACTACTCAGGAGGTTGACATATGAGGATTGACAGCCCAAGCAATAAAGTCTGCGACTCAACTCCAGATAACCAGAAAAAGGCTTAAAGTGGAGCTGTGACTCAAGTGGTAGAGCACCAGCCTGGAGCAAAAAAGCTAAGGGACAGCACCCAGACCCTGAGTTCAAGCCCCAGTACCAGCATGAAAGAGAAAAACAAACAGACAGAGAGAAGGAGAGTGAGAAAAGGAGAGAAGGGAGGGAGGGAGGGAGGGAGGGAGGGAGGGAGGGAGGGAGGGAGGGAGGGAGGGAGGGAAGGAAGGACACTTCAGAGCCTAAACTGAAAAAGAGTTGTCCTCATTTTCTGGATGCCCACAACAAGCTGGCGGCGTATGAAGTATTGGACATAAAGGGAGTAAGATCCAGATGAGATTGTAGCTCCAGATACATTAGTACTTCTAGGTGTGAGAGCAGTTCCCAGAAGCACCCCCAAGAGCCCCCTGTAAACTGTCTAGCAGTTCAGCTGTGCTGTCTTTTCTTCTATGCCTGGGGACTCACCCTCCTGCCTGGAGTGGGCCCTGGACCAGCAACCCACTGCAGCCCGTGAGGAACCCCCCTACTGGCCTCCCCTAAAGCCCACATTATGTTACCTGATGCTCCCTCTGGTTTCTAAAATTCCAGGCATCTGACCTGCCACCTCAGCCAGTAAGCTAGAAGGTCTGACCGTGAGCCAGCCACTCTCTGTGTCACTTGGACAAGGTGTTTAATCTCCCTGTGCCTCCTTTTCTCTATGTAGAAAGAGTTTCTACCTCATAGGGCTGGTATGAGGCCTTGATAATGTTGATAAACACAAAGCAGTTAGAAGAGCAACTAGCAGAGAAGTGAGGTGCATCGGTGTCTGCCTCACTACTTTTCCAATGTTAGCACGGTACCTAATTCCAGGCTTCCATTATGCCTACTTTTTCTATGGCATGCTTTGAAAAACGGAAGCCAGTCCTGTAGCAGTAGCTGAAGGATGCTCCCAAAGCAGAAACCAACTCATAATAGCGTCCATGATGAGCCCTAGCCAGATGTCAGGAACCATTTCGGGCCCTCCAGCTGCCAGTGCTCTCCATGGAAGGTTTATTAACAGCTCAGTCTTTGTGCTCTGCACAAGACACAGTGAAAGAAATTCAGCTGTGTTTTAGAAGATGGTTAGAAAGGTCTCTCATATTCTCTCTGTCTCCATCTCTCTTTACTTTCTCTATCACACACACGTGTGTGTGCACATACACATGCACACTTTCTGAAATCATAATTATGTTTTAATGCTAGGTACTAAATATGAATTATAATGTCAGTGTTATTTTTTTTTGTCTGTCATGGGGCTTGAACTCAGGGCCTGGGCACTGTCCCTGAGCTCTTTTATGCTCAAGGCTAGTGCTCTACCACTTTGAGCCACAGCTCCACTTCCTGTTTTCTGGTGATTAATTGGAGGTAAGACAGACTTTCCTACCCAGGCTGGCTTTGAACCACAATCCTCAGATCTCAGCCTTCTGACTACCTAAGATTACAGGCATTGAGCACCAGTGCCCAGCTAGTCTTGAGCTCTTGTTTGGGGCTTTTTTTCCCTCAAAGCTGGTACTCTGTCATTTGAACTATACCCCCCACTTCTGGCTGCTTGTTGGTTCATTGGAGAAAAGGATCTCTCATAGATTTTTCTGCAGGAGCTAGCTTTGAACCTCAATCCTCATATCTCAGCCTGTTGAAGAGCTAGGATTACAGCGCCCGACTCTGCTACTTATTCATGACAGGTTGTACATAGAGACATACTTTCAAATTAGTGAGGGAATCTATAACTCTAACATATCATGGTTTAATCAGTATTTATATAGTGTTTACTGTGTATCATGAGCTGCTTAAGCACTATGCAGAAAGTAAATCATTTTATCCACGTGTCATCTTACAGATGAGAAAACTGAGGCATAAGAAGTTGAGAAATCAAGGCTCATAGGTAGTAAAAGCTCAGACTTAGATTCTGATTAGGCCACATAGTCGTGGAGTGACCAGCATTCCCTTCTAAGCAGTACGCTTCCTTCCTTCTAAATCGTACAGTTAAAACATAAAGAACTTGTTCTTTGAGGCTGTATGCTTGAGTCTCCTTCCCACAAGTTCCAATTTCCAAACTGCTAATAGTCTGTAATCTATAAAATTCTTAACACAGTGTTAATACTCAATTGACATTCACTAGTGGTTATGATGATATACAATATTTAGATTGTTTTTGCCCATCCTAGGGCTTGAACTCAGAGCCTGGATGCCGTCCCTGGGCTTCTTTTGCTCAAGGATAGTGCACTACAACTTGAGCCACAGCTCCACTTCCAGCCTTTTTCCTATCTTCCTTCCTTCCTTCCTTCCTTCCTCCCTCCTTCCCTCCCTCCCTCCCTCTCCTCTCTCTCTCTTTCCTTCCTTCCTTCCTTCCTTCTTTCTTTCTTTCTTTCTTTCTTTCTTTCTTTCTTTCTTTCTTTCTTTCTTTCTTTCTTTCTTTCTTTCTTTCTTTCTTTTCCAGTTTAATGGAGCTAAGAGTCTCATGGCTTTCTTTCTTGGGCTAGCTTCACATTGTGATCCTCAGATCTCAGTCTCTTGAGTAGCTAGAATTACAGGTGTCTCCCTGGGCAGGAAAGTCCATGAGGCTTTTATCTCTGATTAACTACCAAAAAGCCAGAGTGGAAATATGGCTCAAAGTGGTAAAGCAGTAGCCTTGAGCACAAAAGCTCAAGGATAACACCCACCACACCCTGAGTTCAAGCCCCAGGAGTGGCATACACACATACACACACACACACACACACACACAAACACACACATACATACACACACACACACACACACACACACACACACACACACACACAAGCCTGTGCTAGAATTCCAAACAAGGTCAAAACTAGAGAGGAAGCCAAGGGCAAGTCAAGAGGAAGGGATATTGAAGGGTGAGGCAAGAGACGCAAGCAAACCAAAGGGAAGGAGTTAGGAAGAAGGTATCAGAATTGCGACACATGCCCATTTTAACCCTCAAATGTTCCAGAATGTCTCAGAGTTGGTGTGAGCTGTTCTTTCCTCCTAAAATACATCCATTCCCTTTTTAAATGGTGAACATCGAGTTTGCCATGCAGATTGGACAGAATTTTTCAAGGAGGTTTCTAAATACTGGAATCAACATTCATGTCCTTTAAAAAATAGGCAAGATTAGAGTTACTGCAACTCATCTAAGTGATCTATGCACAGTGAGCTTCTTAGTATCTTAATTTATCTGCCAGTGAAGACTGGAGGACGGAGACAATTCAGCCGGGAATTGAACCTGTGGTTCCAGGAAGTCTAGATATTTCAAACCTCATACTTAGTCCATTAAGATATTTCCTCCAAGAACATAATGTAGTTAAAGTAGACTTAGATATCTTTAGTACAGAGAGTGGATTTTATTTCCACTTTGGGAATTTCTGAGATGTATAGATGAAACTTACCTACAGTCATGCCTATAGAATAATGCATATATGTCGACCTACAATGTCACTTGCCTGATTTATGGTTAAGATGGGAAAACCCATCTTAGAGAAAGAAGAGCTTATGAAGGCATTTGCTAAATGGGGGCTTCCTACATAACCCCTTTTCTCGTATGCCTCGCAAAGACCTGATCTTGCCTGTCTGGCAATAAAATAAAATAAACTATCCTCACCCAGTGACTCTGAAGGGAGACCCCAGTGTTCACACATCTATCAGGTGAGTTGGTTTCTTTGGGAGACAGTCGGGGAACATCCTATACCATGACAGCCTGTCAACCACAGGGAATGTTTACTAATAAGCCTAGCCATTAGGTTGGGTAGGTGATAGATGGCCAGGGCTCCCCCGCCCTGGCCTGGCATGTGTAGACACACTCGCTGACCAGCAGCAGCTGTTGTACTCGCTGCCTTGTTAAAGGGTCTCACCAAATGACATCAGCTATACATCACCCTGGCTGATACCTTTGATTATTTGGACAGCTCCTGGCATGATGAATCGTTGGGATTGATCTGTCTTTTCTCGCATGTCCCCATCAGAGTTCTTTACCCATCTCTCTCTCTGAACTCTTCATCCTTAAGTCAAGGGCCCTTATTACCGCTCTTCCAGCTGTGTGCACCGTCTCTCTCCACCCTCTGCTATTTAAAGGACCTGCTCATTTCGGTGTTGGTAATGAGAGACTAGAGGAGACTGAGGAAATAAGTGCCTACTACTTAGAACAGACAGGCAAGGGAAAGAGCAGCCTCTCTCTCTCTCTCTCTCTCTCTCTCTCTCTCTCTCTCTCTCTCTCTCTCTCTCTTTCTCTCTCTCTGCCAGGAAAACAAGGAGAAAAAAGCTTTCTTCCGTGGCCATTCAAGGCTGAGCAGCTTTCATGACTAAGGTCATGGGCCTTCCCCAAAGCCCATGTGGTACAAATTAAATTTGAATGCTGTAGGCCACCTGAACAATGGCTTCTATTTATAAGATTCCCTTTCTTCCAAAGCATACAAATCATTTTGCACACCGTATCTCAAGCATCACCATATTTCTGCAAAAGAAGTTTTATCATCTTGATTTCACAGAGGGGAAGAAAAAAATGAGCACAGAGGGATGATATACCTGAATCTACTTGATAAATAAATGTGCAACAAAATCAATAACAGGAACTAAAATCTCTGGCTCCCTGGCTTTATTCAGTCCTTCAGTTCATTGGCTTACAAAATGTGTATCAAGTGCCTACTGTGTATGCCAAGAGCTGAGACTACAGAGGACCTTTCTGCAGGTGTCATGTGTGGAGGTGTTAACTCATTCAGATCCATTTATCTGTAAATTCCTCAAGGGAAAGTGTATTGAAATATACTTGTTTACTGTAGGCAGTTTGTATGTGTTTATCAGACACACAAATATCATTGCACTTTCCTATGAATTAGCCACAGGGCATAGTAGATTGTTCTTCACTACTAAGTGATAGATTCCTGGGTGCTGGTAGCTCATGCCTGCAATCCTAGCAACTTCGGAGTTTCACAGAGGTGAAACCAGGTGGTGGCAGCCAGAAAAGTCTGAGAGACATCATGTCCACAGAAGGAAGCTAGGTACAGGGCAGTGTGCCTGTCATCCCAGAAATGACAGGAAGCCTAACATTATAATAGATGCATGCCCAGGCAGGAAGGAAGACCCTATCTCAAAAAATAACCACCATAAAAACAGGGCAGGAGGTGTGGTTCAGAAGTAGACTACCACCCCAGCAGCATGAGTTCAAACCTAGCAGCAAAAACATACTAAAAATAAATTATTGATCCATTTCCTATGTTTCTTTACCATTCTTTCTACATCAGTTGATGTTGAATAGACTTACATAGGATTATGTAAAAACAATCATTCTCAATGTGTTCTAGTATATTTGGCAGAAACCTCATGAAATGTATTTTTATTCCATTATATGAACAACTCTACTCACACAAAATATGACCATATTAACATACATCTTTAAGTGAAATATGTATGTATCTTTACAGTCAGCATGTCATCCAACTCAGTACTCCTAAAGGGGAAAAAAGGCCCATGTTATATGTAGATAATACAAATTTTCAATCTGAAGAACACCCATGCCCCCCTAAAAAGGAATCTGAGCTCAGCATGGGAGTGGTCTCCAAAAGATATTATTAATATCTTAGGTCAAACTGGACATGGTAGCATGCACCTGCAAGCTGGAATAGGAGGGACACTTGAGACCAAGTTTAAGACCAGTTTTGGCAATATAGCAAGAACTTGTCTCAAAAAATGCTAAATTAAGCATATATAAATTACATTTTTATACAATGTATATGAGTATTCTTTTTTTTTTTTTTGCCAGTCATGGGGCTTGAACTCAGGGCCTGAGCACTGTCCCTGGCTTCACTTTGCTCAAGGCTAGCACTCTGCCACTTGAGCCACAGCGCCACTTCTGGCCGTTTTCTGTATATGTGGTGGTTGGGAATTGAACCCAGGGCTTCATGTATACGAGACAAGCACTCTTGCCACTAGGCCATATTCCCAGCCCAAGTATTCTTTTTTCTATTAAATACTTATTTTACCACCACGTTTCCAGAGAAATAAATGGGAGAAAATTTTATTTGAGGACATGTTTACCCATTAAGTAGTGATATTGTTCAGAAAGATCCTACTGCAAAATTAGTCTACTTATTAAGAATCCCTACCCTACTGGAAAAGTGGAATCGCTCAATCAATAGAATAGTGTGGAGTAACTATTTGAATCATCTCCATCCCTAGAAAAATGCTGGTGGTTTCATGTTATTTCCTGATTGAAAACTTCCAATATCTCTGTATAAAATTGATTATCGGAATTTTGTGTGTGTGTGTGTGTGTGTGTGTGTGTGTGTGTGTGTGTGTTCTAGTACTGGAGCTTGAGGACAGCAAGGCTATTTCTTAAAACTATTTTACCATACCACTATTGACCTGAATAGACAGATGGACAGGCAGACAGATCATGAATGGATAGATAGAGATATATGCCAAGAGATCTTGTGGATGAGTCTGCTTTGGGCAGGTTTTCTTTTGTTGCATGGCTTGGTTTGATTTGGTCTCCCTGTGTGTTGGGGGCTGTCCTTCCCCCCAGCCCTGGGACAATGGGATGGAGCCCCTCCCACCTTCCGGCCTCAACAGGAAGAGAAAGCCTCAGCCCCTTGGGAAGTGAACACGTGCGTGCCACCATGATGGGGTTGTCCCGCCCACAAAGGAAGTTTCGTGATGTCACTTGATGGACATGGTCCTTAGCCTATGACTGGCCCTTTGGCCAGCCCCCTTTCTTTCCCGCCATTACTTCTATATAAGTGCCTTTCCATATTAAAGTCTTTGAGACGCTTCCCACCACTGCAGCGTGTCCCTGATGCCTTCCTTTTTGCCTCCGCCCTTGGTAACATGTGAGGGGACTGGGGGGAGGGGAGGCTTCAGCAACCTTTCCTCAACTTAGCGCTTGCCCATGTGAGCACGCCTTTGGCCTTCCGCTGGCGGAGGGCCAGGCCGAGTGCTCTTTCATATATTTTGTGGTTACCATTCTCCCCGTGGGGGGAGAAAGGGGTCGTTCAGACCCCAACACCTGTGTAGTCCAGACTGATCTCACACTCCTAACCCTCCTGCTTTATCCCTGAATGTTGAGAGTACACATGTAGACCATACCCAGCTGACAGCTGGTGTTCTTCTTTTCTCTTTGAAGATACCAAATCTTGGGGCTGGGGATATGGCCTAGTGACAAGAGTGCTTGACTTGTATACATGAAGCCCTGGGTTCGATTCCTCAGCACCACATATATAGAAATAAGCCAGAAGTAGTGCTGTGGCTCAAGTGACAGAGCAAAAAGAAGTCAGGGACAGTGTTCAAGCCCTCAGTCCAAGCCCCAGGACTGGCAAAAAAAAAAAAAAAAAAAAAAAGGAAAAAAAAAGATACCAAATCTAGCCTGCTACAGTGGCTCAAGTCTATCACCCGAGCTACTTGGGAGGCAGAGATCAGGGGAATCACAGTTTAAGGATAGCCCAGACAAAAACAAACAAATTTGAGAGATCTCAACTGGAACAATGGCTGGGCCCAGTGGTACATACCTGTTACCACGGGGACATGGGAAGTGCGAGTAAGAGGATAGCATTCCAGACCAGCCCCAGTATAAAGTGAGAGGCTGTCTTGAAAATTACTAATGCAAAAGGGACTCAAGTGGTAAGAGTGTCTGCCTAGTAAGTGCAAGGCCCTGAATCCGATCTCTAGCACTGTCTAAAAAAAAAAAAAAAAGAATAAGATGTCAAGCTCAACCATGCTCCAGAAATCCTTCCTAAGGTTCAGCTGAAATGGTTCCTGTTTTAAAAGTCAATTTCGTCTTGCACAAGCAAAATAGCTAGTTAGTACCCTCCTTGTAAAATGTTTAATTACAAGGCACTGTACCATGCTTGAAGTTTTAAACCAAATTACCATTTAGCCTTGTGAGCTCGAGGCTAAGAAACATGCATACTTTAAATCACACCTACGTCATTTATCTGAATTTTTCTTAATTATGTAGTAAATTTCATTCCTGGAGAAACTGCCTTAGCTGTTCTGTTTCCTAGTATTTCAGAAGTTGACAAGGGTATTAATTACTAACAAGTGATACTAATGGAACTTTTATTAAGTTTATATTGCAATGTAGGATACATACAGAAAATGCATAAATCGTAAATGTTGGCAGAGCTTAATGGTTTTTTTTAACCAGATAATCATTATTACCTGTTTAGCATCCTAACAGCTTCTTTTCAGTGCCTCTTCCCAAGTATTATCTTCCTAAAAATGTTATTTTGGCCAAGCATAAGTTGCTTATGCCTAGAATCCTAGCTAGTTAGGAGACTGAGGTGTGCAGATTATGATTTGAAGCCAATCTAGGCGGTCAGATTTGTGAGACTCTAATCTCCAATTAACCACAAAAATAGAATGGTGATTCAATTACCAGCCTTGAGTGAAGGAGCCACGCAAGAGCCTGAGGCCCTACTATGTTCAAGCCCCAGTACTGGCCTTAAAAAAAGCAAAATTAAATAATAAATAAAAATAATATTTTGACTTTTATCACCAGACCAATTTTGCCTATCCTTGAACTTCCTATAAACAGACTCACATCATATATGCTCTTTATTTGTGTCTCTTAGTTGTACAAAGAGGTTTCATTGTGATATCTCCTTGCACGTGCACAGTGCACTTTGTTCAAATTCACCTACTCTATTATTCTTTCTCGTCCCTCAATACGTATGTGATGAGAAATTTAGAGTGCTAAATTGACCCTCAGGCTCTTGCATCTGGCAAGAAAACAAGATGCAAACAGAGCAAAGTGACAGGGAAGTTTATTAGAAAAGAAATATGGCAGATGGGCTGGGAATATGGCCTAGTGGCAAGAGCGCTTGCCTCGTATACATGAAGCCCTGGGTTTGATTCCCCAGCACCACATATATAGAAATCGGCCAAAAGTAGCACTGTGGCTCAAGTGGCAGAGTGTTAGCCTTGAGCAAAAAGAAGCCAGGGACAGTGCTCAGGCCCTGAGTCCAAGGTCCAGGAATGGCAAAACAAAAACAAAACAAAAGAAATATGGCAGAGAACATAAGCAGAGGGCTGGGGATATGGCCTAGTGGCAAGAGAGAACATAAGCAGGTGGCACAGATGTGCCACAGGAAGACAGCGCTTCCTCCATCTCAGCCATCTTGTAGCATCTTTAGGGTTCGGGAAATTGATCTTGGGTTAGATAGGGAGAACTGGAGTCCTTGAAGACTGCTTTCTGACTGATGGGTCTCTTTTCTGCTCCTTCTATTATTGTGGCCACACACACACACACACACACACACACACACACGCAATATATATATATATATATATATGGTGCCTAGGCTTTATTTCCTTGTGTTCTCTTGTGTTCCCCCTTGCTTTCGTAGTTCTCTGTGCCTGTTTCGTTGTCAGGCAGGTGTTGGTTGATCGGCTTATCCTGCCATCTGCAAGTTGTACAGGCCTCAATTCCTGGACCTGTTGCTCTTCTCCAAACAGTGATCACATAAACACTGTTCTGTGACTAGAGTCACACTTGGAAGGATTAGACCTGCTTCTGCATCTAGCACAATCTCGTGTTCTTGCCTATACAGCATTTCATCTCTTTATTCTATTTCTTTCTATACCAGGTGAACTTTGGGTTGTTTCTACCCTCTTTTGGAGCATATTGCTAGTCTTTGTGTGGTGATCTTTGTGTGTGTGTCCAGGGGCTTGAACTCAGGGCCTAGATACTATCCCTGAGCTTTTATACTCCAGGCTGGCACTCTACTACTTGAGCCACAGCTCCACTTCTGGCTTTTTGGTGGTTAATTGGAAATAAGAGTCTCAGGGACATATATATATATATATATATATATGTATGTATGTATATATATATACATATACATATATATACATATATATAAAATCAAACTGAATTACAGAGAGGTTACAGTTTCATACATTAGGCATTGGATACATTTCTTGTACTGTTTGTTACCTCATCCCTCATTCCCCCTCCGCCCTCCCCCTTTCCCTTCCCCCCTCCATGAGTTGTTCAGTTCATTTACACCAGTTTTTTTTTGTTTGTTTGTTTTTTGGCCAGTCGTGGGCCTTGGACTCAGGGCCTGAGCACTGTCCCTGGCTTCTTCCCGCTCAAGTCCAGCACTCTGCCACTCGAGCCACAGCGCCGCCTCTGGCCGTTTTCTGTATATGTGGTGCTGGGGAATCGAACCTAGGGCCTCATGTATCCGAGGCAGGCACTCTTGCCACTAGGCCATATCCCCAGCCCTACACCAAACAGTTTTACAAGTATTGCTTTTGTAGTTGTGTGTCTTTTTTTACCCTGTGTCTCTCGATTTTGGTATCCCCTTCCAATTTCGTAGTTCTAATACCAGTATACCTGGTTTCCAATATACTCAGATAAGATTACAGAGAAAGTGTAGGTACAACCACAGGAAGGTGAAACAAGAAGATCATCAATAATAGAGGCTACAATTACATATGGCACGTTGAAAGTAGTTACAACAACCATAACATGGAGTTCATTTCACTTAGTATTATCTTATATGTTCGTAAGGGTATAGCTATTGGGCTCCTGTGATCCTCTGCTGTGACTTGCCTAAACCTGTGCTAATTATTCCCTATAAGGGAGACCATAGAGTCCATGTTTCTTTGGGTCTGGCTCACTTCACTTAGTATAACTTTTTCCAATTCCTTCCATTTCCTTACAAATGGGGCAATGTCATTCTTTCTGATAGAGGCATAAAATTCCATTGTGTATATGTACCACATTTTTCTGATCCATTCTTCTACTGAGGGGCATCTGGGTTGGTTCCAGATTCTAGCTATGACAAATTGTGCTGCGATGAACATTGTTGTGCTGGTGGCTTTAGTGTGATTATGTTTGTGGTCTTTTGGATAGATACCCAAAAGTGGGGCTGCTGGGTCATAGGGGAGCTCTATGTTTAGCCTTCTGAGGAATCTCCATACCACTTGCCAGAGTGGCTGAACCAGTTTACATTCCCACCAACAATGGAAAAGGGTTCCCTTTTGGCCACATCCCCTCCAACAGTTGTTAGTTTTCTTGATATAGGACATTCTTACTGGGGTGAGATGGAATCTCAATGTTGTTTTGATTTGCATTTCTTTTATGGCCAGTGATGTAGAGCACTTTTTCATATGTCTCTTGGCCATTCTCATTTCCTCATCAGAGAAGTCTTTTTAAGTCTCTAGCCCACTTGATGAGGGGGCTATTGGTTCTTTGCGGTTTTGTTTTGGAGGAAGGTAATTTTTTTAGTTCTGCATATATTTTAGATATGAGGCCTTTGTCCGTTGAATGGCTGGTAAAGATCTTCTCCGAATCTGTGGGCTTTCTGTTTATCTTGCAAGCTATGTCATTTGCCCTGCAGAAGCTCTGCAGTTTGTTGCAGTTTCTCAGGGACTTTTCTAAGCAGGCTGGCTTCAAACTGCAACCTCAGAAGCTAGGACTACAGACATGAGCCACCAGTGCCCAGGTCTTGCTGGAATTTTGTTTACTATTCACCTATGAGAGGAATTGTTGGGTGATGATTTCTGCTTGTTTCATTTCAGTAGATTCTGCCCAGCAGTTTTCCAAAGGGTTTCCCACTCATTTACACTCTCACCAACAGTGTGCAAAAGTTCCAGCTGCTCCCCATTCTTATAGACATTTGGTATTGTCAGTTAGGTTTTTGTATTTGTTTGGTTTTTTTTTTGACCATCAGTGGCAGTACTGGGCTTTTTTTCTTTTCTTTTTTGGAGTTTGTTGTTGCTGCTGCTGCTGTAGCAGTACTGGGGCATAAACTCAAGACCTCATACTCTTGCTTAGCTTTTTCTCTCTAGGCTGGTGCTCTATCACTTGTGCCAAACCTCCACTTCTGGCTTGTGGCTGTTTAGTTGGAGATAAGAATCTTTCAGATTCATCAGCAGGCGCTGCCTTCAAACCAAGATCCTCCGATCTCAGCTTCCTGAGTAGCTAGGATTACAGGTGTGAGCCCCCAGCACCTGGCTTAGTGCTGGAGTTTGAACTCAGGACCTCATGCTTACTAGGCCTGAGCATGAACCACCCCCTTTGTTAATCTTTCTTAGTGGTAGTTCTTTCTATTGGATGGCTATCGTGGCTTCTTCTACTGAAATGAACCAGCGGCCCAGGATGGAATCTGCCTCAGAAAACATCTTTTAAAAAAAATTTTTTTTTTCTTAATGCCATTGTTTATTTGCCAGTGGCTCTGGGAAAACCGGAGAGGTAGCCACGGCCTTCATTTGCATGACTTTGAACTGTTACCTATGGCTGCCATAGATCCTGTCCAGAGCAGTGTGGGAGCGTGCAGCCAGATAACCTTTCCTTGTTCAATAAGGACCCACTTAGCTTTCTGGGAGGTTGTAGCAGACAGCCTGGAAGAGTGGGTCATGACTTTGTGACTATAAAATGCTAATCTCATCAATAAGAATTCCACAAGGGGGGAGGGGAACTGCACAAGGAGAAGAGTCAGAGTGAGGAAGGTTACACAGGTTTTGGCAACACTCAAGGCTAACTGTGACCCCACTCTCCATAATCTATGCTCAAATAGAGTTTCCAGTCGGAAGCTGCGAGCCAGAGGGGAAGCTTGATTGCCTTGAAGTGCCTGGAAAACATCAACCAATAAACAGTCACAGCAGAAGCTGTTCGGTTGAACTGGTGCTATACTTAAGGCTGAACACATAGGAGTTTCTAAAAAGGTTTGTGAACGATCATTTCTCTCCCCTGGTCAGAAAAAAATTTAACTTTAGTGACTAGTATTTTTGCCCGTGTAAATAGTGCAGTGGCTTTTTAAATCAGATACCAAGCTTCCTGCGTTATGCTGATGAATTGCTTAATACTAGGACAATATTTTCAATACCTGAGATTCTAAGGTTACTTTTCTCTATTGGAAATCTATGTGTTTTTCTCAAATATTGGAACCAGGGAACTTCTTACTGTTAATTCTAGAGACTCTGATTTTTTTTTGTTGTTGTTCACTTCTTTTTGTTCAGGTATTAGGGTTTGAACTCAGGACCTCCTGCTCTTTTTTTTTTTTTTTTTTTTTTTGGCCAGTCCTGGGCCTTGGACTCAGGGCCTGAGCACTGTCCCTGGCTTCTTCCCGCTCAAGGCTAGCACTCCGCCACTTGAGCCACAGCGCCGCTTCTGGCCGTTTTCTGTATATGTGGTGCTGGGGAATCGAACCTAGGGCCTCATGTATCCGAGGCAGGCACTCTTGCCACTAGGCTATATCCCCAGCCCTCCTGCTCTTGCATGACTTTTTCACTTAACACTAGTGCTCTACCACTTGAACCACACATCCACTCCAGGCTGGTTAATTGGAAATAAAAGTCTCTTGGACTTTATTGCCCAGGCTAGCTTTGAACCAGGATCTTTAGATCAGCCTCCTGAGTAGCTAATATTCCAGGCACAAACCGCCAGCACCCAACCAAGACTCAGAATTTAAGCACATACTATAACAAAAATATTAATAAGAAATTGGATTATGTATTTTTCAAAGGTTAGCCTTTTCCCAATCTTTTCCCCTATTCTAACTGTAAAACATTGCATGCATATTTCTTTGTGCTTTATGCTTTGATTTCACCCCTTATGAGGGAGTTTTCAACCTGCAACCTCCAAAATATTGGATTATTATGGAAAGAAGGTGCAGTATTTCAAGCATTGTGCCACAATAAAAGTAACAGGATAATGATTTTCTTTCTGACTTCAGATATCAGAGGTCCAAGTATTGATTGCCTGTTTCTCTTGCCTCCTGTCCTCAGATGAAAGTATGCTTTTGACACAGAGTCACAATAAAATGTGCCCTTTCCAATATGAGATCTCTGTAAATGTCATTCGCGCAGTCATTGTTTTCATCAAAATAGCACAGAAGCCCCTCATTGAATGGGGGAGAGAGAGAGAGAGAGAGAGAGAGAGAGAGAGAGAGAGAGAGAGAGAGAGAGAGAGAGAGCCATGTTTAGATTTAGAATGGACTGTAACAAATTTCGTTCTTGGATACATTCTGAAAACAGGACTTCTTTTTTCCATCGTTTTCTATGAAATTATTATCATGCAAACAGACCAAAGGATGAGGACTTTGGTAATTAGAGGCTTCATAAAATGCTGTTGGGGGTATTAATGCTAGTTTGAGCAGACAAACACAGGTTGTAATGTAGTATAAATATTGATGCTTATGGAGACGGCTTGGCAGTGGTATAAGCTGAAACCAGGCAAACGACCAACCAAGAGATAATGCTTGCTTCCCAACAAAGCTTTGCCAGCGAGTCATCCACCAGCCCCTACTGTTTCAGCTTCCGGTCTGTGATTCCAACTTCCAGCTAATGATCAGTGATTTTGTTTAAGGTTACATATGGGTGTGAGCCTAGCTGAAGGCCACCAAATTCATTTCACTTGTGCCTGGCACCAAATTGGATCCCAAAGGTATCAGGCTGGGCCAGAAACACATGACACTTAGGTGAAATCAGTTTATCTCAAAATATCTCATACCAAGTGCCTGCAAAACCAAGCCATCGACATGAGCCTTCGCCAATGTCTTGATAAATGTAAACAGCGCACCTATGCCTCCTCTAGATGTTCCTGTGTTGTGACCCTCCATTTCACATAATGTAGTCCTTTTATTTATTTCCTATCGCTTTCCAATCAGTCAGCGCCGGCGTCCTTTTTCTAACCTCAGCTCATGGTGTAATAATCCGTTTTGGTGCCCTTATTGGCCTCGAAGGTAGTTTGAGCTGTTAAAATCTTTCTTTAACAAGTTTCCCTTTAATAAGGGATGTTTCCATGGGCTCCATCTCCCCCTTACCTTTGTGTAACCTTTTCTAGATAGACACAAAATCACAAGTGAGACAGATTCTAGCAACGTCTAGCCTTGCATTGCAGTTTATATAGGCACAGAATCACCCAAAACTGCGGAACATTTTTTAGTTGAATGATGGCAAAGGAGAACCCCTGGGGTCCACATCAAAGACAGCATCCTGTCGCATTTTATGAAAGATGAAAATTGTATGGTGTGATGAGAATAGCATGCTTCTTATTGCCGGCTTCTTTACTTCTCTTTTGGAATACAGGGAAGAGGATCGATATTTTATTTGTGCTCTCCATTTTGTTTCTCTGTCTCCGTTTCTATGTCTTCAGTCCAGCATATGCTGCAGAGAGATAAAGCTAGCTAGTTGCCTCGTTTCGCCAAGCATCATTGCAGCTGGTCCCATCTTGAAAGATGAGCTACTAGCCAGACCCCAGTGGCAGCTCACGCCTACAATCCCAGGTACTCAGGAGGCTGAGATCTGAGGATTCAAAGCCAACCCAGACAGACAAACCAGAAGGACTCATCTTTAATTAACCAGCAAAATGGAAGTATGGCTCAAGTGGTAGAGCACTAGCCTTGAGCACAAAAAAACAAAACAACCAAACATACAAGACTTCCAGGCCCTGAGTTCAAGTCCCAGTACCAGCACACATGCACACATGCACACACAACTGTCCCACTAGAAATGCACTCAAAAAGTTCTCTTACTATCCCATCTGGGCATATTTGCAGCGCAGGGAAGGGTAGGGTGGTCTCTCTCTCTTCTTTTTTGCTTACTTTCTACTCAGTGTGTCTAAAAGAAAGTAACTGATTTACAGAGTCTGAAAATGGTTTATTAAGAAGGTTAGAAAAAAAAGATCAATGTGAAAAAGTCAATACCACATACCTTTCTCAAAGTTGGCAAAAAAACATTTAAGTTCTGAAATATTTCATGCAACGGCATAAAATATGTGATGGGAGCCAACCTGGGGCATATTTTAGAAAACCCAGACTTCGGTTCTTTTTATTAACACCCACATCTTCCCACTCTCAATTTGTGAAATACTGGAAATGGTATTTCTGCCCACTGTACACAAAAGAATATTCAAAACATACATTTCTTAAGACTTTTTTGTAATCTAATACATGTAATTAATGTTTGCCAATTTGCCAACTAAACATATTGGATTTCAGAGCCTCCTGACAAAAGAGAGCTCAAAAGACATATTTTGTGTATATGTACCAGTACTGGAACTTGAACCCATGACCTCCAGCCCTTGCCTGGCTTTACTTACCCATAGCTGGCACTCTACTACTTGAACCACACTTCCACTTCCAGCTTTTTGCTGATTAACTAGAGACAAAAACCTCTCAGATGTGTCTGCCTGTACTGGCTTCAAACATTGATCTTCAGATCTCAGCCTCCTGAGTAAGTTAGGCTAGAGTCATGAGCCACCTGCACCTGGCTTAAAAGAAGAGAAAAACAAAACAAAAAAAAAGTGTTTTCTTTTCTTTTGAGATGGAGCTCTCATTATGCAGCCTAGGCTGGTCTGAAATATGTGATCCTCCTGCCTCAGCCTTTTGAGATTATAGGCATATGCTATTACTTCTGCTAAGAAAGATCAAAATGCTAGAGGTGTAGCTCAGATGGTAGAGAACCATCAAGGTCAAGGCCTTGGGTTCAAAAACCCCAGAACTGAAAAAAAAAAAGAGGAGAAAGTTCAAATTTTTCTATCTTAAAAATATTCACTTATGCTGGGCACTGGGAGCTCACACCTGTAAGCCTAGCTGCTCAGGAGGCTGAGATCTGAGGATCGTGGTTCAAAGCCAGCCAGAGCAGCAAAGTCTGTGAGACTCTTATCTCCAATTAACTACCAGAAAACTAGAGTGGAGCTGTAGCTCAAAGTGGTAGAGCACTAACCTTGAATGAAAAAAAGCTCAGGCACAGTTCCCAGTCCCTGAGTTCAAGCCCTACAGCCAACAAAACATACACACATACACACACATACACAAAGCATAAGCACATTTGCCTAGCATATACAAGGCCCTGGGTTCAATCTCCAGCTCTGCAAAATACTTCTTTAAGTTCAAAATATTTCCTTATTCATCTTTCAAAGCACCATTTTGTACTATCATATTTAATGTGTTTATAATTTTTGTTTATAAAAATAATTGTTAAAAGACTAGTTGTCATAATACCTTTATAGGAAGTTCACACAGGATGCGTTCTTCTTAAGACTTTTCAGAAATGTACCACATGTTATTTCTTATCTTGTAAACAAGGGAAATGAGAGGGGTTTTACTGTTACATTACCACCCACTATATCAATGACATGCTGTTAGGCTAGCATCTAAGTTGTAAGCTCTCTATTCAGAGTTTTGTCTGTCAAGATATATTGCTTCCTAGAATTCAAACAAAATCCAAGTTGTAGCTGGCACCATTTTCCTCAGAGTACCAAAGGTGGAACACATTCCTTTTTGAGAAATGTTCTAAACTCATCAGCCATTGAGAGGTTGCCAGAATTCACAGTGCCGAGAGCAGCAGGTGTCTGCCATATTGCTAAGCTCCCCTCCTCAGGTTTTCCCCTTTGTGGCAATGCAGTGAGCCCAGCCACACAGAAATCAGACAGGTTCACAAAAGAAGGGATCCCAAATCATTACAGTGTCCCCCAGAAGTGCTTAAGTCAGAGAAGGACTAGAAAAAGCACTGTGCTGAAAGCAAGGTGTTTAGGTGAAAAGAAACATGCCTAGGAGCCAAAGGCTATGTTATTCCATGTTACAGTCTTCCCAAAAGTGAGCCTGCCCTGCTGGTCTCTCCCACTCTGCGGGAGGAAGACAACTGTCTCAAATCAGAACCAGGAAAAGCCGGTGAGGTCGGGACTGCCTCTGTCTAAACCCTGATCTCATACTGCTTCCCTGTGGAGAATTATCAGAACTGCAGCTTCTCTCTCTCTGGCCCCTGCTTGTCACACCTTTTCTTGCATGGTTCTAGCCTGGGTTTGGTACTATCCAAGAGCAGTGGGAGTGGGGGTGGGGGTAGGGGTCATACTATTATGAACCTCAGCCAAAAGAGTGAAAAGAACACAAGTGAATGGCCATGTGTTGAACCCATATCCTGAATCGAAGGGCACATCCAACTGCAGGCTGATCTGATGAACTTGCATCTGCTCCTTTTTCTTTTTACATAACTTTTTTTTTTTAAGCTCAAAGCCTCTGTCTCCCCAGCTAGGTTCTTTTTTTTTTTTTTTTTTTTTTGCCAGTCCTGGGCCTTGAACTCAGGGCCTGAGCACTGTCCCTGGCTTCTCTTTGCTCAAGGCTAGCACTCTGCCACTTGAGCCACAGCGCCACTTCTGGCCGATTTCTATGTATGTGGTGCTGGGGAATCGAACCCAGGGCTTCATGTATACAAGGCAAGCACTCTTGCCACTAGGCCACATTCCCAGCCCACTCCCCAACTATGTTCTTTAGCTCTGCTTCACAGACACATATTCTGGCTTACACCCTTAAAGGAACTAGTACATTTGCCTACTATTCCCTGAATATTTTTCACAAGAGCTAAATCACAACTCCATGACCAACATAGAAACTCTCCTATTCATCTTTTGGTTTTGGTCTTGTGTCAGAGCGCTGTCCCTGAGCTTTTTGTTTGGTTGGTGGGACTTGAACTCAGGACCTGGGTGCTGTCTCTGAGCTCTTTTTGTTCAAGAATAGCTTTCTACCACTTCAGCCATAGCTCCACTTCCCACTTTGTAGTGGCCAATTGGAGTTAAGAGTGTCAAAGACTCTCCTGTCTGGGCTGGTTTCAAACCAAGATCCTTAGATCTCAGCTTCCTGAATAGCTAGGATCACAGACATGAGCCAGTGGTGCCTGGCCTCCATTCATCCTTTTATAGCTGTCATCACCACTTCCTGCTTATTCTCTATTCCCACCCAAGAGTGGTTTAAGTACAGGGGCTAACAGAACATCCTTCCTCTCCTTACCCCACCCCACCCCCACTATTCTTCATGAGGTACTAAACCAGCAAAACACACTTGAGATATAGATTTATAGCTGCTTATTTGGTTAAGATATAAAAACAGAGCCAGACTCATGTAGTTCATGCGTGTCATCCTGACCACTTGGGAGACTCAAAGTAGGAGGATCATAGTGTGAGGCCAGTCGGGACAGGAAAAGTTCATGAAACTTCTTCTCAGCCCATAACTGGACACAATGGTCCAGGTCACTCTCCCAAGATGCTAAGTCATAAGAAAGCTGAATGACTTATTGTTGGAAGGACCATTTTATATCAAACTGCACCCTCATTACTGGGCCAAACTATGTTCCTGTCATCCTAGTTAGTATAGGAAGCCTAAAATAGGTGGATTATGATCCAGACATGTACCTAGGCAGGAAGTAGAACCCCAAAACAAGCAGTGCAAAAAGGGCTGGAGGGCTAGGAATGTGGCTTAGTGGTAGACTGCTTGCCTAGCATGCATGAAGCCCTGGGTTCAGACTCTAGTACTGTCGAGATAAATAAATATATATAATTAAATATATAGAAACTATATATCCATATATGTACATATACATACATACACACATATATCACACACATATGTATGTATGCATTTCCAAGCTATTCAGGAGGCCAAGACTGATTTAAAGCCAGCCTGGACAAGAAAGCCCATGAGACTCTTACCCAAAAAAAAACAGAAGTGGAGCTATGGCTCAAGTGGTAGAACTCCTCCCTTGAGTGAAAAAGTTCAGGGACTGTATCCATGCCCTAAGTTCAAGCCCTAGGACCAGCGCACATGTACACACACACACACACACACACACACACACACACACACACACACACATAAAAAAAGCAAAAACAGCTTTGTAGGGACATGAAAAGATACATATTCTATTTCCTCATCTCTCTACAATTCAGGAACAGGGAAAAGCTCAGAATCTCTTAATTAAGAAATCAGTCCGAAGCTAATAGAATGCTATAACCATTACAGTCTGATACTTTTTCCGGGAGGTGGAGAAAAAGGCAATAAATCCTTTGGACTGGTGAATGGTATTTTCCAGGAAGTCAAGTATTCAGGACCATCCAGGAAGTGGATGAGATAATTCACATCCCACGAAGAACCTGTGAGCCCTTCTCTTCCTCTCCTTCCCACCTCTGTCAGGGCTCCGGGGTGAACGCCGCAAGCTGGAGAGGACAAGCCATCAGCACAGGGTGACTTACGATGCGTAATGAAAATATTTGGATTAGCTCTAATACTGAGCCAGTGGTGTTTACAAATTATTAAACTGCCATCCTGACATCAAACACTTTTTTCTTTTATGACATGCTAAGCTGTACTCTGAGTTTGTTTCCAACTGCCAAGGCCCTTATTTGATGTTTCTCTCTGTTTGCTTATCTTGATGAAGATGTTGGATTGATTCATCATTTGTATTTCCTTTCTCCGAGGGCGGCAGCCACTTAGGTCAGGACGATGACAGGCCAGCCTTGCACGCTGGGCAGGTGCTGGGGTACGTGTGTTCATAGAAGCATCAAGAAAACATTTATTCTCTGGGTTGTGTGGACAGACTGACAAGGTTTTTAATAAGAAGGGGTGGAGGGAAGGCTTCCTGTGTGGTGGGAAGTGACATTTGTATGTGGGCAAGGGGCAGATTGCTTTTGTTTTGGAGAAGGCTACCCTCAGCCACATCACAAGGACTAAGATGGGGCTAGAAGTAGGAGACAGAATGTGGTGACCAGGTCATGCAAGAAGCAGGAGATGAAGAGCTTTGAATCTCATTCAGTGACTGTGACCACTGTTCTTGTCACTCTTTCTTTTCTTCTTCTTTCTTTTTTTGGTGCCAGTGCTGAGTCTTGAATTCAGGGCCTGGGCACTGCCCCTTAGCTTTTTCACTTGAGGTTAGTACTCTACCATTTGAGCCACAGCTCCACTTTCCACTATTTTCTTTTTACAACTTACTGGAGATAAGAGTCTTATGGGCCTTCCTACCTGGGCTGGCTTCAAACCATGATTCTCAGCTCTCCGCCTCTTGAGTAGCTAGGATGATGGACATAAGCTACCAGCTTCTGGTTCTCTTTCCCATTGCTGATGTGACACTTCAGTGTCCAAGAATTTAGGTCAAATGGAGGGACAATAGGCAAACAAATACAGTAATGAAACCCACTGGACACTATGTTGAAAATGAACTCTACAACTTGTGGGTGGGATGGGAGGGAAAAACTGGAAGAGGGCAAGGAAAGAGGTGACATTGTCCAAAAGGAAATATATGCTTTGCCTGACTTATGTAACTGTATCCCCTCTGTTTTTAGCACTTTCAAGTATAAATATTTTTTTAAAAAGAATCTAGATCATAATCTCCTGAAAGGGGATGGCTTATTTTTTTTTTATTTTTTATTTTTTTTTGGCCAGTCCTGGGCTTTGGACTCAGGGCCTGAGCACTGTCCCTGGCCTCTTCCCGCTCAAGGCTAGCACTCTGCCACTTGAGCCACAGTGCCGCTTCTGGCCGTTTTCTGTATATGTGGTGCTGGGGAATCGAACCTAGGGCCTCGTGTATCCGAGGCAGGCACTCTTGCCACTAGGCTATATCCCCAGCCCCGGGGGATGGCTTATTGTTGGAGGAACCATTATACATCAAACTTCATTGAGCTCCGTGCTGGTGGCTACTCAGGAAGCTGAGAGCTGAGGATCCTAGTTCAAAACCAGCCCTCCCAAGACAAATCTGAAAGACTCTTATTTCCAGTTTGCTATCAAAAAGCCAGAAGTAGAGCTGTGGCTCAAGTGGTAGAGCATCAACTGTGAGTAAAAAAAACAAACAAACAAACAAAAAAAGCCAAGCAAGAGGCTGAGAATGTGGCTTAGCGGTACAGTGTTTGCCTAGTATGCATGAAGCCCTGGGTTCAATTCCTCAACACCACATAAACAGAAAAGCCCAAAGTAGCAGCACTGTGGCTCAAGAGGCAGAGTGCTAGCCTTGAGCAAAGGCAAAAAAAAGAAAAAGGAGAAGAAGCCAAGCAAGAATATGAGTCCTGGACTTCAAGTCCCAGTACCAGCATACACACACACACACACACACACACACACACACACACACACACACACACGATACTTCTGGTCCACTGACTCTTTGGCAGGGTTTTCCCAGCAGTACAGCTTACTTCTTCTGAGATGCTCCCTCTTTTCTTCTCAGTCCCTCTTATGAGTAGCTAACCAGGGGTAGAGAAGCAGTCAGCTGGATATTGAACAGAATTGTTCTCTATCCACCAGCCAGCCTAGGTGGAGATGAAACCTCTGGCCATGGCCCCATGAACCCCACACCCCATCTAATTGGCCATACAATTCAAGGCAAGCACTTTACAAGGCAAGCACTCTTGCCACTAGGCCATATTCGCAGCCCTGCCATACAATTCAATCAGCGGGACACAGGAGAAACACAAAGAAAGGAAGCAAGTTCACTGCATGATTTAGGGAGATCAGATGGGAAACAAAGCAGTAGCTCACATCTGCAATACCAGCTACTCAAATGGCTGAGATCTGAGAAGCATGGTTCAAAGCCAGGTTTGAATGGAGGCCCTGAATTTAAGTCCCAGTACCCACGTGTACGCACACACACACACAACAAGACAAACCAAATGTACCTAAGGGTGTTAAACAAATGTCTTACATTTTCAGATCACATGTTTCTAGAAGAGCATTTTTGTGGTCTTACCCAGGATTTGTCACTGACTGTAAAGTGCTTATATTCTGGACCATCGTTTGGGACCCTAAGGTTAGGAGATAGTACTTATCTCCATTGGACCAGCATCTTCACTCAGCCCATCTAAGCAGAATCAGCACATGAGGGTGGCGATGTCTCCTGATGAGCACAGGCAGCCAGCACACAATCCCATGATCCCATGGGTCGTTCTGCTGCAGACAGCATTACCGAAGTTAACGGCAAGAACACAGGCAAGAAGGCCCCACATTCCAGCCTTTCATTAGGCAGGAGTTAGACTTTTGAATCCTTAAGTCCAAAAGGAAACAGAACCTATCAAAAGATAAACCCACACTTCATTTATTGGAGGCCTTTCTGACTCTGAGGCCACAGATAACTCCTTTCAACAAATCCTCACTCTTCATTAGTGGGAATCACTCTTCTCTCATCACCATGAATGACCCAACACCTGGAAGTCAGCCTTCTTCTCACACTCATTAGCTTTCTTCCCGGGATGGGGGTGTTGGGGGGGGAGGGCGGGGAGGAAGAGATTCCAAGTTCGCCAAGTGACTGCTAATACTTATTCAGTTGTATAAACATGAGGCTAAGCCAGCTAGTAATCCCCAGTAAACTCTCATCTTCTACACTCCTGCTTCCTATCTTGATGGCAACTAGATTTGACACAGAAGTGTTATCTCATGAAATACAGCATCAATGTGTCAACTTCCAGGGTCCCAACAGAAGTGTCTTTAAGCAGATGGAAAAAGGAAATGATGCCTTCTGCATTACCCCTTTTCCTCCTGCTGGTGGCTGGAGCTGGAGCCAGCCGTGGACCATGAGGAAGAAATCACGTGCTTTAGAAAGATCTAGAGATTGGATAGAAGGGGCCAGAAGGATCCTCTGTCTCCTATCTGTCTCCCTTGGAGTCTTTTTATGCACTAGAGAGAAGTAATGATCTCTTTTGGTAAGGCTTCTATTATTTGAGATTTTTCAGCCACATTGGCTAAGCCAATGCACTTTGGGGAGACAATCAAGATCAGGTTGAGTTATAGTCAGACTTAGAAGGTTACAAAGAATGTGATGGGAAAGGATAATACTGTCATGAAGTGACTACAAGTGGCTTCGTCAACTCGTCGGATGGGTGATATAAGTCAGAGTTTTGTGAGCCTAATTTCCCTGGCATTTCTTAAATAGTTGTGGGGGTTTTTTTGTCGTTGTTGTTTTGCCAGTCTTGGGCCTTGGACTCAGGGCCTGAGCACTGTCCCTGGCTTCTTCCCGCTCAAGGCTAGCACTCTGCCACTTGAGCCACAGCGCCGCTTCTGGCCGTTTTCTGTATATGTGGTGCTGGGGAATTGAACCCAGGGCTTCATGTGTATGAGACGAGCACTCTTGCCACTAGGCCATATTCCCAGCCCCTTAAATAGTATTTTTTTTAGAAGTCCTTTCATAGATGCATGTTGTTTCTCTGAGTCTTGAATAATAGTCCTAGGTAGTTTGGGGACATTGTCTTGTGTGTGGTTGCGCTAGTTCATTCCCAGGTGATCTTTGATTACTTTGTTCCTTGTGGCACTTCTCTTACTCATTACCCGTCTGGTAATCAAGTGTTCAGGACCCCACCCGTGGCCCACCATATCCCACCAGGAAGCCAGAGATTGACAAAGATCTAACATAGAAGTTCACTCTGAAAATGTGGTGTTCAGCACAGGATGAGCAACAGAACCATCTGTAGAACTTTGTATGAATAAAGATGACTTAATCCCCAAGTAACCAGGCCATCCTGATGTGTGTGTGTGTGTGTATGCGTGTGTGCCTCCATGCATGCATGTGCGCACGTGTGCCTGTGTGTGTGTGTTGGTACTGTAGTTTGATCTTGGTATCATTCACTTACTAGGCAGGTGCTCTGCCACTTGAATCACTCCCCCAAACCCCTTTTCCTTTTGTTGTTTTTCAAATAAGATCTCACATTTGTGCCCAGGCAGGCCTGGACATAGATCCTCCTATTTTTATTAGGAGCTAGGATGGCAGACACAAACCATCAAGCCCAGCTTTTACTGGTTGAGATGAGATGTTAACAACTATTTTGCCCAGGATGGCATGAAATAGCAATCTTCTCATTTTCCACTTTCCAAGTAGCTAGAAGTACATGTAGACAAGAACCGCCATGCCTGGTTAGGCGCCCACATTTTTTTTTAATCTTGACAAGTGATTCTGATATGCAGCCACCATTGGAAACTGCCACTCTGATGTACTGATGGCTGATTGTGGCTCTATCAAGTACACACACACCATGAAGGAGGGTCGAGTGGCATACTTCCACCACTTCTGTCTGCTTGGTGGTTGGTCTGCTATACAGGGACAAGTGCCCTGTCCCTCGGAGAGCTGGAGCTCCCTGCCTCCTTCTTCCCATAATCAGCAATGAACGTCTTCATTATCATCACAAATAACAATCTTAGCTTAGTGCCCTGCCTCTCCCAGAGCCTTTGTGAACCACAAGGACTCATGTCTTCTGGCCATGAACTTCTACTGGTGGAATTTCTGAAATGAAAGCAATCAGTTGAAGAATTATTTGGGAAGAATGAGCTCTTTTTCCAACTCCCTTAAACATACCTACACCATTGCTTAACAAAATAACAACAAGCCCACTGGGTTTGTTTCAGAAGATGTGGCAGATTTCTGGAGATAGGGAAAAAATAAACTTCTTCCTTCCTTTCCTTCTCGCTCTTTAGAAACACCTTCAACACCCCTTCCCACCTCATGCTTTCTCTTGCCAGAGAGAAGCAATACCACTCCCTCCTCCATAACTCAGCAAGTGAGCTCATATTTTAAAAAATAAAATAAAAAATAAAAACATTACAGCCAGGCACTGGCGGTTCATGTTTGTAATCTTAGCTACTCAGGAGGCTGAGATCTAAGGACCATGGTTCAAAGCCAGCCCAGACAAAAAAAGTTTCTAAGACTCCTATCTCTAATAAACTATGCTACACACACACACACACACACACACACACACACACACACACACACACACAGAATTGGAGCTCTGACTCAAGTGGTAAAATGTTAGACTTGATCAAAGGAAGCTCAGGGACAGTGCCCAGGCTCTGAGTTCAAGCCCCAGGGCAGGCACACACACAACAATCACACTGTTTTGCCTATCTTAGACCATGGAGCAGAGGGTCCCTTAGTAATCAGTCCCCCATTATAGCACAGTACAGTCAAGCTAATCAATATTTTTTTCATACATGTTTTACAAACCCAGGGTAATTAAGATTCTATGTCTGAAGTCATCTTTACTATTTCACTGGCTTTTCTTCTTCGCTGTTTATTTTTACTTATATTCTCTCTTGCCAGATTCTGCAAATTCCTACCACATAGGAGGATTTTTTTAATTGAGCTAAGAGATTTAAAAGTACTCTAAAAGTGTTAAATCTCTTTATAAATGTACTATAGGAATGTTTCTGTAATAGAGATTGTGTTCTTTTGTGTAACAGTACTTCAAATCTGACAGGAAGAGGAGAGTGAGAGATGGGGAGGTGTGAAGAGATTAATGCTAAGAATTGGTGTTACGGGGGCTGGGGATATGGCCTAGTGGCAAGAGTGCTTGCCTCATATACATGAGGCCCTGGGTTCAATTCCCCAGCACCACATACACAGAAAATGGCCAGAAGTGGTGCTGTGGCTCAAGTGGCAGAGTGCTAGCCTTGAGCAAAAAGAAGTCAGGGACAGTGCTCAGGCCCTGAAGCCAAGGCCCATAACTGGCAAAAAAAAAAAAAAAAAAAAAAAAGAATTGGTGTTGCGAATTGGTTCCTCATCAAGAGAAAAAGGATTCTGAGTATGGTGGTGCATTCCTGAAATCCCAGTACTCTGGAAGGAAGCTGAAGCAAGAGGGTCACCAGTTTCAGGCCAGTTTGGCCTACGTAGAAAGATTCTGTCTCAAAAAAAAAAAGTCAAGTGTAATCATGCCTGTAATCCTAACTACTTGGTTCAGACCAACCCAGTCAGAAAATGAGTTCACAAGGCACCATCTCAAGGAAGAGCTGGGCTCAGTGGCAGGTGCCTGTTTGTCATAGCTACCAGAAAGCCTAACCCAAGGTGCATCACACCCATTTATGCCTGGGCAGGAAACAACCCCCTATCTCAAAAATAACAAGAAAAAACCAGAGCTGGATGTATAGCTCAATGGGAGGAGTACCTATCTAGCAAATGAGCATGAAGAGCAGAGGAGTTCAAATTCTAGTACATCCTATAGGAAGGAAGAGAGGGAAGGAGGAAGTGAGAGAACCTGGAAGAGGGAGAGACAATGTCAGAGAGGGCAAGGCTGATGGAGGTAAAGGTAAAGGTGCATGGTATACATATATATACACATCCCAATGAAACTTCCTTATACAGCTAACTGATACTAATAGAAACTGTAAAGAAATAGAAGGAAAATGATCGTTTTTCTTATCATAAGTAACTATTCTTAGGACAGTGGTAATGGTAAAGATTAATGAATCAGGATGATTAGAAGATGGAATGGGGGGCTGGGAATATGGCCTAGTGGCAAGAGTGCTTGCCTCATACACATGAAGCCCTGGGTTCGATTCCCAAGCACCACATATATAGAAAACGGCCAGAAGTAGCACTGTGGCTCAAGTGTTAGAGTGCTAGCCTTGAGCAAAAAGAAGCCAGGGGCAGTGCTCAGGCCCTGAGTTCAAGCTCCAGGACTGGCAAAAAAAAAAAATCTTAGGATGTAGAAGATGGAAGAGTCCATAGAGTGAAAGTGTGTGTGCACACACACATGCACATGCACCCATGCACACACCAATACTAGAGCTTGAACTCAAGGCCTGATGCTCAATTAATTAGCTTTTACCCTCAAGGCTGTCTGACACTCTACCACTTGAGCCATACCTCTGCTTCCCGTTTCCTACTGGTTAACTGGAGATCAGCATCACACAGACTTTTCTGCCCAGACTGGCTGTAAACCACAATCCTCAGATTCTCAGCCTACTGAGTAGCTAGGATTCCAGGCAGGGGCTACAAGCACCCAGCTATAAAATTTATTTTTAATTGTTCAGAGAGAATCTGGAAGGGAAGATCACAAGGCAAAGCTGAGATCACAGTAAAAAACTAACCATCAAACCCTAGCATGCAGGTACTCCCTCTTTCATTCTAATTAGTAGCATACTTCCTCTACTACATAGGACAAAAGGAAGTAGCGTTTACTCTTGCTCAGTGCAAGAATACATTGAATTGTCTATGGAGACTGTATAGTTTTTTTTTAAGCACCGCAGACGACCTGCCCTGAAAATGATCTGTGAAGAGTTCCTTCTCATCCTATTGTTGGTGTGGACTGTTCTTTTGGGACTAGGCAGAGAAATGGATGAAATAGAAACAGGACAGTGGGCACAAAGTGCCATCTCCACTAATTGTTTATTTTTCTTTTCCAAAGTGGCAAGGAGTTGTTGGAATTTCATACTTCATTGTATATACAAATGGAGGTCCTGAGGGCGCGTATCCTTCATGTGAACAGCTCTGCCCGTTACAGGAGAAAACTAAGTAACAATAAAACCCTCGGGGACATCATTTAATATTTCCAGCATTTCACAGGAGCTTCTGACACCCAGGTCTTCAAGGGGAAAGCTGATTTATCCCTTCAGTCGTTAGACAATGTAAAGGTGAGGTCAGGCTGAGGCATCCTTCATCCCTTTCCCTGATGCTTACCATTCCCTTGGGCAAGGAGGAATCAAAGCATTTCAAGTGGGGGAGGTCACGGGCCTGACACCAGAAGAAGGAAGAGAGCGTAGCCTCCTTCCTTTCCTGGTGGGTCTGACGCCCATATATCTTCATTGCACCATTGTTTTCACTTGAAAAATGGCATGCAGTTGCTTTTCCTTCTCCTTCCCTTCCTATTCTTAAAACTCGATTTCAACCTCCACCCCCTCCCAATCAAAAGTGTAATTTATGGCTAGAATAATGATTATGTGTTTCTGATTATTGTTTTAAAAGGCCAAAATCTTTCCTCTAAATGTAGGATAACAGGTGTCTTGTTTTATGGCCTTGTACCTTTTCAACCCTATAAATTAAAATGCCTGGTGTTCTTTCTGTGTCTCTCTGCCTCTCTGTCTGTCTCTGTCTGTCTGTCTGTCTCTCTCTCTCTCGTTCTCTCTCGCTCTCTGAGCTGATCTGAAGTTGTCTGTTCCTGACATCCTTGGAATTCTATGCTCTCTGCCTCTCATAGGTTGGTTCCAAATAAATTTTCCTTGATTTGATTTGGCTACTATGAGCACTTTACCCAGTTCTGGTTATGCCCAGTGATACATGAAAGTTTTGTAACTTGCAGTCCAAGGTGATACTCCTGGGCTTCTGACCTCAAATTTCATAATAGGATTCCATACTTTTTATTATTACTTAGGAAATAAAGCAGATCTCAAGTGACAAGAGCACTCCTATCTTTGTAGGTCCCCTTGCAGCGTAAGAAAAGCTTAGGCAAATTGGACCGATGGTACAATATTGGAATTGTAAATGACTCTGAAAACGGCATAAGGACTCCAGATTACAAAAAGATTCTTAAAATGATGCCTAATTCAAATAGAACTTTAAAAGTAATTGTTTTTATGAGGCAAGCACTCTTGCTACTAGGCCATATTCCCAGCCCCTGAAAGTAATTGTTTTTAATAAAGTTATTTCTCTCTTCCACACTGATCTTTTGTTTGAATTCCTATGCCTAAGGAATTTTCTTTTTTATAATGTGTATTTTATTATTATTATTATCATTTTTTGCCAGTCCTGGGGCTTGGACGGACTCAGAGCCTGAGCACTGTCCCTGGCTTCTTTTTGCTCAAGGCTAGCACTCTGCCACTTGAACCACAGCGCCACTCCTGGTCGTTTTCTGTATATGTGGTGCTGGAGAATCGAACCCAGGGCTTTGTGTATATGAGGCAAGCACTCTTTGCCACTAGACCATATCCCCAGCCCCCTAAGGAATTTTCTGTAATCACCCATTCAAAATGGACACCATTATGTAACTCTGAGGCTTACCTGGCTTTGTGATAAAATAGTTTTAAAACTATTTTTTTCATTTTTTTAATTATTTTTATCTAGGTATTTTTTGTGTATGTGCTGGTACTGGGCCTTGAACTCGGGGCCTTTTGCTCTTGCCTGATTATTCGGTTCAAGGCTAGAGTTCTACTGCTTGAGCCACACTTGTTCCACTTCTGGCTTTTTGCTGGTTAACTGGAGATAAGAATCTCCTGTATTTGTCTGCCAAGGCTGGCTTTGAATCATGATTCTCAGATCTCAGCCTCCTGAGTGTCTAGGGTTATGAACCAGCCATCAGTGTCTGGCTGGTATATAGGTTCTTAGGAATCAAATAATGTTATGAACAGCCACCCCTTCCCAATCCTGGAGTTCTGCTCTGTAGAGGTGACCCCTGTCGTTGCGTGTCTGACACTTTTGCTCATTGGCTGATTGATGCTGTACCACCTAAGCCATGCCTCTAACTTCTCCCCTCTGCTTTCTAAGCAATATAATTATACAGCTATGTTTTCATTTGTCAATTTCAGACATTATCTATTAATTTCATATCATGGCAGAGGAGGATTTAGCACTCTTATCCCAACTCCACCCTCACTCCCTCTCTTTTCACAGTATGATTATATCATAATTCTTAGTTAATCAACAACTCAGTGTTGGCATTATTTAACTATGTATGTATTATCTACCATCAACTCTTTTCAAAGTTGTATAATTACATTTCTGGTTGTTGGCAAATGCCTTGGCTTTTTCGCTTGATTCACTTTCTAAGTTGTCATCCCTGGTTCTTTCCAAACCTCTGGCTACTACTTTCTTCCTTCCCAAACACATCCCATGACCTATCAGTGCCTTTCTTTTCTTAGCCTACCTTTCCTGAGGACCTCCCTGCTCCTGCCTGCACTGAGATGGCTGCTCACCCAGGTCCCTCATGGACCCCTTTTCTTTGTCAGTTTCACTTTCTGCCTCCAGCATCACCATCGTCCTTTGCAGAGTCACTCACCTTGGTGAAACGTATTTTCTGGTGACATTCTGAGAAAGGCTTTCGGGGAGGTTCATTTCTAGCGACCACCAGTCTTTTGTTGGAGAGAAGGCAGTACTGGGGTTTGAGTTTCACATCTCATGCTTGTGAGGCAGGCACTCTATTCATCTGAACTATGCCCTCCAGCCCTTGTTTTTTAGTTATTTTTCAGGTGTGCTGTCACCTTTTTGTCCATGACCCTCCAGCCTATGGCCTCCCGTGTAACTGAAATGACAGGCACGTGTCACCATACTTGACCTGTTGATTGAGATTATTGACTGAAACCTGCTTATTCTACATTGATACTTGACTAGCAGTTTGTGTGTAAGAATGCTCCTTTAAATCCTTGTTCAAGAGAATTTGGGAAGTGTTTCATTGGTGGCTAGCTTCCAGTGTTATGATGCAGAAGTTCAGTGTCATTCTAGTTATTGATACTTTGTGTGTAAACCATTTTCCCTGTGATTCAGAAGCTCTCTGAGTCTTCTCTTACTTGTTGTGTTCTGAGATGTTAACCGTGGTGACCAAAGCATGAGCCACTTTGTTCATGGGGCTAAATGGATGGAAGAGCCTTTCAATCAGAAAACTTACCTTTCATTTTGAGAAATTTTGTTTTTTCTTTGATTACTTTCTTCCCATTTCCATTCCTTATTCTTTTTGCCCAGTTTAAGATAAAAAATGTCCTCAAGTTTATCATTCAGCTTACCTGTTGTTTTTTTTTTTTTTTTTTTTTTTTTTTTTTGGCCAGTCCTGGGCCTTGGACTCCGGGCCTGAGCACTGTCCCTGGCTTCTTCCCGCTCAAGGCTAGCACTCTGCCACTTGAGCCACAGCGCCGCTTCTGGCCGTTTTCTGTATATGTGGTGCTGGGGAATCGAACCTAGGGCCTCGTGTATCCGAGGCAGGCACTCTTGCCACTAGGCTATATCCCCAGCCCCTTACCTGTTGATTTTGCTTTGGGGCTGTCAGGTATTTAATTTACACCTGTCCTTTCCTTTCTCGAATTGTTTCAGCTAAGCATCTTCCTTCATGAATCAGTTTCTTTCTCCATCTTGGAATATGAATATTAATGACAGCTTGTTCCCTTTTTGTAAAACAATAATTCTCTTTTGCTGTTATCTGAAGCAACTGTTTCCTCTCACTTCCTTCTGTTATATTGATATTTTAGTATTTTCTTTTGTGTTGGAAACCTTTCTGCAAAGTTCCCTTGATCCTTCCATGCCTGCTCTTATTTAAAAGTAAGGCACTGAAAAGCAGTCTGAGCCAGGTGTCTGTGGCTCACGCCTGTAGTACTAGCTACTCGTGAGGCTGAGATCTGAGGATCAGTGTTCAAAGCCAACCCAAGCAGATGAAGCCATACAATTTTAGTCTCAAATTAACCAGTAAGCAAAAAGCCAGAAGTGGAGGTGTGGCCCAAGTGGTAGAACACCAGCTTTAAGTGAAAAGGCCAGGGAAGAGCATGAGGCCCTGAGTTCAAACCCAAGTACTGATACAAAAGAGAGGGAGAGGGAGGGAGGGAGGGAGGGAGGAAAAGAAGAAGGGGTAGAGAGAAAGAGAGAGAGAGACTGTCTGAGGTTACGGGGGGGGGGGGAGTTGTTGCTGTTTTTGTGCATCGTGGGGTTTGAACTCAGGGCCTGGGCACTGTCCCTGAGCTTTTTTGCTCAGGACTAGCACTCTACCACTTTGAGCCATAGTGCCACTTTCGGTTTTGTAGTAGTTAGTTGGAGATAAGAGTCTCATGGGCTTTCTTGCCCAGGCTGGCTTTGAACCATGATCCTCAGATCTCAGCCTCCTGAGTAGCTAGGATTACAGGCATAAGCCACTGGTGCCCAGCTTAAGCTTTATGTTTTAGTTCATCTTCTTTTCAACTATGTGTGGATTTGGGTTTCAGCTTCTGAAGGCTGGACTTAGTGTGACCTCGCTATCCATGCATGCGAACAGCTTATAAACCCTAAAGTGCTCCCCAAACATAAAGCATTACTGTTACCATGTGACCAGCCTGACTATTCAGTCAGAGCAGCCTGAATTTCATGCTGCCTTTCCTATCTGCTCTGTGCCACCAGGCCATTCAGCAATTACAGTTGGCTTTCCAAAAAGACACTTTAGGTCTTTTTTTCCCCCTTGAAAACAAATGAATTCAGAACCAATCTACCTTAGCCATCCAATATGTGTAGCCTCTTTTGTTCATGAACAACCTTAAGGTGATAAACTGGTGTGCCCTTGTGACAGAGAAAAACGTTGGGAGGAAATAGGTTTCTATCTCAGATTTCTGAGGTGTTCTGCCAAACAATAACAGGGGAAAAATTATTGGGCTAAATGTTCCTGACGTGCATTGGCATCCAATATGCCACCCTCCTAGCCTGGTATTATTACTTATAGACCTGCCTCAGCAATGGGCTGCCCGCAAGAGCTGCTCTACCTTTGAACACATACATTTTAGAGACTTTTAAATAAACTTATATAGCCATACCAAGCTGCATGTCTTCTAAACTTTGCGATTTCATCCGTCTATACCAAGAGGCCATGAAGCAAAATGGATGTGCCTTTCAGCTTTACTACGGCCCTAGAAAATGAACCAGTCTACTTAACAATAAATGGTGGTTTGGTTCAAACACACATGACTGGTCTAGTGGAGAAGAAGAGAAAGTTGAGCTTAATGAAGTCCAGGGTCTGTGTCCCTGTGCATGGACAGGAAAGGACGAGTGTTTTATAACTGTTTATTGGAGTCAATGGTAATAAATTCCTCACTTGTGATGCATTAACTTTAATGTTTTCATTACTTGGTGATTTAGATTTTCCTTTTTCACCTAAATCATGCTGTCCCAGTAGCAGAGTAGGTCGAATGCCTACCTTACTGTTCAGTAGGGAAGCATGCTCTCTCTCTCTCTTGCTCTCTCTCTCTTACACACACACACACACATGATCTGATGGAAAGTGGTTTTGCCTTGTCTTGATTGCTACTTTATAAACAAGTAACAAAGATAGACAGACAGACAGACAAGTAGCACAATAAATGTAGTAGGACCTGGCTTAGGTCCAGGAGAAGAATGCATGAGCCTGGCAACTTTCCATTTTATGCTGAAGTTTTTTCCATGTTTCTTTTTCCATTTTTGTTTCTGTTTGTTGAGTGAGGGTCCTTCATTAATGAGCACATAAGCAAAAAAGATCCTGAGATTTCATGTTTCTATTTTGCCCTCACAGGCTTAGTGACTTGTGGGAAACCCTGGGGTCTAAGAAGCAGTCCTCTCCTTTGTCCCTTCTAATTTTTCCTTATAGAGTTCAGGAAAGTTGAAAAAAGATCTTAAAGCTGGGCACTGATGACTCATACTTTGTCATCCTAGCTACTCAGGAGACTGAGAGCTGATAGTCATGGTTCAAAGCCAGCCTGGGCAGGAAAGCTTATGGTACTCTCTTATCTACGATGAACCACCAAAAAGCAAGGAGTGGAGGTATTGCTCAAGTGGTAGAGCTCCAGCCTTGAGCAAAAACAAACAAATAGCTAAAGGACAGCACCCAGGCCCTGAATTCCAGATTTAATACTAGCGCATGCGCACACACACACACACACACACACACACACACACACACACTAAAAGGCAAAACTTAACACTCTCATTTGTACTTTTTTGAGAGGAAAAAAAAGGGGGGGGAGTGATTTCTGCCCTAAAGGTACCTGACCATAGCTGATATCATCATCGTCCTATCTCAGAGTCTAGTGCTGCACAGATCCAGTCAGGGCACTGGCTGGGCATGAGGTTAGGCTGGGGAGTGGCCCTTGTCCAGTGGATGAGACATGGCAGGTCAAAGCCATGTTGTTAAGATGATTGCTTCTCCCATCAAGTTCTTCCTCATGGGCTGTGAGAGTTCTCATTAGACCAACCACCCTGAAATTCCCCCAGAGAATCACCATAATTACTTCCTGAGTCTTCTTTTTTATTTTCTGCTTTGTTTGCTTTAAAAGTTTTCTCAGCGCTGTGCTCTGATGATATCTGAATGTCTCTTACTAGACAGACATGACCAAGTGAAAATTACGATCGTTCGATTTACTCTTGAAATCTTGCACTTTGGAGAGCAAGTGAAAATAGAGACTGTAGAATCGTTGTGTTCATCTCCGCATGGCCTCCCACCATCGCACAGTGATGGCAAATACTCAGCCACACTTCAGATGTTGGCGTGTAGGATCCACATTAGCCAGGTACAGGTAGTTCACACTTGTCGTCCTACCTACTCAGGAGGCTGAGATGTAAGGATCTCACAGCTGGAATCCCAAGGCTTAAACTCAAGGGACTTGAAATCAAGTCCTCATGTGATTCAAACTCAAGTCCTCATGAGACTCATCTTCACTTATCCACTAAAAAAAAAAAAATCTGAGGACTGCTGGAAAGTCCATGAGACTCTTGTATCAAATGAACCAGTAAAGGGCTGGGAATATGGCCTGGGGGCAAAGTGCTCACCTCTTATACATGAAGCCCTGGGCTCGATTCCTCAGCACCACATAGATACAAAAAGCTGGAAGTGGTGCTGTGGTTCAAGTGGTAGAGTGCTAGCCTTGAGCAAAAAGAAGCCAGGGACAGTGCTCAGGCCCTGAGTTCAAGCCCCAGGACTGGCAAAAAAAAAAAAATTTAACCAATAAAAAGCCAGAAGTGGAGTTGTGGCTTAAGTGGTAAATGCTAACCTTGACCAAAAAAAAAAAAAAACCCTCAGGGATAGTGCCCAGGCCCTGAGTTCAAGCCCCAGTACAGCACCAAAAGAAAAGATGTAAACTAACCTGTAGAAATGCAGATAGAAAATACCATTTCTCGGGACAGGATTGGGAAACACAGTAAGAAGCCAAGGGCACTCAAAGTTTATAGATCAGAAATTACTACCAACAGCTGTTTTCTCAAGAGCAATGGGTTATTAGTCATTGGTTAGGCTGTTCAAATTCCTGTCCAGTCCTTTCGGTTAAGCTGTTCAAATTCCTGTCCAGTCCTTTCTAAATAGTCCTTTGACTGTTAATGGCTTCCTCAGATAGAAACCACCCCCTTGTGTTTTCCTGAAGATAAATGAGTACTGACACAAAAAGACAGACAGACAGACAGACAGACAGAGGAGAGAAGAGTGTCAGAAGAAAGAGAACCCAGATTGTCACATAAAAAAAGGCCCTGAAGGAAATGGCATTCAACAAAGCCAACCCAGGCAGAAAAGTCACCATGAGATTCTTATCTCCAATTAACCACTCAGAAACTGAAAGTGGAGCTGTGGCTCAGAGTGGTAGAGCATTAGTCCTTGAGTTCGAACCTCATAACTGACAAAAGAAGAAAAAGAGAAAAGAAAGAAAATGGCATTCAAGCTCTAAAGATGCGTGTATTCTACATGAAGAAACCAGAAAACAATTCATAAAGGATATGACATTGGAATCAGGTCTCCTTACTGGAAAATGAGAGCAGAGGATGGAAACTGGGAACAGAAGCAAGAGCATAAGCAAAGGCCTGACAGTGTAGATCCCATCGCAGGCTCTGGAAGGAAGATGATTGTACTGGGAGGTGAAATGACAAAGTCAAGTTCATCTATGTGTTTTCCAGTGTCTTCATGCAGAAGAATGAGTTTCATCCTATAGCCAGTAGGGAACCATTAAAGTCTTTAAGCAGGAATGTGGCATGACCAAATTTATGCTTAGAAAGATGACTTCTGGCCACAGGATGGTTGACAGGTGGAAAGTGAGCCACTTAAAAAGACATACCAGCTGGGTGCTGATGGAGCCTGTAATCCTAGCTACTCAGGAGGCTGAGATCTGAGGATCACAGTTCAAAGCCAGCCTGGGCAAGAAAGTCTATAGGACTCTTATCTCCAATTAACCACCAGAAAACCAGAAGTGGCACTGTGGCTCAAAGTAGTAGAGCACTAGCCTTGAGCAAAAGAGCTCAGAGACACTGCCCAGGCCCTGAGTTCAAGCCCCAAGACACACACACACACACACGCACGCATGCACGCACGCACGCACGCACGCACGCAAAAGTGATACCAGCCCCAGATGAAGTTGTTTTCTTTTCTCCATGGATATATTGTGTTTTGACTTTGTGTGTGTGTGTGTGTGTGTGTGTGTGTGTGTGTGTGTGTGTGTGCATTGTACATTGTGGGACTGAACCCAAGGCCTCTCACATAGTAAGCACACAATCTACCACAGGACTCCAGCTCCATGCTCTCTAGGTTCTCACACTGAGTGGGACAGTAAATAAATAGATTGGAAAGTGACATTTTATCATCCATTTTTAAAGATATGCTCTCAAGTGACACACGCATAATGGTGCTCTGCCTCAGGATAAGCAGAGAATGCATTGATCCTGCAAGTTTCATGAAGAGACAGCTTGCTGTTTCCTTTTCTTAACTTTTTAGCTCCCGGCTGACAATCTACCACTTAAGCCACAGCTTCTGTTTTGGCTTTTTGTTGGTTAGTTGGAGAGAAGAGTGGCACAGACTTTCATGCCCAGGATGGCTTTGAACCTTGATCCTCAGATCTCAGCCTCCTTGAGAAGCTGAGATTACAGATAGGGGCCATGGGTGCCTGGCCACCTTGTATTTTTAACTCCCTTCTTCCTTCTTAGAATTGGGAGGTGATTTGAAGGATCACTGTCTGGATTGGTGGCAGGAATCCACACTTCACTGTTGCCACTTCCTATGGTGTAGCTATTAAAGAGACTCCAGGTTGTTTGTGAGAATGTTGTTGTGGTCAGAATGGTTCTGCTGACAGTCACATGCTCAGCCCACCTCCATGGAACACCCAGTGTTTTCAAGGAAATTGTGATCACGAGTCAGCTTTGTTTAGTCACTATAGACTGCATCATAAGGAAAAATATGTCATGCTATTATTATTGTTATTGTTACTGTGGGGGAGGGCTGGTACTGGGGTTTGAACTCAAGACTTCATGATCTCAGCTTTTTTCACTTGCAGCTGGTGGTCTACCATTTAAGCCACACCTCAAAGTGTTGGTCTTGTGGTAGAGAGCAAGGTTCTGAGTTCAATCCCCACTCTACAGAGAAAAGAAAAAAAGAAGGAAGGAAAAAGGGAGGAAGGGAAGGAGGGAGGGAGGGAAAGAGGGAAGGAGGGAAGGATGGAAGGAAGGAATTTTTCTCTTATATCTGTCTAAATTCCTTCTCAGTGAAGCACAATGATAGAAAAGAAAGCTAAATAAATGCAAGCCCAAGTGGATGATAGCAAGTAGAACCACAGAATTCTAGAAGCTTCTACCAGTGGGACTAATAGAAGGTCACTAACAGCATCAGAAGATTTGTGACTCTTTCTAGACATCACAGAGTAAAATTTATTGATTGGTCCTCACTGTTGAAACAAAAAAAAGTAATTTAAAAAAGACAACAGCTGGGCACCAGTAGTTCAGGCCTGTAACCCTAGCTACTCAGAGGCTGAGATCTGAGAACCCTATTTGAAGCCATCTTGGGCAGGAAAGTCCACTAGACTCTTATCTCCAATTAGCCAACAGAAAACCAGAAGGGGCACTGTTGGCTCAAAGTGGTTAGAGCTCTAGCCTTGAGCAAAATCAAACCCTCGGGGTCAGGATGGTTGGGGGGGAGGGGGGAGGAGTTCAAGTCTCACAACCAGAGATGGGGGTGGGAAGGATGGGGGAGGAGGAAGAAGATTCGAGAAGTCCACAATTTACATTGGGGAAGAATTAAACAAAAGATGATCAGATGATCCAATATCTTAGCAGCTGGGTACTAAATGGCTCACACCTATAATCCTAGCTACTCAGGAGGCTGAGATCTGAGGATCTCTGCTAGCACAGACAGAAAAGTCCATGAGCTTCTTGTCTCCAAGTAATCAGCAAAAAGCCCGAAGAAGAGGTGAGGTTCAAGTGGTAGAGCATCAGTCTTCAGGGGGAAAAAAAAGCCAAGTGAAAGCGAGAGGCCCTGAGTTCTAGCTCCAACATCAACACACACGCACACACACACACATACACACACATACACACACACACACACACACACACACACACACACACACACCATCATAAATAAATAAACATCTTCAGTTTTCCTTTTAAGCTAATGTAGCAAAGATGGCCTGTCAGGCAAGTTGGGAGCCGCCTCGTTCATTTGGGCAGGGGCTGCAGCCTTTTTTTTTTTAATTTTTTTTTGGTCAGTCCTGGGGCTTGGACTCAGGGCCTGAGCACTGTCCCTGGCTTCTTTTTGCTCAAGGCTAGCACTCTGCCACTTGAGCCACAGCGCCACTTCTGGCCATTTTCTGTATATGTGGTGCTAGGGAATCGAACCCAGGGCCTCATGTATATGAGGCAGGCACTCTTGCCACTAGGCCATATCCCCAGCCCCAAGGGCTGCAGCCTTTTGCTAGGGGGAATTCTGCAGCCTTCTGTGCTATAAGCCTGTGCTGTGGTGTTGCCAACTGATCCCAGGTCTCCTTTCTCAATGGGTTCGAACACAGCTGGTTCAATAGGCCGTGACTCACATAAGCTCCCGTGTCGTTTATCTTGACTGTTTTATGGAAATGCATCACACTCTAAAGGGTCCCCGTGGTGTGGCTGTGCACAGCTGACTACGAATCATGCGTGGCACTGAGAGATGGAAACTGTCCCTATCGGGTTTTTATTGCAGAATTGGGTCTGGGTGGGGTATGAGGGTTTAAGGGAATCAAGATGAAGAGAGAAAGATGTCTGAACATTTCTTTTATCTTCACTGGCCACGGAGGTTGGGTGCCCATCACTTCTGGGTAACTCCACTCTTGATCTTATCTTTATGGCCTCAGAGCCTTCAGCTAAGTGAATCTTTTCTTTATGTGGGTTGTACAGAGAGATGGAGTTAAGTGTAGTGGGAGAGAGAGATTATGGTACTCATGCAATTCTGTTTTGTGCTAGAATAATGTGATACACCCTTAGGTTTATTCAAAAGAGAGCTATTTAGCCACAATAAATTGAAATCTTTTTGAGCTGGTCATATCTTTTTTCAGATAAAAGATTCGTTGAAAAGCTTTTCTTTTTAATTATATACTTAAATAGAAATGGGTTTTGCCTTAAAATAGCAATTTCTATGGTTGTTTGTGGCTCCTTCTTATTTTTTAATACCATCCTGCAATGCATTTACATGTTTCCTATTATGCATTAAGTAGCTCTGTGCTGATCTGTTTGTCTGCTACTAGGTGTGGATTCAAGACTCCCCTGCCTCACACCCCCCCACCCCCACCCCCTCCCCTGCCACCCACCATATGGCTAATGTCATAGAGCCTCAGTATCACCGGTTCCTGATCTGTAGGGTTGTGAGCTGGCACAAAGGTCACCATGGCTTCCCATCTTGCTTACATGGGTTTGTCTCATAGATCAGGAAGCTAATGAGACTGCGCTTAGAGTCAACTTAACAACTGTAACTGAGCTCACCATAGGGCCTGCACATAGAAAACAGTCAATAGACTAGAGACTGATTTTATTTGTCGAATTTGTTTTCCCATAGCCATTCCTTGTTTTGCCTTGTCATCTCATTATTCCCATAGCATATAAAATAAGCCAGGCAAAAGAGTTCATGGAGCCGACCACCGGTGGCTCACACCTGTAATCCTAACTACTCAAGAGGCTGAGATCTGAGGGTCACAGTTCAAAGCCAAACCGAGGAAAGAAAAATCTGTGACACTCTTATCTCCAGTTAACCACCAAAAAGCCAGAAGTAGACCTGTGGTCCTAATGGAAGAACATAAATCTTGGGGGCGGGGAGGGAAGCTTAGGGAAAGCACCTGATTTTAAGCCCCAATACTGGCATAAAGCATGGGGGGAGGGGGAGCTCATTGATATAAATTCCCTCTAATGAGTAAGAAAACAACAAAAGGTCTCCTACTGGCTATGTACAAAAACTTAGCATCTAACAGACAATATTTCCAGCCATATTACACTTCAGAATCTTGGTGAACAACTATGTGAGAAAATTCAATATCTCATTCAGTAGCCAATTTTAGCAGAAAAGAGTTTGACTCTTGGGAGAGAGAAAGTGAGAATGGTACTTTCCCTTCTGGCCTCGAATTAGTGACTTGGAGATGAAGCATCCCTGCTACATGGTGCCTTTGTTTTCTTGGTTGGTGGCATTCTTGGGTTGGGGTGGGGGGGGGGGCTGGTTGGAGAAGAGCCTCACGCTGATAATGTACTGAAAGTTAAAGGAAATTAAATAAGCGAAGCAGTGCTCATCTCTACTTCCTCCCCCCTGGGTAATTCAATTCAAGCTCTCTCTCTGATGGCAACTCACAGGGGCTGTCTCTGTCACCCCGCTGGGGCCTGGAGTCTTAACATCTAAATAAAAGTTTCACTCAAGCATTTTTTATGCTCCTGCTAGCAGGATCAGTGAGCTGGTATGGGCACATTAATGTAATATTCATACTTGCAGACTCTCCCCACACATGGAGGCGATGTCTTCCCATTTTCATAATTATAGATGTTCCATAAAATGCCATTTAGATTTGCATTTTTTTTTAAAGAAAGGGGGCTTGAATTCTAATAGCACGCTTAACATGTCTTTTATGATTCAGACTCTTGGCATCTTTAACCAGAAGCTGTGTCTTCAAGTTTAACAAGATCTTAAGAAAGAAAAATGAAGGGCATAGACGGGTAGGGGGTTGTAATAAGGAACGTGGAAACTTAGAGGATCCTTAGCCCTGTGTCTTTGATTTCAATGTTAGGCCTCTGGGAACAATTTTCCAAGACTGTAGGCTTGCCAAAGAGCAGCTTTGCCATCCCTCATCCTGACCTCACCCAACTTCCTACCGCCACAAACATCTACTGTCATTTCCTTCAGTGGTGGTGATGGCTGGTGGGGGGGGGGAAGGGGAGGTATGCTGGTTCTGGGACTTGAACTCGGAGCCTGTCCTTTCGTTTTATTCCCCTCAAAGCTGGTACTCTACTGGAGCCACACCTCCACTTCCAGCTTTGTGATCATTAGAGATAAGTCTCACACACTTTCCTGCAGAGCTGGAATCAAATATCTATGCCCAGATCTCAGCCTCCTGAGTAGCTTGGCTTATAGGCATGAGCCCATAAATGGCTATGCTACCATTTCTTGGAGATGTTTTCAAAGAGATCACTAAGCCAAAATAACCCTAGAAAAACCAGTTTTGCTTTGCTGTGGTTCATCTCCGGAATGCACCCTGGAACTGACCCTAGAAGGATTTATGGTGACCACAGAGTTGCTAAGGTATGAAACACACAAATGAAAACAGCCCATGAAGAAGGACCCATTGGGTAAAGAAGTAGGCGCAGCCACAACACTAAAAAGAAAGATTTTTCTGATCTATATTTTTTAAACTGCTTTCTAAAAAACAACAGGTGAGTGAATATTTATGGCCGTCTTTGAGGTGATTGCACAAATAATGGAGTCTTTCATCCGCGGAAGCTGGACCATACAATGGTAGCTGTTCATTTGACTTTTGATTATCTCAATGGCGCTCTCTAATTTGGAACTTATATCCCCACGAAGTGTTCATTCTCTAGAGTCCTTTTTCTGCCACTCAGTACATAGTTAAGCTGTCTCCCCTTGCCACAAGTTAATGTATATTTAAATCATTTCAAGCAAGTTTAGCATTCAATATAATTAGGAAGAAAATTAACTCCCTCCCCCCAATCATAGAGCAGTTGTTTTATTTTGGGCCATGTTTAAGCATCTGCCCCTCTGCCCGCCACCATTAATGTGAATTAGCCAACGTAGCCCAGGTGAAAACCTCATCAGATTTCAACAAAACATGTGTTGTTTCTTTTAGGAATAGAAGACATCATAAAAGGTGCTCAAGAGCTTGATAACATCATCAAGCAAGGATACTTAGAGAAAAGAAGCAAAGGTAATTATCACATCTTCTGAGGAGAGAAGCGGCTAACAGTGGGCACTGTCCCCATCCTGTGCCAGGCAGATAGGAGGAAAGGCAAGATGAGGAAGGAAAGGAAGTCTGGAGAGAAAGAGAGAGGACTCAGACCTCTATTGGGCTCAGGATTGCTTCTGCCTGGTTCACTCCTGTATCCCCAATGCCTCCGATAGAACAGGTGCTGAAGAGCTGAGCACCAATGGCTCACACCTATAATAGGAATGAGGCTGAGATATGAGGATCACCATTCAAAGCCAGCTTGGGCAGGAAAGTCCATGAGACTCTTAGGTCCAATTAACTACCAAAAAGCTAGAAGTGGAGCTGTGGCTCAAGTGCTAGAGAACTGGCCTTGAGCAAAAAGAAAGCCAAGTGAAAGCATGAGATCCTGACTGATCCCCAGTACTGACACAAAAAAGTACTAAATAACATTTATTGAGAGAATGAATGATATTCTTGTCTCAGTGAGAAACTCTTGCCCAAAGTGTGTGTTTTATATCATACAAGCAGCCTACCTTCAAATCGCAGACGTGCTTATCTCTTGATCTTTCTTGAAGTTATTCAATTAAAATGAGTACTGCTAGTGCTAGAATTCCACATTTCAGGTTCAACAAGCAAACTGGCTTAGTACCAAAAAACAATCATAATACTTGAAGTATTATGTTTCCATACCGAAAGCAGTACATAAAGCTATGGTGAAGAATTTGGCAAGTTGAGAATGAGATTGGAACCTGAAAGCCATAAAAGAAATTGAGAAGACAGATAGGTGAACACAAAGCAGACAGCTCTGTTTAGAACTTGGACCTTTAACAGAGCTTGTTGTCTGGTCTCTGAGTCAATAGAGGATAACCTGTGGGAGTGCAAGGGAGGGTTTTTACAGTCCATTAACCCAGGAAATAAAACAATAACATACTAGACTGGGTGTTGTTGGCTTTTACGGACTCTTCAGTGATTGTAGTTGCCTGAATTTATGTCTTCTGCTGCTCTTCCGTGTAGATCATAGCTTCTTCGGGTCGGAATGGCAGAAGCGATGGTGTGTGATCTGCAGAGGTTTCTTCTTCTACTATGCTAATGAGAAAAGTAAGTGTTCTGCATTTGAACAACAGCATCCAGCTCCTGGACATGCTCAATCCCTGAAGCTCTTGATAGCAGGCCTTAACTAACCCCGCACAGGACTTGCTTAGGAGAGAAATCGGTGGGTAAATGACTACCAGGCATTCACACCTGCAATCCTAGCTACTCAGGATCCTGAGATCTGAGGATCGAGGTTCAAAGCCAGCCCAGGCAGGAAAGTCTGTGAGATTTTTATCGCCAATGAACCACCCAAAAAGCCAGAAACAGAGATGTGGCTCAAAGTGGTAGAGCATTAGCCTTTGAGCACAAAAAGTCAGGGATAGTGCCCAGGCCCTAGACTGGCATGAAAACAAAGAAGTAAGAATAGTTTACCCAGTACCAAAGATACTCGGGCCAATTTAGAAAGTAATGCCCCTTCAAACACTAGATATGGTCACTGTGAAAGGATTATCTCTTCGAATGATTATTAACATAACATCACTGATAATACTACCAGAGTTGAATGTGTGGACAGAATTGGCCTTTGGCTGTGTGGCAGTTCCCTCTCTTTCCCTCTCATGGCTGACCACTGGATTCCTGAGAATCTGTCCCAACTAGGGGAAAAGTGGACAGCCCTACTTAGAACGGATAACCGCATCCTTTGAAAATGTAGCAATTCATCGTCTGGGTCCTTCAAACCCTCACCCCACTCTCAAACACAGAAGGCACTCCTCTGAATTCTAGGCATCCAAGCTAGCCTCATGTCATTGTCTTCAAACAAATATGAGATTGGGCCTGTTGCTGCTTTTTAAATTTAGTATTTCCCTTGCATTTCAAGAAATGACTGATACCTGGAATATAGAACCAAGTATTGCACCTGTGTGTTCAGAATCCTTTACACTCACTATGAAAAAAGGAGGGAGAAGAGCAAGAGCCTCAGAGGCTTTTATTGACCATTTTGCCAGCAGGCTGAAATAAAATCTGGTGACCAAAGAAACAACAAAACATTTCAGTGGCCAGTTAGAGCAAAGAGAGATATGTCAACAACAACAACAAAAAAGATTCAGGTGTCCAAAAGCACTACTACATGGCTCCCTTCTTGCCTGTTATTTCTTATTGTGCCCAGGACATTTGCTTAGCCAGTGCACAGTCTGTATGTTTCTTTAGCTCAACCAGGTGGAAACAGGGCCTTCCCTTTTAATTATGTCATTTCCAAGCTAGCCTTATCATTGTCACCAAAAAGTAGCTATCAAAGGTATAGCCACTCAAGCGTATCATCCTAGCTACTACTTGAGATGTAGAGATCAGGGGGAATCATAGTTCAAAGCCAGCCTGGACCAAAAAAAATACATTTTTCAAGACTCTATCTCAACTAACGGCTAGGCACAGTGGTGTGTGTTTATTTATCATCCCAGTAACACAGGAAAACACAAATAAGAGGATAGCAGGCCAGGCCAGCTTGAACATAAAAAGAGACCCTAACTCAAAAAAGAACCATCACAAAAAGGGCTGATACAGTGGTTCTAGTGGTAGAGTGATTTCCTAGCAAGCTTAATTAAGGCCCTGAGTTCAATCTGTATAAAGATAGATAATGCACACATATATAAACATATATATTCCATTAAAAATAATAGGTATAAATGTATCCATAAAACACACACATATATACATATACATATACATATATGTATATATGTGTAAGTAATGGATCACTTGCCTAGCATGTATGGGGTCATGAGTTTGATCACCAGCACCATGCACAAAAAAGTATCTATTAGGCAATTCATTCCACATTATGTGGGGTACAAGCACCACCCAGACATGGTGGTTGCAGTCCTCTATGTGTTCTGCCTAAACTCTACACACATGAACACAAAATTTGGGGGTAAGGGCCATGCCCACAGGCCTCTCTATGCTTTTATTATTTTTCTAAAGCTTTGTAAGATTTTTGGCCTGGGCCTGGCCTCAATCCTCCTATCTATGCCTCCCGGACTACAGACATGAGCCACCACACCCATCGATAAACACAAAAATCCTTCCGGGCCAACCTCTCACTTCCTGTTTCTAATAGTCTTATGTTTTAGAAAAGGAGTGACATCTAGAGGAATGTTTCCTTTCCTTGATTTAGAGTCATTTTCCTTTGGTTTCCTTCCTCATCATCTAAAAATACCCACAGTGCTCTGTGGATTCACAATTTGACCCCCGGGGCAAGAAGACAGAATATAGTTTTAATTATTCTCTTCCTAGCCATTCTCATTCCCAGCTGACCAGCAGGAGGGCGGCGAGGGGGGAAGGAGTGGCTTGGCCCAAATACATATCGAATATAAGAGGAGATTTCCAGGACCTTATAATCCCCCCACCCCATCCCGTGCTGCTGTTCCTCCACTCAAAAGTCAGCTGTGAGCCAGAGGAATTTCAGAGATGATGAAACATGGTAGTTAAGAAGCCAGCCATAGCCAGGCACTGATAGCTCATGCCTGTAATCCTAGCTACTCAGGAGGCTGAGATCTGATGATGGCAGTTCAAAGCCAACCCCAGACAGGAAAGTCCGTGAGACTCTTATCTCCAAATAACCACCAGAAACCTGGAAGTGGCACTGTGGCTCAAGTGGTAGAGTGCTAGCCTTGAGCTGAAGAGCTCAGGGACAGTGCCCAGGCCCTGAGTTCAAGCCCCATGACAGACAAAAAAAAAAGTCAGCTGTGCCAGCCCCCTCAAAACAACAATTCCAGCTCTGTAATAGACTTCAAGAGCCTTCCATTTCCAGCCACTCTCCCGGCTGTAATTAGTTCCTTTATTCTGTTATTGTAGATCTCTTAACATTTTAATAGATTCTCTGTCTCTGTTGGTCAAAGAACCTTGCATGTTGCATTTGCCTAATTTACAGGGATAGCTGCTTAGCAATAGCAGTAACCTCTTCTTGAGTTTCTGGAATAATCTCTTCCTGAACTATGTGGTTCTTCTGGGGTATAACAGCTGTTTCTCTGGGACACAGGGAGCTTTTCCTCTCTTGCAGGCAAGCAGCCCAAAGGGACCTTTCTCATTAAGGGCTACAGTGTCCGAATGGCCCCTCACCTCCGAAGAGACTCCAAGAAAGAATCCTGCTTTGAACTGACCTCTCAGGATAGGCGCAGCTATGAGGTAGGATGAACCAAGGAAATGGTGAGCCACCAGGATTGCCTTTCCCTATAGTCGGTGAGCCATGATGGCTGTGTTGGGCACCATCTTGTTTCCTGCTCATTTCTTACCAGCTGCAACCCTCTTTCTTGCCCTGCTCTTTGCTTTGTGATACACTCCCTTCTCCTCTGTGTCTGTGTTCCTCCTATTTGCAGCCTTCACTTGGCTTCCAGCTCTTCATCCCTCCGTTCCCCATCTTGCCTCCGGTGACATGCTTGCTTATTGCGGTACACAACCCAGTTCCCCAGCTTGTCTTCGTCACTAATGACATTCCCATATGTCCCTTTCTCTTTATTTTTCAACTGATTGTCTTTACTTCCACGAAATCCAGAAAAAAAAAGAAAAAGAAAAAAGAGGAAACTGTACCTCAAGAATGGAAACTCCTTTGTTTTCCTGTTCATCTTGCTATTCAAACTAACTTTCCTGTGCCATTGTGTCTGTGGAAATCTCATTGGTATGTTGGATTTCCAAGGTGTGTATGCTGATGGTAACTGAGGGACTCCAGGATCTTTGTAGGAAAAGAAAATGTATTCCCACCAAGTTCATTTCTATATATTGGAACCTTTACCTCATGTATTTTCTACCCCCTATAAAAGTTAATTAAAAGAATTTTAAAATATGACTATGGCAATATAGTGATTTTTCAACAAAAAATTTAGCTATAGGTATATGTTATTTCCTGCTTGTTGGAAATTTTTTGGTTTTTCACAGCTTCACTAAAATAGTGTAATAAAACCTTAGGTAACCTATGAGAAAGAAAAAACATGTTAAAATGCAGTTAGCAATGTAATAAATCCCTTGACTCTTCAAATTCTTCTCAGGATTAACTTTTTATATTTCTACTATATATTAAGTCCTAATTTGATAATAGTACTGATAATAAGAAGCTAGATCTTCATTGTGCAATTGAACAAGTTTTTTTTAATTTAAACTAAAACTTTTCTATAGAATCTTCTGTAAATATTTTAGAATGTAGATGTGTCCACTGAGTATATTTCTAAGGGGGGTAGGGTTGTCCCTAAGTTTTTTTTTTCTTTTTCTCAAGGCTAACATTACCAATTGTGCCACAGCTCCATTTGCAGCTATTTTTGATGGCTACTTAGAGATAAGAGTCTCGTGGACTTCCCTGCTCAGGCTAGCTTTGAACTGTTATCCAGGTCTCAACCTCCTGAGTAGCTGAGGTTACAATAAACAAGAGCCACTGGAACCCAGCCTCTAAGTTATTTTTATTACTAAACTTTATTGATATTACATCCAGGCAGAAATTTGGAGGAAAAGTCCAAACCAATATCTCTAGAGGCTTTTAACAGAAATGTGTTTTTAAGAAACTAAGAATGACTGCCTCTGCGACTATAAGTATTTTGCAGGAATCTACATTTCTCATCCTAACATCCATACAATTGACATGTCTTTCAGGAACAGTTATTTCAAATTGATTCATTAAAAAAAAAAAAAAAAAACAGGAAGAGATTGATGCTTGACTGGCTGGTTTTGTGAGTCAGAATGTGGTTTATTTACTTCCTCTTTGTTTGGCCCATTGAGTTCACATCATTACTTTGGTCTGTGGATTGAGTCTTTCCCTTCCTACTTAATCCCATGGTCATGACAATAGCTAAGTCCCTATCTTTTCACCCACAGGACTAGTTAAACAGTCTTCTGTGATGAGATTTCCCTGTTTCAATCCCTCCTACCCACAGCCACTGAAAGAACCTCTTACTCCCATAGGGAGAATGGAGTGTGGTTTCCTGCCACCCACATTAAAAGTCTGGACTCCTAGTACTCAGGGAGCTTTTCTCCACTCTCTTCTCTGACTCTCAACTCCCTTTCCATTGGTGACTGTTCACTAGTCAAGCTGATCCGCCCACCTGTGTGGGAACAGTGCTCCTGATCCTTCGTACGGGTTTCCGCCCACCTGCTAGGTCCAGCTCCCTCCACCAGTCTCCACCAACTCTTTTTGTTTTTTGTTTGTCAGTCATGGGGCTTGAACTCAGAGCCTGGGTGCTGTCCCTAAGCCTTTCGGCTTAAGGCTAGCACTCTACCACTTTGAACCACAGCTCCATTTCCTGTTTTCTGGTAGTTAATTGCAAATAAGAATCTCGCGAACTTTCCTGCCTGCGCTGGCTTCAAACTGCAATCCTTAGATCTCAGCCTCCTGAGTAACTAGGATTATAGACGTGAGCCGTCAGTGCTTGGCTCTCTACCAACTCTTAAAAAAAACAAAAAACAAAAAAAAAACACCTCACCAAGCCTCCCTGACCTACTCCAGGCAATAAGTGCTGTCTGTCCAGTGCTTGTCTAGAAGATTCCATCCTCCGCACTGAAAAATTATCAAGTAAACCAAACACACTTATTATCTAATGCACCTGCTTTGCAGTGTTTTCCATCTTTTATTCCATGTTACTTTGCCTTTTGTCCCTCTAAATTTTCCTCAGATAGATCCTAATGAAAAATAACCAAATGAATCAATGTGTATGAACATAAATGTCTAGACTTAAAGAAATGTGAAAATGTGAAATTGCTGAAGGAGAAAAAAAATGGTTTGAGATATTTGCTTTTTACCCCCAATATTAAGCATACAAAAGAATTCTCATCTTTAAACTTGACTTTGAAACTCACAAATTCCCTCCCTTCCTTTTGGGTCTTCCTATCAATATTCATGAAAATTTTAGTAAAGGGGAGAAATTAATTCACTGATTTTTCTCTAGTTTACAGCTACTAGTCCAGCGGAAGCCAGAGACTGGGTGGATCAGATAAGTTTCTTGTTGAAGGGTAAGTCTCACTGGATGTGTGGCTTAGGTGGTTGAGTACTTGTTTAGCAAGTGTGAAACCCTAAGTTCGAACCCTTGTACTGCTAAAATGGGTAGAGGGAAGGGACTCTTATTACTACAAAAGTACAGCATGTAATAAGGGAATATATACTTGAAGATAGGTTGCATAAGTATAATGTAATGGTTTTCATATGAACTTTTTCTGCCCTTTCTCACCTCTACCCTCCCCATTAAGCCCCTATACTAGAACAACTAGTACCACGTATAATTGAGAAGGGAAGGAAATAACCCACCTCATCTACTAACATACAGGCAAGTCTATAATATTCATAATGATTAGGAAAGGAAACTCATGAGAAATGGCTCTTCCACTCCCTCCTAACTCCTATTATTCTGGAAAGGAAGTTCATCATTTCCAACTTAAAGTCATAGAACTGCAATTGAGGTTCAAAAATCTAAGAACTAGAACTCTAGGCAGGCACCAGTAGCTCACGCCTATAATTCTAACTACTCAAGATGCTGAGATCTGCCAGCCTGGGCAGATAGAGTGTCTAAAAAGTGAAGGTGTTACTTCCACCCCAACTAACCACCAAAAGGCTGTGCATAGAGGAATGGCTCAAGAGGTAGAGTGCCAGCCTTGAATGGAAGAAGCTAAGGAACAGCAATCAGGCCCTGAGTTCAGACACACACACACACACACACACACACACACACACACACACACACACACACACACCCCTAAACTAAACTAATCTAGGTGGCCATCAGGGACATTAAAACAAATCACTGTTTCCGCAATAAAATGTTCTTTGCTTTGAGATGTTCCTTTGCCTGAAGATGTTATGTTAAATGACTGCTCTTACAGTTCCCTCTGCTGGCCAGCCTGCAAACACAGTCATGGCAGCGCCCTGGAAGTCTTGCCTAGCAAGTAGATAGAGTCTACCTTGAGCATGTCTCTTGACAGCAGAAAACCTTCATTTGCCCTGACACAGGACCCTGTCTTTCAGAAAGCAAAGGCATCCACTTTATACAAGGCTGAAGACTCAACCTAAAAACCCCAAGCCTTCTTGTTGCCATTTTTTATTCTACTGTAAGACTTTGTTGTGACTAAAAAGAACTGAGCACCCGAGCTTTAATTACAAGAATTGCCTATTTTACTTAGTTATGCCTTTGCTATCACAAAAAAGAAAAAAAAAACTATTGCATCTAGCAGCCGCGTCATGTATAATAGACTGGAACTAGGCAAACATGAGCATTGATGGCGAGGCTACAGGGTACACTCTAATCTAGGTGCCTAGGATTTATGCGTGTAATATACCCCTAAGTGTGTAAACCTCAATAAAACTCAAAGCAGCTTTATTGAGCTTTACCCTGTGGTACTTTCAGAATCCCACATTGAAGGAATTATTCATTCCATTTTATTTTAAAACAAACAAAATAATAACATATGGTTTAAGCCACAAATGTGCCTTTGATCCTTTCCTCATATGAAGTGGTACCAAGAATTCAGAGGAAAATTGGTGCACAATCTTTATTAAAAGCCTAATCAAGCCAAACAGTTTTATTGGGTTTGGAAATGAACCATCATGTCTCTCCATCCTTCCCTTCCCCAGAGTCTGCTGACTGCATTCTCTCGTCCTATAGAGGCCCCTCGATGGGGTGTTAGAGAATGCTCTGTACCACACGTCAGAGAATGACTTCCCAGTTCCCCAACGAAAGATAAACCAATCTCCCTGCCTTGCCCCTGTGCTCCCCAAGTGCTGTAATGGCTCAACATCCCCTATGCGGTGACCCACTTTAAGGTCAGACTGTGTACTTGCATCATTTAGCTGTTTCACTTGGTCTTGCTTTACTATTCTATTTTTTCCATATCCCCTTCTTTTTTAATTTTCTTTTTCTTTTGTCTCAGTCCCAGGGCTTGAACTCAGGGCATGGGTACTTTTCCTTAGCTTGTTGGCTCAAGGCTGATAATCTGCCATTTGAGCCACAGCTCCATTTTTGGCTGGCTTTTTGGTAGTTAGTTGGAGAAAATAATCTCACAGACCTCCCTACCCAGGCTGACTTTGAACTGTGATCCTCAGATCTCAGCCTCCTGAGTAGCAGAGATTACAAATGTGAACCAATGGGGCCTGGCCCCCTTTCTTTTTCGCTTCCCTTTTTTCCTCTGGTACAAATACATTGGCCTGAAATTCTACACTAAGACCATAGGAGGAGGTGGGTTTCCAACAGCTCATAGCAGTAGCCTATGGTCGCCGTTGCAGCTGCCCTGGAGATCATGGGTGATCAGTCACCCGTCCAGTTTTCTACTTGATGAGCAGTGCATGGCACACTGGCATGTCCTCGTCTGACCTCCTTTCTTCCCTTCGCCTCATGCTCTCATTCACACACCCATACTTTTCAGGGCTGCTCCATCCTGACCAAGTTTTATTGCAAGGAAGGATTTATGTTGATGGTTTAAACCTGATATAGTACGAGGCTGGCCTTTTCTCTAGATTTCCTGCCACCTAGGCTCACATTAGAAATAACAGCACTTAGCCTAGTATTTCATTTTCTCTTGACATGTTTTATTCTCATCCCTCCTCCTCCTTCGCCCTCCTTCCTGCTCTGCTTTATTCTTTCCTTTTACTCCCTATCTGGATTCAGTCTCGTCTCTTTTTTTTCCCTCCCTGGCAGATCTGAGCTCCTTAACCATCCCCTATGAAGAGGAAGAGGAAGAGGAGGAGGAGGAGATGTATGATGATATTGATGGTTTTAACGCCCCAAATTCGGGTTCACAGTGCCGACCTAGCATCTCGCCTGCGAGTATGGGGATACAAGATCCTACAGGGAAGGAAGAGGATATTTATGAAGTCTTGCCAGGTGAGAAATGTCATCTTCTAATTATCTCCCCCAGAATGTCAAAAACCCTTGACCTGGTAGAACAACATAATTCTGAAACCTCTAACGAAAGCCAGTTCTAAATTTTATCCTCTGAAGCTTCTGAGCCCTAATGCAGAGGTACTTTTTTTCTCTCTCTCTCTCTCTTTGCTCTGGGAGCATGATGAACTGGACCAACAGGTATCTTTCTTCCATGCCACATGAAGTAATTTATTACATGTGTGAATAAGATTAGAAAGTCAAGAACAGATGTGTCTGAGCTAGGTATCAGTGGCACATGCCTATACTTCTAGCTATTCAGAAGGCTGAGATCTGAAGATGTGGTTTGAAGCCAGCCCCACCTGGCAGAAAAGTCCATAAGACTCTTATCTCCAATGAGCCAGCAAAAATCTAGAAGTGGAAGTCTTTCTCAAGTGGTAGAGCACCCAGTGTTGAGTGAAAAAAGCCAAGTGAAAGAGTGTTAGGCTATTCATGATAGTCAGGATGATTTCCACTGGTTTGCTATAAGTTCTGGGTATATCATCAAAACCCTCTCTAGTTTCAACTTCTTTTCCTGGGGGGTCATAAAAACCACAGTAAGTTGTCTCAAAAATATGAAGCATTTCAAAAGTCTAAAAAGTTCAGACCTTCTTTAGTGACACATCAGAAACCTTGCCAGAGCCCAGCTGGTTATTACCTAGAATCAAATCATGTCTCTTCAGAAGAAAAACCTTGGGGCTGGGGATATAGCCTAGTGGCAAGAGTGCCTGCCTCGGATACACGAGGCCCTAGGTTCGATTCCCCAGCACCACATATACAGAAAACGGCCAGAAGCGGCGCTGTGGCTCAAGTGGCAGAGTGCTAGCCTTGAGCGGGAAGAAGCCAGGGACAGTGCTCAGGCCCTGAGTCCAAGGCCCGGGACTGGCCAAAAAAAAAAGAAGAAAAACCTTGTCTGCTTCCCCTCTGCCCAGCCATCCAGCGGGTCTCAAGATCTCTTTCCTTCCAGAGGCAGGAGAGCTAACATCCCAGAAAACACACAGTCCTCGCTGCGGCTGCAGAGCCGCTTCTGGGGAGCGAGACAGCAGCTGGCGCACCGTGCGGAGCACAGTGGGGGTCAGACTGGAAAACCAAAGTCTGAGCCTTCTAATTGGGAGGTAGTTAGACCACAGGAACTGCTGAATCTTCAAGTCCATTCAAGAAAGAGCATTCCTGTGGAAATGTGCCAGGAGTTCACGGTTCTGCTAAGAAATTCAAATTAAGCGTAAATTTATAGCAATTTAAATCTCCATCCCAGATGAACTTAGGGATTAAGGTGAATCTCACACTCAGGCCCCAGAAGATAGGCCCTGTTGCTAAAAGCATCATCAAGAAGCAATTGCATCCCAAGGCTTCCTAGGAAGCCAGTCCAGTAGGCAACTCTGCAGGCTACGTTCATTTTCTTCCCTGGAAGAAAAGTCACGTGATTGTGCTGAGCTGAGGAGCGAGGGTTCTGACCACACACCCCCCCACCAAAGAAAGCCTATTTCTCCTTCTGGTTCTTCCAGCCTCACCAGTCTCCACTTACCCAGCCCTTTTTTTGTTGTTGTTGTGTTTTATTATGCAAACGATATCTTGGTTGAGGTCGAGCCATTTCTTGTGTCTGAAGTTAAAAAAAAAAATGATAATTTCCTCAGCAAGTCATCGTCGTTAATGAAGTTTTACAAAAACAGATACAACCAAAGGAAAATAAAATTTCACAGGTGATAAATTTTTCCAATTTCCCTGGCAGAATTCGATAGGATTGTTAAATTAAGAGTGAAGGTGTCTGTTAGAAAGCAACGAGCAGTGATGGGTAATTTTATAGAGTGGAAAATTGAATCAAATTGCTACATTAAAACACAGCTCCTCTGAGAATCTCCCCTTCCACCGCCTGCTCCATTGCAACAGCAGGGTGCAGAAATGGATCTAATTCACAACCCTCCCTAAAAGGAGATACACTCCCCAACTTGGCCAGAATCTTCTTAGTAAGTTCACGTTTTGCTCATTCCTGTCCTGACTTAGAGAAATATCCTGGTGATCCACCCCTTGGGGTTACAACTGTGGAAGAATACTCTAGGAACACCCCCATTGAACTCCTATGCCCTCTGGGGTACAGAGAAAGGGTCATGTGTAATTCTCAAAGAAGTCTTGGGGGGTGGAGGGACTTATGCTCAGAGACCCAGAAAAAGGGAGAGCAAAGAGAAAGAGGCCTCAGAAAATGAGTGTAAGGCCACCGCCACCCCCACCCCAGCCGGAACAATGAATTAATACTGGCTTCTTTTTTCTGTTAGTCGTGGGGTTTGAACTCAGGGTCTGGGGGCTGTTCCTGAGCTCTCTTGCTCAAGGCTATAGTGCTCTACCACTTTGAGCCACTTCCAGTTTTTGAGTGGTTTATTGCAGAAAAAGTCTCACGGAGGCTTTTCTGCCTGGACTGGCTTTGAACCTTGATACTCAGGTTTCAGTCTCCTGAGTAACTACGATTACAGGCATGAGCTATCAGTGCCTGGCTATTGCCATGTATTACCATGTTTCATCATCTCCAAAATTCCTCCCTCCGTCATTGGCTAGGATAGCTAAGTATTCCTGTGCAGTTCCCAGCACTTGAATTTTGGAGTGGACCCAAGAGCATAGGAACAAATCTGCCTTCTCAAAGAAGCCACTAACTCCGTATCCACAGCTACTATCCCTATAGCTGCCTTGTCTGTATTTCAAAGTCCAACAATGTACTTAACAAACAGCTTCTTTCCAAAAAGCCTCTATCACAGTTCTTAGAGACAGTATTGAAAGGATATATGGCAATTAATGATGAGGTCCCCATCACCCAAACTTCCTGTTCACACTTGTTGCTTCTTTGGAGTTGTGGTTGTTAATCAGACATAGGACTTAAACTCAGGGCCTAGGCAATGCCCCTTAGCTTTTGTTGTCAAGGCTAGTGTTCTACCCCTTGAGCCACAGCTTCACTTCCAGCTTTTTGGTGGTTAGAGATAAGAGTCTCACGTCTTTCCTGCCCAGGCTGGCTTTGAACCTTGATCCTCAGATCTCAGCTTCCTGAGGAGGATGACAGGCATACTCTTGTTGCTATCCCACCCCACCAGTGGGGGAGGTGTTGCGAAGGTGTATGAGGGGTCCGCCATTGTCTCCTCCTCATCCTCATCTCATGAGACTACCCCCTGAGCAAAGCATGTGCAAAATAGCAAGATGTTAGAGGTCCAAAGTCAGGATGGATCTGCTCTGCCACCTGCTAGCTGCAGGGCCTTGAACAAGTTCTGGTCCTCTCTAGCTAATTGTCCCACATGTAAAAAGGAGTCCATAATAATAGCTATTAGAGGGACATAGGGGGGCTGGGAATATGGCCTAGTGGCAAGAGTGCTTGCCTCCTATACATGAGGCCCTGGGTTCGATTCCCCAGCACCACATATACAGAAAATGGCCAGAAGTGGCGCTGTGGCTCAAGTGGCAGAGTGCTAGCCTTGAGCAAAAAGAAGCCAGGGACAGTGCTCAGGCCCTGAGTTCAAGCCCCAGGTCTGGCAAAAAAAAAAAAAAAATAGAGGGAAATAGGGAGGAGTCTGACACAGAATAAGTAGCACAGAGCCCTCAGTAAATACTGGCTAGTCACTAACATAGTGGTATTTAACCTGGATGTTACACTCCTCTCTCTCTCTCTAGGTCCCCACCCTCACCAGCCAGACCCCAAACAGTCCAGTTGGGCTATTTGTAGCTCTGTGTGTAAAGCAGGGGAAATTGAAAGTCCTGAGCAGATGGGCTGTGGAGCACACCTTCTGCTCAGGCCCATATTTTACTGCGAGGCCAGGTGTGGGGTGGAGAGATGGAGGACAGCAACGTTGGAGTGTGCTAACATTGCATAACCATCAATAGGCAAATGGACTGGGCCTCTAGCATTTGTTTCATTATAACGGGTAAGTGTGCTTTATGAAAGACATTTAACATTGGCAGTTCGGCTAACCCTCTTCTTTGAGAGGGGGGCCTTCACAAGCCCTCATTATCTATGGGGGAAAGCCATGTTAATGAGATCTCCCTTCCAGAGTGCAATGTAGATATGATCCCCAGTTGAGAGGAAACAATATAGAACTCATACCAAGTCCATAAAAAAGGCTTTCTTTGTCTAATCAAAATAATGAATGAGTCATGAAGTTAAATGCACTACATCATATTAATCACAGGATAATTTGCATTTGCTTCATGGGTAGAACGCTCATCCCAAAGAGGGGAAACCAGAGTATCCAAAGATTTTCAACCAAACCACAATAATGTTAGTCCAAGAATATTACAGTTGCAAGGTTTGATATGAGTTGAGATTTCTGAATATCTGTGCTGAGCATATAATAAGGGCCCTTGAGTTCTAGGATCTCATTTTCAATAGATTAAACTGCAGGGAAATGCTACAAGGAAGTGCTAAAGCCATAGGTAGGAAATAGGAGATTTTTCTGCACTCTTTCTCATCTCCCCTGAAGTTATTTTGCAGGCCAGCACAGGCCTAGTTCCATGAGTCATGAATCCATAAAAGGATAACTTTTATCAGGTTCCTATTTGAGGCCTCCAGGCTGGGATTCGGAAAGGCATGTGAGAGTTGTAAATGGAGCCTGTGTGGCTACAATGACAGCAGAAGCCAGCTGTGTTCTCTAGAGAGACTTCAGATGAGCAAACAGAAAGAGATGGAGAGGCTTCCCTGGGAATTTCTGTGCACATTCTGAAGCTACCCATCCTGCCCCAGGGGCTTATTACAGACCTAGAAACCAGACTGCTTTGTCATAAAGCATATAACTGGTGTGGGATTTTTTTTTTAATTAGAGTCAAGTGGAAAAAACATTCTGTGGAATTATTTTCCTCCTATACTGTTGTCCAGACATACAGGAAAAGAGAATGGGGAAAGTAAGAGATGTAAAGCAAGAAGAGACAGATAGAGACAGAGACAAAGATAGGCAGACCAAAAAACCCAAACCATAAAGCTTATGAAGAGACAAAATTGTCCAGGGCTAGGTGCTGGTAGCTCATGCTTATAATCCTAGTTATTCAGGATATGAGGATATTCAAATATGAGGATTGTGGTTCCAAGCCAGGAAAACAAATCCATGAGACTTTTATCTTAAATCAAGCAGCATAAAGCACAAAGTGGAGGTGTGGCTCAAGTGGTAGAGCACCAGCCTTGAACAATATATCCCAAGTGAAGCTGGGTGCCAGTGGCTCACGCCTGTAATCCTAGCTACTCAGGAGGCTGAGATCTGGGGATTAAGGTTCAAAGCCAGCCCAGGCCAAAAAATACCCATGAGACTCTTTTCTCCAATAAACTACTCAAAAAAGCTGGAAGTGGTAGAGCACTAGCCTTGAACACAAAGAAGCTCAGGGACAGTGCCCAGGCCCTGAATTCAAGCCCCAGGACCAACACACACACACACACACACACACACACACACACACACACACACACACAAAAAGCAAAGCAGTGATACTCACTAGACACTATGATGAAAATGAACTATACAACTCATGGGTCGGGGGAGAGACTGGGAGAAAGTGAAGGAAGAGGTGACATTGCCCCAAAAGAAATGCATTCTTTGCCTGACTTAATGTAACTTTAACCCGCTGTACATCACCTCGATGATAACATTTTTTACAAAAGCCCAAGTGAAAGTACAAGGCCCTGAGTTCAAAATCCTCAGTACCAACACCACAAAAAGAAAGAAAAAGCATACAGAGAGAGAGAGAGAGAGAGAGAGAGAGCTGTTGGCAGCCTCCTTCCTTCAAAATTCCTGGCCCTTCTCTCTCCCTCCCCTGTAGCCTGAGCCCCAACCTCATGGCTGCTGGTTCAGCCAGCTAAACCATGCTGTTTCTCCACCTAGACTGGGCCAGGAAATCAGCCTATGAAATCCCACGCATTCTGCTCAGATGGGCCCTCCTCAGTGACACCCTCCCAGACACTCACCCGAAATGAGCCTTTGTTTTCACCCTTCTCCCAATGATTTGTATTCATGGCCTTCCTCCCAATTAGTAGGTGCTCAGTTATTATTTGTGAAATTAAATTCTATGCATTCCAAGGGTTGCTGTTAGCCCAAATTGAGTTTCCTGTTTTATCCATCAAGACCTTATCATGGAGATGGATGGCAAGTATTTCAAGGTAACAGTTGAAATTACCTAACACACAACAGGGAATGATAGGTGCTGTTTGCCTCTTGCTTGTAGTTCCAGTGTTGGAGGAGGCTCTGTAGCATGCGTGGATTTAGAGCTTAGCTCTGCTTGCCATGGAGTGGTTTTCCCTCTACTTTTCTGCACACTCCCTTTACACGTCGAGTCTAGCTGTATGTCGGTCGCATCTGTCGCCAGAGCACCTGCACATCTGCTTGCACATGGATGCAGTTGGCAGTCGCTGTGGTTTGAAGCTTTTGTCACTTTGTTTTGTTGAAGGGAAGGGATTGTCCCTCTTTCTAGTGGAGGCGGGGAGGGCTGTCATTCTTTCTGGGGTCAGCTTAGCCAGGGGCAGGGATAAGAGCAGCACACTGCACAAAGCAGCCAGGTGTCCTACGAAGCTGGCCCCACTCGGTCCCTCCTGTGTGGGTTCTGTGTCCTGCTCTTCTCATCCTCTCATTAGTGTCCCTGACATTGTGCCAAGAATGTTGATTGAAATCGACTCTCCGGATACGAATGCTCATTTGCAATGCCCCATGGTTCGCTCACGTGTTCTTGCCGTTAACAGAATCTTCTTCAACTGTTTTCCCAATTGAGATGAGATATTTGGGGATCAAGTAGAGCATTTAATGTAATAAGTGGGCAGTAATCTTCAGAGGTTAATTTATTTAGAGCCGATGTAAGGTTGGGGGGTCCCATATGCCCTGTTAGGAACAAGGACCATTATAATCTATTACTGTTTAAAGTTGAGCTAGCGCATAAATTTTAATTCTCTCTGAAATGAAGATGTATTTCAGTAGCTGTAATGCTAATATGCCTAATAATATCCTTATAAAGAAGTTCAATGAGCTTTATAACCTAAAAAAATAGTTTTCAAAATAGTCTTTTAGAATAAAAGTCTCATATTACAGATTACCCAAAGAGGGAGAGAGAGAAGAGAAGGAAAGGAAAGGAAAGGGAAAGGGAAGAAAAGGAAAGGAAAGAGAGAAGGGAGAAAGGGGGTGGGGGGCAGAAAGAAGAAAGGAAGGAAGGAAAGGAGAAAAGGAAAGGAAAGGAAGAAATCTATCATTCCCTTTTTCTGCTGCCACAGAATCCATTCCCTTTACCTTGGAGCTGACAGACATGTTTGATTTCACCTTTGTTGGAGGGTTGTGGGGGTGTGTTCATGCCAATGCTTGGGCTTGAACTCGAAGACTGAACTGCTCCTTAGCTTCTTTGCTCGAGGCTGGCACTCTACTACTTGAGCCACATCTGCCCTTCCAGTTAATTTTTTGGTAGTTAACATTGGAGATAAGAATCTCACACACTTACAGACTTTCCAGCCCAGGTCTGGCTTTCAACTGTGATCCTTATATCTCAGCCTCCTGAGTCACTAGGATGACAAGCATGAGCCCTTGGCACAGCTTGGTTTCATAGTTTATCTGTTCTGAGATACATCACAGGCTCTATTTGTATTCATGCTTTCTGAAGCCTGGAAGGTGGCGATGACCAGCTGTGGAACGCTCTTCCCTTCACTACACAACACGCCCCATCCTCAGTCTGCCAAAGGCCGCAGAGCAACGCCCATTAGATATAGCAAGGCTTCTTGATATGAACCTCCGTTCGGCCACTGCAGGAGGACAGATGGGGGACACAGAAGGACATATCATGATGGAGCCCAGCAATGGTGGCAAATGACATAGAGGTTCCATGGCCAGCATTTCTCTTCCTTCCTAGGTGACTCTAAAGACAGCATGAAAATCCCAATGTCTGCTCTGGAACTGAACTGCCTAGAACAGATTTCTATTATTATTTTTTTCCATTTTGGTACCATGACTAGATTGAATGCTATCGCCTAAAAGGATAACAGAATCAAGGTTTAGTTTTCATTTTTATCATTGCAAATACATTTACATTCCCCTTCTTTTTTTTTTCTTTACAAATGCAAAGAGCAGGCAAGCCACTTTCAATAATTTATTTTAAAATCAATGCTAATGAGGTTCTGTCTCGTCAGTGGCCGAGTTTTACAATAAAGTCTGATTTATTTAGAAAAGATCTTCAATGTAGCCGCCCATCTAATGGTGGTGGGAAGGAGGTGGAGTCACAGGCGCTGTGACCCTCCAACTTCAGATCCAATTTGTAATTCACAGCGGAGATCTGACCCAATTTACATTGATTAGAATTGGGAGGAAGAGACAGCTGCGCACAAGACAGCAGAGGTGGAATAAGGCCTCTCTGCAAAAGTGCCTAAGCACAGCAAATTATTGGGCTTTGTGATTAAGTTGGTTGATATCAGCAAAAGAGCTGCTCTCTGTCCAAATTATTGAGGATCTGTAAAATGAAGATGTACCAACTCTTACTCTCGAGTTTTCAATCCTTATAAAAATTAGCCCTTGCCTCAAAAAAAAAGAAAAGAAAAGAAAAGCATCCTAGCAGAGGAAGGAAGGAAGTGGAAGTGGACAGTAATGAGAAGACAATGTGCAAAGAATGATGTTTAAGGTGATTGATTTTAGCATGGTCCGTTTCCTATGTTTGATTGCGCTCCTCTATTATCTCAGAGCTCTGTCCCTCTCGGTGGGGTCGGGAGCACTACAGGTGGAAAGGAGGAGGAACTCTGTTACTGAATGGAGATGAGAACCAAAGGGCTCCTTTCCCCAGAGCATCTGCAGGACAATGTATATTTATATGTATGCTGGGACTGGGACCAAACTCAGGGCCTTGGCCACACAACTGCCCCTTTCACTCAAGGCTGGCCCTCTACCACTTGAGCCATACCTCCATGCCTGGATTTTTGCTGGTTAATTGGAGGTAAGAGTCTCATAGACTTTGCTACCTGGGCTGCCTTCAAACTTCGATCCTTAGATCTCAGGCTCCTGAGTAGCTAGGATTATAGGCGGGTATGAGCCACCAGATTTTGTGTGTGTGTGTGTGTGTGTGTGTGTGTGTGTGTGTGTGTGTGTGTGTGTGCTATATATATATTCTTGGTAAAGGGTGAGTTACTACTCTGGAGAAGTATATATACTGGAGAAATAGTCTCTCTCTCTATATATATATATGTATATATATATATAATATTTGAAAGGAACAGTGTCATTTTTTTTAATGTTCTGTAGTGCTCTGACATTTTTATTCTGTTTCTTCTCACCTTTGATCTTGGAATTTATGTTTCCCAATCTGACATACCAGAACTATGAAACTTACCTTTATGAAAAAAAAAATTAAAAACAGATAAAACAGACAATGTTGCTAGGTCATCCCCTCACAATTCCATCTCTATTCTAGGTCTTATGGCACTGGCGTGTCTTACCTAGAAAGAAAGAGAAAGAGAAAAAAAAAGAAATGCAGCCAGGAGAAATTAAATTATCTAGCCCTCAAAACATTGCTTAGAATGCCCCGTTGACTGTGGGGGAGGTGGGGAGAAGGGTAAAAAGAACAGCAATGTATTTTTACTCGTTTTGCCCCATATAAAATTACTAAATGTAATTTTGGTACACATGCTTTCTTCATAAAGGCTCAATTCTTATGTTATCAAGTTGGATGAAGCCTGAGATGAAACAGGTTAATGAGGGTAAGAAACTTAAGCCAATCATGTTGTGACTTGAGCCATATAAACACTTGACTGGAGTTAGACACTAGCATTGACTTAGAACCCATTGTGAATCTACAGCAATTAATTAAAAGACCATTCCAACTGCCCTCAGGAGCTTATACTCTAATGAACAAGGCAGGCTGAATGAAAACAGTAAAAAGATAACTCCAAGCCCCAAGTACTAGGAACATAAAATGATGAACATGACCAGCCTTTGTTACAGCTGAGCAAAGATGGTTACATTAAAGACTAATTAATCACAGAGGGGTTAAACACCCAGTTCCAATCACACACACACACACACACACACACACACACACACACACACAAACACACACATCCTAACTGGAATGGTTAAATTCAGAGAGGATGCTAGATAGCAAATAAGGGAGAAAATTCCAGAAGGAAAGGAAAAATGGACATTAAGAGAAAAGATAAGGAAACTAGTGGATAGATCTCTCAACCATCCAGTGTGTGAGAGGCCACACTTGTGTCCATGGCTTCTCCCAACATCCTACGGTAGCAACTCGCCTACAGTAAGCACTCAGAGTGTCTGGAAATAAGCCAGGCACTGGTGACCGAGCCCTGTAATCCTAGCTACTCAGGAAGCTGAGATCTGCAGATCATTGTTTGAAGCCAGCCCAGACAGATGAGTCCAAAAGACTCTTATCTCCAATTAACCAGCAAAAAAGGCAGAAGGAGAGGTGTGATTCAAGTGGTAGATCACTAGTCTTGAGCAGAAAAGGCTAAGGGAAAGCATGATACCCTAAGTTCAAGCTCTAGTACAAAAATACAAACACACACAGGAAAGGGGGGCGAGGGGGAGGCAGAAAGGCCAGTTTGAAGGTGAGAAGAGGGTATCCTACCACCTCTAGATACAGTACCCAATCGGTACAAAGCCATGCACGTAGTATTCTAGGCCCAAATCCACAAGCACAAAGTGACCATAAAGGAAATTATGAGATTATATTGATCAAGATGCATTGTACTCATAAACTGATATGTTGAATTGAAACCCCCCTTGTATAACTACATAAAGATATTTTTTTATCCAGAAAAAAGAGAGAGAAAAGAAGGGGGAGGGGGGAGGGAGGGAGGGAGGGAGGGAGAGAGGGAGGGAAGGAGGGAGGGAGGGAGGGAGGGAGGGAGGAAGGAAGGAAGGAAGGAAGGAAGGAAGGAAGGAAGGAAGGAAGGAAGGAAGGAAGGAAGGAAGGAAGGAGGGAAGGAAGGAAGGAAGGAAGGAGAAGGGAAGGGGAGGGGAGGGGAGGAAAGAGAAATGGAAGGGAGGGGAGGAGAGGAAAGAGGCAGTGAGGGGAATGTTCTAGCCAGATATAATGCCTTATGCTTCATTCCTAACACTGGGGATGCTGAGGAAGGAGGATTGTGAGTTTGAGGCCAGGTTGGGCTATGTAGCAAGATTCTATCTCCAAACAAAACTAAGAAAGAGATAAGGAGAGATGAGCTCAGAGCAGACACTCCCTCGGCCTAGACTGCCCCACAGGGTTGCTAATGGTGCCCCCTTGTTCCCTCAGATGAAGAGCATGATGGAGGGGAGGATCGTGACACCCGCCAAAGAGAAGGTGAGCGTGTATTCCACACAGTAGAATGTTCAAGACTGGCTGATAAATAGTAGTCTGTGTACAACCCCAAAAGCCCCAAATGAAGTCACTAGCTAAGGAAATCCCTTAACTTTAAAAGCAGTCACTCCATCCCTTTAATTAATGTTCCCAGAATGGCTAAGGTTTATCCTAGAGAGAGAAGCCAAACTAGATATTTGTTTTTTCCTATCAGTATTTCCTAAATCAGGATGGTGGAAATAGAATTGCCTCATCTCTAAGAGATCAGAGGATTGAGATTGGAATGAAGGGAATGTCTCTTTTCTGAGCGGCCTGAAGATTGCAAGTTGAGAGGGGGAATGGAAATGTGTCAGATCTGAAAAGTGAACGCGGGATGAAGCACAGAATCCCTTGGCAGTGCTGACTTCTGATGGCCTGGTTTGATTCCAGGCACATTTGGAAATGAATATGTAACAGGGTTGTTGAATACCAAATTACATCTTATTCATCCCAGACTGTTAACTATGCTTCAGGCTTTTAGAGAGCCCATCTCTCCTAAGGTCAGATGCCCCCTGGGCACCTCCTGAAGTGTGGGAGGAACCTATTACTTCATTGTCATTGAAGGAATGATTCAAGTTGCCTGAGCTGCCTCAAGTGTATTCATTCCATCCGCAGAGCCTGAATCAGAACGATTGTAGATACAAGCCGATTTTTCTTAGGATCTATGAACATCTGCAGCCTAAGAGTTCTTTTCCTCATTTCCTTCCTGTTCCATTTCCCCGGCCCTAGCCTTTTCCTATTCGCCCCTCCCTCTTTCCTTCTGCTTTTTCTTCTCTTCCTTACCCATCCAAGCAAAGCCCCTTCTCCTTTTTCATTCTCTACAGGCAGTGAATCTTAAAAGATTTCATGAAGGACCCACATTTGCAAGAGTCCAAATTCTCCCAAGGAAGAGAAACTTCAGGCAGCATCAGAGAAAGAAAGCAACACAAGTTGGCTGCCAGTAGCTCACACCTGTAATTCTAGCAACTCAGGAAGCTGAGATCTGAGGATCACAGTTCAAAGCCAGACAAGGCAGACAACTCTAAGATCTCCACTTAACCAGCAAGAAGCTGGAAGTGGAGCTGCGGCTCAAGTGGTAGTCAGCCTGCCTTGAGCACATGGCCCTGAATTCAAGTCCAGTCCCAGCACAAAATAAAGAAAAGAAAGCAAATAGGCTAAGTGTAGTACAGGGATGTTAGTACACTTCACACTTCAAAAAGGTTAACACATGGCATTCATCCAAGCAGAAACCTAGGATCTTCTATATAAAATTGCAACAGGAAGTCTGCTCTGACCAACCCTTATAAGTCCCTTGTCCCTTGTAAGTCTTTTCTCAACCAATCTCCATCACCAGCATGGAAAAGAAACACTGCATGTGGGCAGCTTGGCTCCAATAAGTGCAAGCTTCCTGCGGCCAACATTCTATTAACTTCCATTCAGGAAGCATCAGTCTTCTGGCAAAGATTCCTTAAAGAGACTCTGTGCTTTCTCTCTAAGGTTATATCTGGGAGGCAAGAGGTGTGTGTGTGTGTGTGTGTGTGTGTGTGTGTGTGTGTGTGTGTGTGTGTCTGTGTCTGTGTGTCTGTGTGTCTGTGTGTCTGTGTGTGTGTCTGTGTGTCTGTGTGTCTCTGCGTGTGTGTTGTCAGTTATGGAGCACTGCCCCTGAGCCTTTTTGTGCTCAAGGCTAGTTCTCTACCACTTGAGCCATAGCTCCGCTTCCGGTTTTTGAGTGGTTAATTGGAGATAAGAGTCCTGTGGGGACTTTACTGCCCAGGCTGGCTTAATTTTATTTTTTATGCCAATCCTAAGGCTTAAACTCAGGGCCTCACGCTACTGGCTTTTTCACTCAAAGCTGGCACTCTACTCCTTCAGCCATACCTTCACTTCCTGTTTTTTGCTGGTTAACTGGAACTAAAAGTCTCATGGATTTGCAGACCTAGACTGGCTTTGAAGCTTGATCTTCAGATCTCAGCTTTCTGAGTGGCTAAGATTACAGGTGTGAGTCACCAGTATCTGGCAAGAGATTTATTTCTTAACAGTTCCAATAAGTATAACTCAAGCAGGTTTTAAAAAGTAGAGATTATTTTTTGTTCCTCGTGCTTTTTGCCTCCAAGATAGGTATTGTTAAAGGAGAGTGAGCTCTAAATATGTTTCTGTGGTTTATACTTCCCACCCATTATAATGATTAGTGGCCTACTGATTAAAAAACCGAAGGACTTTCCGCTCTCTCTGCAGAATCTGAGGCAAGAATTTTTATTCCTTGTGTTTACTTATTTATTTATTGAATTTATATAATGCCTGTTCTCCAATGGAGCTACAGAAACTGCAACAAATATGTAACATCCAAATGTCATCGCTCAGTTTTACAAGAAAATATAGAGGTCTGGGGAAAGCAAGCAGCTTCATTGAATACATTTAAAAGGCAAGGACTTCAGAGTTCAAGCCCTAGTACTGTGAGTGAATGAATGGATGAATGAATGAAATGAAAGGTAGGGAGTTTTGAGACATTGTGAATTCTTAGGTCAGAGTCAAGTTACACATGTTTGCTTCATTTTAATTCTTCTTGGTACTCTATGTCTTAGAGGATATATATATATATAATATATAATATTATATATATTAATATATATTAAGGTAAACTGGCCTTACTTTACTTCATTTTCTCTTAAAGACAGCTGACCAAGTCACCTTTCAAAATCCAAGTACTTTTCTCCAAGGGTCCTTTTCCTTCAATGCTGGGATTCTCCCTTGACAGAATCTCTAACATTTTGAAAGCCCAACTAGGTCTTATCGGAAGGTGGGAGGGAGACAAAGAATTCAGTTTATCCTTATTGAGTGTTAATGACCCTGTAAGATGCAATTTCTTTTATTTTATTCTGTTACCTAGAAAATCTATCACAGCCTTGTAGTATTGATTGTTCAATCTATAAAGAGCTCTGTTTACAGCCTGACTGTTAGTAACAGGGTTATTTTAATGAGTGACTCTTCAACACCTCAGATTTCCTCTAAATTCCAACCATCAGCCTCAGGTGAGTCTAACATCATGGGTGATGAATGCTTATCTCCCTTTCTCATCATGAGAAGCTAACTGCCCAGGTAACCAAAAGATGCTGGTGGCTCATGCCTGTAATCCTACCTACTTCAGAGGCTGAGATCTAAGTATTAAGGTTTAATGCCATCTTGGGCAGGAAAGTCCATGAGACTCTTTTTGTTGTTGTTAGGTCTGAGGCTAGGACTTGGAACTTGAACTTGGTACCTGCTGCTTTCTCCCTGGCTAGCGCTCTACCAACTGAGCCACACCTCCAACCCTCAATTAACCACCAAAAAAGCCCAAAGTGGATCTGTGGCTCAAGTGGTAGAGCACTAGCCTTGAGCAGGAAAGCTCAGGGACAGCACCGAAGATCTGAGTTCAAGCCCCAGAATACACACACACACATACACACACACACACACACACACACACACACACACACGATTGCTTATAAGCATACCAACTCAGAGGCCCTCTGAGTGCCGACTTTAGCGCCTACTACTAAAGAACTGTTATATGGGGCTGGGGATATAGCCTAGCGGCAAGAGTGCCTGCCTCGGATACACGAGGCCCTAGGTTCAATTCCCCAGCACCACATATACAGAAAACGGCCAGAAGCGGCGCTGTGGCTCAAGTGGCAGAGTGCTAGCCTTGAGCGGGAAGCAAGCCAGGGACAGTGCTCAGGCCCTGAGTCCAAGGCCCAGGACTGGCAAAAAAAAAAAGAACTGTTATATGGAAGAAGCCAGAGGTCAGGCATACACTTGTAGCTCTTACCTTTTGAAACCTATTTCTTAAGACCAACCATGACTTGGTCATCCACCAGCTAAAATTTGGACCCAGCAAAAGGAGTATAGGAAGTGAAAATCAGAATCTATGAATGTTCCCCACTTCTACATCATCTTCATAATCCTCAAGATGATAGTAATTTCAGGACTCAATGTTAAACAGCTATGAAGATAAGAAAATGGAATACTAGGTACAGTGGCACATTCCTGTAATCCCCAAGTCGGGAAGAGGGCAAGTTTGAGACCAGCCTAAGCTATACAGTGAGTTCCAGACCAGGGCCTTTGTCAAAAAAAAAAAAAGGAGAAAGAGGAGGAAGAAGAAAAGAAGAAAGAGGAAGAGGAGAAGGAGGAAAAAGAGAGGGAGAGGAAGAGGAGGAAGAAGAGGAGGAGGAAGTGGAGGAGATGTTCATCCTACTCTAGTGTCATAGTCAGTAAAACTTGGGAGGGTTTTTTTCACACTTTCCTTCTGAAACAGTTAATAAAGTACCAGGCATTCTGCTTTAATGAAGTGAATGCAGTGGCCCACATGAGGGACGTTTCAGGGAACTTTCCAGGGACGACTGCATTGTCCATACTCTGGTAGGTTTCATCCTCTCAGTTTTCTTTCTTTTCCATCATTTAAATGGATGTGCCCAATGCCTCACTGATGCAGCCCTTTAACTCATTAAGCAAAGATAGCTGGGTGCCAGCGCTCACATCTGTAATCCTAGTACTTGGGAGACTGAGGTTAAGGGAGACTGCAGTTCCTTGCAGCAAAGTTTCCTAGACCACTACTCAACGGAGCGTGGTGGTGTGGCATGCACCTGTTATCCTATCTATGAAGGAAAGCCTAAAATAGGTGGACTGAAGCCCAGATATGCATCCAGACAAACAGTGCAAAAAAGGAATGGAGGCGTGGCTCAGCAGTAGAATGCCTATGAAGCAAACATGAAGCCCTGAGTTCAAACCTCAGTACCATAAGAAATGTAAACAAGAGGCTGTTTTACCATTTTTCCCTAATTACAGCTTAAATTCTGGAGGTACCCAAGGTTTCCCAGACAAAAGGTGAACCCCAGAAGGAATACAGTCAGGTTCTGCTATCCCGGAGGAGCAGAGAAACAGATAGCTTAGTACTTTTTACCTTAATACTTTCCACAGTTCACAGGTTAATTTTCATTGGCTGTCAACAGCTGCTCAAGTTTGGGCTCAGTTACAAGAGACAGGGCTATTGCTGGTGACAAAGAATTTGAATGAGAGCCAAGTGCTATTGGTTCACGCCCGTAATCTTAACAACTCAGGAGGCTGAGATCTGAGGATCACAGTTTGAAACCAGCCCAGGCAAGAAAGTCTGTGAAACTTTTATCTCCAATTAACCACCAGAAAGCTGGAAGTGGAACTATGGCTCAAAGTAATAGAATACTAACCTTGAGCAAAAAGAGCTCAGGGACAGCCCCCAGGCCCCAAGTTCAAGCCCCATGACTGACAAAAAAAAAAAAAAAAGAATGACAAATACTTTACAATAAAAACCTAGAAAAGAGAAAATCAAAACCTATTTTTCAACCTGTTCTAAGTGCTGTATTCTTCCTATGATACTTTGTTTGCTTGCCGCTTAGCTTCCTTTGCATGGGATAAAGAGAATAAAATGCTACCCCCACCCCTCCAGAAAAAGTCCTCCTCAGCTCTGCTAGCAATTTAAATGCAGTGATCATACCCATTAGCTTCTCTATCATTGTAATTGTTGTTAATTGTTATAACTGTTTTAGTTATTAGTGGTGTCGTTATTGCTCTAGGTCCTCTGTCTGTTTTTATGCTGAATATATTAGTGCTTTGCTTTTGAATTACCAAGGCTTTATTTAGTGCAGAGTTACGTGGTTTTTGGTTTTGGTTTTTTTTTTTTAGAGACATTGAGAAATGCTGGCATTAAGCTTTATTCTTTTGTTTTTCATTCCAAACGGACAGACTGGAAAAAAATAATTAGATGGAATAATGTCCTCGAAATGAGAATGAGGATGTTTTGAATTAATTAAACTATCAGAATACTGCAGCATTTCTGATGTGAGGCTGCTGCCTGCCAGACTAGTGTAAAACCTAAAGGAACTGAAAGCCAGCCCACAAAGGCTCTTAGGTTCCCAATTCCTTTCACTGCGCTAAATAGAAATCCACGTCTGTGTGCATTTGCCTGTTGGTGGGATGAGTTTGGCAGGCGTAGAGCAAAGCAGAAATAAACCTCCAGACGACTGGACACTCAGACAGCGCCTGGCCCCACACTGCAGGAATGAAGTCCTCCCCAGCCTCGCCCTTCCAGGTCTTTATGTAACATCTACCCACCACGTCAAGTTTTTCTTGTACTGGAGTTGTGTACTCGGGGCCTCATCCTTGCTTGGCTTACTCAGCTAGTGCTCTATCCCTTGAGGCATGCCTCCAATCCAGCTTTTTGCTGGTTAATGGCAAGTGAAAAATTGCAGAGTTTTTTTCTACCTAAGTTGGCTTTGCACAGTGATCTTCTGGATCTCAGCCTCCTGTAGAGAGTGGACTTACTTGGAACCCAACAACTAAAGCTTCAGAGAGGTCTCCTGACCCATTAGACTGTGCTAAACACATAGCATCTTCCATTTCCTCACAGATATATGACAATCCTAAGTAAAGAAATCCTTGTGTGTATATGTGTTCATGGTAGTCTTGAGAAAGGGAACCTTGTGTGGCCACTGAGGAAGCCCCAGGGGGTAGCAGAGCCCTGGCCTTGAGTGGATGCTGTCCATGTGTCTACCGGATGCTGAGGAAGAAATTAGTGATGTCACACAGATGCATATATGTGAGTGCAAATCACACGCATGTTAAACAGGAAATCTGCAATATGAAGTCCAGCCAGAACCAGCTACAGAATAACTCCCTATGGATTCTCTTAATTCCAGAATACCTCTATCTAGATAATAAGTTTCATAATCCCCCAGCCTTTAATCCTTCATGCTGCCTATTTTTCAGAACTGTCTTATAATTGTTCTGTTTTATGAATACTGTAACTCAGGCTAGGCTAAGGAGTTATCTCACATCCAGACACATGGCGGAGGAGAGAACCTCAAAGTAAGTGTCTGCAAGGCCAGCAAAAGTTAAGATGACTTTGGCAGTCTTCTTACCACCTAGAAATACCATATGCAGCTTTTGGGAAGTCTGCTTTTGTAAAACTGATTTTCTCTACTGTATATCAGTCCATGATGAATATTGATGTCAATATACTTCTCATTCCTAAATTTAGTCCAAAATCTCAGGGTGATTCATCAACTTCATCACAACTAGAAATGCATAATATATCTTGTGGGTAAACTTGCACTTTTCAGAGATTGAGATTTCTTGGTTATTTCTTGCACTGATACCTTCCCCAGTAGGTTTTGTCTTTTCAATAGTTAACATTTTTCTCTCAATATATTTTTCTTCCTCATGTATTCCTAACTCTGTCATAGAATGTTTCCATGGTAGTTGTTTTTTGTGCTGCCCTCTATTGGCATTTATAAATAATTTTTTATGTAAAGAAAACATGCCTGCTGGGCACTGGTGGCCCACACCTCTAATCCTAGCTAAATCAGGAGACTAAGATCTGAAGATCATGCTCCAAAGCCATCCCAGACAGGAAAGTCCATGAAACTCTTATTTCCAATAAACTACTTAGAAAATGCCAGAAGTAGAGCTGGGGTTCAAGTGGTAGAGTGCTAGTCTTGAGCACAGAGAGGCTTAGGGACAGTGGCCAGGCCTGGCAAAAAAAGAAACAAGTGAAAGAAAGAAAACATGCTGGAATTTCTATATACTTGACATCTTCACTTCTATTTGAAATATCTGAGTCTAAAACAAATAGCTCTATTCTCCCTGTTTTTGTACATTGTAAGAGTCCTACTCAGATTCTTTTCCAAAGACATATAGGACTTCCCTCTGCCTTTATTATTTCAATTGCTCATAAATTAGGAAGAAATAGAAAAAAAGCAAATAGTGTCATCACTGCCTATGTAGGTCCAAACAAATGAAGAGAAGGGTTAAGAGTTGGTAGAATAGAATTCCTCTTCATGCCCCCCATCACATTTTATTTCTGCTTTTTTTCGGGGGGGGGTGTTGTTTTTACGACAGGCTCACTCTGTAGCCGAGGCTGGCCTTGAACTAGTGTCCCACCCCCAATCCTTTTGTTTTTAGGGTCTCAAGCTTTTGCTCAGGCTGGCCTACATCTATAATCCTCCTATTTCTGCCCCACAAGTTAAAAAAAAAAATCACAGAGAGGGGGAAAAAAATCAAGGAAAGGGTGACATCATCTGAAAAGCACTGTACTCATTCATTACCTGACTTATGGATTGTAACCTCTTTGTACAACATCTTAATAATAACAAATTTTTAATCACATAAAACTGAACTAGAATTAGGACCCCTGACTCCCACCAATTACATTTTACCTTTGGTAGGTGGGTGGCTTGCAGCTGTCAGGCAGTGTCCTGACGAGCTGGGAGCATCTTTGGTCTAGTGGGCATTAAGCTGTCCTGCCATTCATATCCCTAGATCCGCTCCCACTCTGTACTCGAGTGTTTAACCTTTCCGGGTAGAAGAGGATCAATAGAAATTCTTCATTGTTAAGAATCGATGGCTGTCCTGTGGCATCCTTGCCATCTCGTCTTGCTGAGAAGCCCCGTAAATCTCTCCTGTGCTTCGCAAGCTGGGTGTGTCGTCCGTCCGTGGCTTTCATTTTTAATGCAGATCGCTTTGGTTTCCATCCCCCCTGGGGGACCTGCAGATAAATCTTGGCGTACATACATGTCCAGCATCTACAAATGCCATGCTGGAAAAGGGCCAGCCCACCCAGAATTTAGTCATAATGGATGAGACACCCCCACAGTTCCACTTAAAGACGAGCTATTTGTTTCAGTATTTATCGGTGATTACCTCATCCGAGTACCTGGTGGGAGGTGTGGGGATGAAGTTCCCATGTGACCAAGGAGGCCAAAATGTGAGCTGTGAGGCAAAAGCTTGCTGGCTGACTCAGCCACTCCAGTAAATCAGCAGGGGTATCTGTTCCTCCAAATCATCATCCAGAAAAAAGCCGTAGATGTTTTATTTCTTTTATTTTAGTTGTGCACATATCAGGGCTTGAACTCAGTATCTGAGTACTGTTAAGGGGAAGGCTAGCACACTATTACTTGAGCCTTAACTCCAGTTCTGGGTTTTAGGTGGTTAATTGAAGATAAGAATTTCATGGCCAGGCACTGGTGGCTCATGCCTGTAATCTTAGCTACTCAGGAGGCTGAGATCTGATCATGGTTTAAAGCCTGAGCAGGAATGTCCAAGAGACTCTTTATCTCCAGTTAACCATCAGAAAACCAGAAGTGGCAATGAGGCTCAAAGTGGTAGAGTGCTACCCTTGAGCACAAAAGAGCTTAGAGACAGAGCCCCAGCCCTGAGTTCAAACCCTATGACCAATAACAACAACAAAAGAATTTCATGGACTTTCCTGCCTAGATTGGCTTTGAACCATGATCCTCAGATCTCATGAAACACCAATGCTCAGCTAGCATTGGTGTTTAGATACACTGGATCAAAAAAGTCTGCTGGAGCCAGACACCTGTGGCTCATGCCTGTAATCCTAACTACTCAGGAGGCTGAGGTCTGAGGATCATGGTCAAAGCCAGCCCAGGGAGGAATGTCTGTGAGACACTTTAACTCCAATTAACAATCAGAAAACCGGAAGTGGAGCTGTGGCTCAACGTGGTAGAGCCTTGAGCAAAAGAGCTCAGGGACAGCTCCCAGATTGAGTTGAAGCCCCATGCCCCCCCCCCACACACACACAAAAGGTCTGGTAGGAGACTTCTTTGTGGTATTTATTTACAAATCAACTAAAAAGCTACCTGGGGGCAGGGAATATGGCCTAGTGGCAAGAGTGCTTGCCTCATATACATGAAGCCCTGGGTTCAATTCCCCAGCACCACATATACAGAAAACGGCCAGAAGTGACGCTGTGGCTCAAGTGGCAGAGTGCTAGCTTGAGCAAAAGAAGCCAGGGACGGTGCTCAGGCCCTGAGTTCAAGCCCAGGACTGGCAAAAATAAATAAATAAAATTAAAAAAAGATACCTGGTTGCTTTTCTTTTACTTACAAGACAATACATCATCGTATTGTTGAACAGCCTCCTTCTAGGGGTGTAAATATTTCATGTTAGTTAATGATCTCCTTTTCCCATAGTCCTTTGCCCACAGTGAGTTTAATTCATCTGGAAACCCCTTGAACCTTAGGTTTTCAGGGGCCATATCAGAGCCCTGGTTTCCATTTGCAGCAAAAACATGGCCCTTGGAAAAGGGCCCTTTTAACTTTGATTTCTCTTCTCTTTGATCAGTGGACTATGCCAGTTATTACCAGGGCCTATGGGATTGCCATGGTGACCAGCCAGACGAACTGTCCTTCCAGCGTGGTGACCTCATCCGCATTCTGAGTAAGGTAAGGACCCACAGCACAGGCTTTGCACCCACAGTCAGTTTGCTCACTCTTAGTGGTGTACTCACCAATGCCAGGATAATTCTAGGTTAGCACACTTCTCTGTGTATTACCTGTCTCTCATGCACATAGAGTAAATTCCCATACATTTGTACTTGTTAGAGGGAACTTTAATTAAAAATCTAGATTCAAGAACCAATTCAGATTTAAAAACACAGTTGACATGCACCTCACCACTCGATTTGCTGTCCAGACGACTTGTGCAAGGGGGGCTGCAATGCAAAGGCCAGGGCATAGCTTCTATTTATTTAATTATGTGGCCCAACAGAACTTGATTATAAATTTAAAAATTCTTGTTATATACTTTGCAAAAAAAAAAACCACAGTTGACAGAAGACAAAAAGTGTGCACAATCAAAATCTGATCTTTTTCAAGGACTATGTGATACTTTAAGGTCATTGCTATGTACATTATTTATTACCATATAAAACTACTGAAAACATTCTGGCTAGGTAAGCTGCCTTCTTATTTCATTTATAGATAAACAAGACTGTAATATAATTACCTCTGGGGGAGGAGTCCAAGTTAGTTACCTCAATTGGTTTGAGCAAGTGCTGATAAGGCCAAGATAGAGAAGCCAATCACCCACAGGCCAGCTAACTTTATTCTTTCCTCAGCCATAAGTTAACCACTAGATGTGCTGACCATCTCACAAACAGTGCCGTTGATCATAAAAGAACAGTGTTTTTAAAATGGATTATTGCCAATTCGTCACTGATATGCAAAGCCTCCGTGGGCTATAGTGTAAGACATCTTATAAGCATCAACCTTGTAAAGAAAGGCCACACATATTGTATGGGGCAGATTAGATAACAGATTCTGTCCATAAAAGAATTTATTAAAAAGGACTCTCCCGGCCAAGTGCTAAATGTTCATCCCTGTAAGCCTAGCATTCAAGAGGATGAGATCTGAGGACTGTGGTTCAAAGCCAGCCTGGGCAGAAAAGTCCATGAGACTTCAATCAGCCACCAAAAAGCCAGAAGGCGGTGTGACTTAAATGGTAAAATGACAGTGTTGAATGAAAAAGACAAGCAAAAGTGTGACCCCCTGAGTTCAAGTCCAGGGCTGGTGCAAGGAAAAAAAAAAAAAAAGGCCCCTACTCTATGCATCCAATCAATATCTACAAACATATTTGAAATAGGCACACTTTTTTTTTTTTGTCAGTTGTGTGGCTTGAACTCAGGGCCTGGGCACTGTCCCTGAGCTCTTTAGCTCAAGGCTCTACCACTTTGAGCTACAGCACCACTTCCGGTTTTCTTGTGGTTAATTGGAGATAAGAGTTGCATAAACTCTCTTGCCCAGGCTGGCTTTGAACTGTGATCCTCAGATCTCAGCCTCCTGAGTAACTAGGATGACAGGTATGAGCCACTAGCACCCAGCCACTTTTTTCTTTCATTGCTGAGTATGTTGATTCCTTGAAGAAAAATGGAAACTTTCTTTGTGCTGTCTTGTTGAACAGATGCTACCACGAAGACCAGGGGTTGTTTTAGGTTGGCTTTGAAGTATGCCATGAGCTCATTAGGAAACAGATCAAGGTACCTTTCATTGTTCCCAATACATCAGGCCTCTTTAAACAAGGACTACATTCAGACCTAACTCTTTTCAGGAGAGGAGGAGGCCTGGAGGCCTGCAGAGGGAGAGGGCAAATGTTCTAGTGATTTCTCCTGGATCCCTAACTCAGCACCACCCTAGTGCCATTTCCTTGCAGCTCCAATACACCAAGAATAAATTGGAAGCAAAGAAGGGAGTGGACATTGGCCTGATTGGTATTTCAAATGCCCGAAAGCAAGGTTTGCCGTGTAATAGAATTTGTGTACATTACCACGCTGGCATTACAGGGTAATCGAGTTATTCACTCAGGTGTGACCAGGCCTCTGTTTGCCCAGAGCCTGCAGGTGAACAAATTAACTGTTTACATTGTCTGGAGGCGCCTGCAGCGGGAGGGAGAGAACAGAGCTGGCTGTCTGCTGGCCTTCTAGCTCAGTCTTGATTATTTTGTTTGTTTTGCATGTCTTTTGCCTTTGTTAATGGCTTCTCACTGGGGGGTCCCTTTCCTCCAGTTAGAAGGGGTTGAGCTGTGGTCTTGTTGTTATCAAAGCTATGGCATTGTTAGAAATCCCAAAGAACATGAAGGATCCAACCCCACTTTGTTTGAAAAATAAAAATAAAAAAATCTCTCAGGAGGGTGCCAGTGGTTCATGCTTGTTATCCCAGCTACTCTGGAGACCGAGATCTGAGGATCACAGTTCAAAGCCCATGTACGAAAAGCCACAGTTTGAAAAGTGCTTATGAGACTCTTATCTCCAGTTAACCACTCAAAAATCAGAAGTGGAGCTGTGGCTCAGAGTGGTAGAGGACTAGCCTTGAGCAAAAAAAGAGTACAGGGACAGCACCCATGCTCTGAGTTCAAGTCTCACAACCAACAACAACAAAAATAAATCTCTCTCTTCCCTTCCTCCATTACTAAAAGAGACAACATCAGAGTAAAATTCAATGAAACTACTTCGCTGCCCTGTTTCTATCAGCTTTTTTCACTGCTCTTCTGGGAGGTTCTGAGTCCACATTTGTCCCTTACCATTAGAATATCCCATGTCTTCCCACTACACACCATAGCAGGTCCCTCCTTCCCTCGGGTCCATAATCCCAGCACATGACAGGAAGAATTGCAAAGCTTGCAGTTCAATAGATCCTTCCCTTTGAGGAACTGGATTTACCTGGATTCTGTTACCTTACTCAGAGTACTTGGACAGGAGAAATTGAACAGACCTCCTCAGCTCACTGATTTCCTCTAAGAAGCACACAGAAACCAGTTCCGGCACACAGGGGGGGAAAAAAAGATTCCATTACCATTTAGAAATTCAATTGTTTCTGCCCTCCAGAATTGGTTCTCATGTGGATTCTAAATTTATTCCATGTTAGCCCCATCTGGCTTCTTTCGTTAATGTTGTAAAGGGTACTCTGCAGCCTGCCTCTCACATCTGGAGGGGCAGAACTAACCCAAGTCATCTAGAAAGTTCCACCAGATGCTGGTGGTTCACACTTGTAATACTAGCTACTCCAGAGGTTGAGATCTGAGGATCGCAGTTCAAAGCCAACCCCCGGCCGGAAAGTCTGTGAGACTCTTATCTCCCATGAACCACCAAAAAGCTGGACGTGGACATGTGAGCTCAAGTGATAGAGCACTAGCCTTGAGCAAAAAAGCTCACGGACAGCACCCAGGCTCAGAGCTCAAGCCCCAGGACCAACATAAGAAAACAAGAAAAAAGAAAGGAAAGAAAGTTCCATGTTTCTTTTCTCTCTGGCCAGAGCACCTTTGCCAAGCTGTTTAGAAAGCTGGGCTTGTCTGGTCCCCTGAGAAAGGGAAGATACCACTATGCAGTTCACCTTATGGGGCTTTATTTCCTCACCTGTAAGATGAATAGCATATATCTAAAGTTCCAACTCAGACATTTCTGTGGGCCTGACTGCCAAACCAATAAAGAAGTCCCACACCTAGCAATATATTCACTTTAATTACATGCTCAGTTTAAAAACAAAAGGGCAACAAAAATTTGAAATACCAGCTATTTTGTCTTCGGCCCTCAGATACAACTGGTTTTTCTTCCTCTCTTTTTCTGCTAAAAGTGTGGTGGGGGGGGTGCTGGGTATCAGCAACCCAGGGCCTTGTCTACCTACTGGGCAAGCTCTCTACCACTGAGCAAAATCCCCCTTCCCTTGATAAAAGCCATGTTGTCTAGGGGAAACCGAGCTGAAGGAAAGAAGGCTTCTGAGCAGGGAAGCTAAGTTGAGCAGGCAGGAAGGGAAAGAAGTCAGCTTTACTCTTGGGCCCTTAGAGACACACAGGTGGGATCTCATCTTGAATTCTGGAGTCCTAAGCCATCTTTAGGGCGATCATTGAGTCTTGCCCTGGGCATGAATGGTCCCCAAGAGAGAGATATGAATCCTTTATCTGAAAGAAAAAAAAGATGATTGACTGAGCAAGAACAATGTACCCCAAAATTAACCAAACATCCATCACCTGTCTTACCTGTTCTCAAGGAAACAAGTAACAACATCTGGATTATTCATGTGACACACACACACACACACACACACACACACACACACACACACGGGGGAAAAATCACTTAATCTTGCTAATTTTCTATTTACTCAGCTATAAAAATGGGATAATTTCCAATCAGAGTTCTTCCACTAGAAATTTTGTGTGAAGAAGTATGTGGTACCTGGGGCTGGGGATATGGCCTAGTGGCAAGAGAGCTTGCCTCGTATACATGAGGCCCTGGGTTCGATTCCCCAGCACCACATGTACAGAAAATGGCCAGAAGTGGCGCTGTGGCTCAAGTGGCAGAATGCTAGCCTTGAGCAAAAGGAAGCCAGGGACAGTGCTCAGGCCTTGAGTCCAAGGCCCAGGACTGGCCGAAAAAAAAAAAAAAAAAAAAAAAAGAAGTATGTGGTACCTAAGAACAGGAAACTAATATAATCCACTCTAATAAAATAAGATGAACCCTTGGAGGAGTGGTGGGCTCATGCTAGGAGTTCAATATGTGCCGGTGAATTGAAGGGGGATGGGGGGAATGGTCCCCATGCCAAGAACTCTTCCTACAGATTTTCTAAGGCATTGAAAGCTCCGACTTGCATGTAGAAAACCCCAGTGAAGAGGCCTTCGTGAGAGCCTGCTGTTATCTTTCCTGCTCTGGTCTCCAAACTCGCCTGGCAGGAGAGGCCAGCACCACATATCCAAACTCCAAACCAGGAACCAGAGCAGACTCAGCAGAGGGACCCCTGCTGACCTCCTACAACACATCATCCATTCCTCGACCCCATGCTGCTTCCTACCCACTTAATTCACTGCCTTCCGATTTGAATCTTCAAATATATTAAAGGGAGATGTTTAATAAGGAAGCAGATCTGAGCATCATTGCTTTTCTCTTTAGGCCTTACATAGTTCTGAACAGCTTTTGTTTTTTCTTCTCTGTCCTCCCCAGAGCCGGAGCCAGGCCACAGTTCAAGCCACAGTAGGGCGTTTAGCTCTCTTCAGTGGCTCCAGATTGTGAGCCTGGTGCAGGTCTTCTCATACGAAACCGATGGTTCCAGAGAGCCTGCCTCTCACAAATGACTTCCCACAATGCCAGGGACCACCACAGAATTCAAGTTTGAATAGAGCAGGAGAAAAAAAAAAAAAAAGGTGTTTGAAAGGCCTGTTCACTCAGCTGCATTTTAATTTCCTTTTCAATCTTGTCCCAATTAATTTCACAGAATTAATCTCACAGAAGCAAACTCGGCAGCACCGAAGCTGTGGTTTTAGTGTAGCGGTCGCTCTGCCTGAACATGAAATAGGAGCTAATATAAAAATCCATCTGCTGTGTTTGAAATACACACCGGCTGCTGCTCAGTCCTGTCTGACATTTCAAACATCAACAGCAAGGGGGGGGAGGGCGGGTGATTTGGGGGTTAGTGACCATCAGTAGCTGGCAGGAATTCAACAACAGGTGTACTCCAAAAATCCATTCAGCCTGGGCACCAGGCATGACAGGGCAGGTGCTGAATCACCCTCCATGCAAAGACGCTGGGCCCTGGCTTTGTTCCTTGTGTTTGAGGCACACAAGGCCTGTGGACCAGCACCACCAGGACATTTGATAAGCAGGAGATTGGGAGGTCTGAAACTTCTATTTGGAGGAGGGCACCAGTGGTTCACACCTGTAATCCTTGCTACTCAGGAGGCTGAAGTCTGAGGATCATAGTTCAAGTCCAGCCTGAGCAGGAAAATGCATGTGATTCTTATCTCCAAGTAACCACCAAAAAGCCAGAAGTGGTGACACTATGGCTCAAATGATAGAGTACTTACTTTGATTGGAAAAAGCTAAGGAACAGTGCCCAGGCCCTGAGTTCAAGCTCTAGTACCACCATAAAATGAGAGAGAGAAAGGAGGGAGGGAGGAAGGAAAGAAGGAAGGGAGGAAGGGAGGGAGGGAGTTAGATGACCCTGACTTCCTACTTTCTAGTCTCTCCCTAGGGAACATTGCTTTCTAAATAATAAAAGTATTTTTCCCACATTTGAGCTAACTTAAATAATTGCCTATTGGAAAAATAAACCTCCTGTCCCAAAAGTAATTTATGGTAGGAATGTGAGCTGTCTAACTGATTAAGGTAAATAAAAGAGAAAGGAAAAACAAACAAATGGAAAAAAAAAAAAAACACCAGAAACTCTTTCTCAATTGGCTGGAAAGAAGATAGAGGTCCCTGCCTGAGTTTAAAGAAAACAGATACAGGAGGACTCATCTATTGAGCCTGAATGTGTCTTTCATGAATTGGTTTCAGGATCCTCTGAGGCCTTGTTCAGCGCCTCATTTCAATGGTAATCAGCCCTAGAGCATCAAGTTGGGTACCTCTTGGGTTGATACTTACATGGTAACTTAGTTGAGTGAGAAGGTATTCTATGACCCAAGCACACCAGACTTTTCACTGTTGCAAACCTTCCTTACAAAGAAGATCCAGTTTACCATAGAACACAACGTGTTCTCAAATGGCCATGAGCCCCAAATAGACACGAGTGGTCACATTTCATTATGTGGAGAGAGATTTCTTAAACTCAGACTTATCTTGGCTCCAAACCCAGTCGGTGTCTAGTCATCTGAATACAGCAGGGCCTTCCTAGCACACCTGAACTATGTGAGTATCACACTGCTTGTTACCATAAGATTGATTGGTTGGTTGATTGTTGTTCTGTGGAGCTTGAACTCAGGGCCTCGGTGCTACCCCTGAGCTCTTTGGCTCTGGCTAGTGCTCTACCACTTTGAACCACAGATCCACTTCCAGTTTTCTGGTGGTTCATTAAAGATAAAGAATCTCACACTTTTCTGCCTCGGCTGGTTTTGAACCATGGTCCTCAGATCTCAGCCTCCTGAGTAGCCAGGATTACAGATGTGAGCCATCATGGAATGTTTAAACCCAGTTTTTTTCCCTACATATGCCCTCAAAAGACTATTTAAGAATGTGGTCCTTTCCCCTCCCTTCACCCCATCCTCTCCAAAAGGTGCGTATGTTGTAAAAAAAAAAAAAAAAAAAAAAAAAGAAGAAGAAGAAAAAAGTCTGAGTGCAGGAATAACTTCCTCTTTTAAGTATGCAACAACAACCCTCATAAAAATAGATACGTTAATTCCTTCAATTGCTTTAAAGGAGGGAATGATTTTTAGTTTTATTTTTTTAGTTTTCAGGGCTATGAGGGAAAGGAGGTGTTTGGTGACATCTAGTGTCCATTCAGGACTTCCTCAGGCATCCGACCTTCCCCTTAGCGGAGCGGGGGATGGGTGGGGGCATTTGGGAGGTGATTTGGGGTAGTAAGTGGGGAAAACATAGGCCTGGGGCACAGATTGCCCAAACAGTAAGATGGAACTGATCAATGGCTGTCAAGAGCTATTATTCACCTCTGACCTAACCAAAAGGGGCAGACGAGGGGGTTGGGGGGGAGGGATACCATTGGAAAATATCTTTGTTTCTTATTTATGATGGTTCAGGAGAGAAACAGAAGCTGTCCCCACCACCCCCATTTCATGTTAACAAGCAGATCAACACTGTGCCGTGCTGCCGAAGATGATGATGGTGGTGGTGGTTTCTCTCATTAATAACCCCTAGGGGAGGCCATCGTGTTAGAGGATGGCAATGGGGCTGGGGTCAGCTGCAAGGCAACGGTCATACACCGGTCAAATTCAGTTGAGGCCATTCCTTTCCCCCAGACAGGAACCAATCGTCTAGAACAAACCCTGGCAGCCTCATTCCTTCCAGGTAATTTTTATAAATGAGGGGACACCCATTCCAAGAGAGGACAAAAGGGGGTGTTTACGCCTGTGTGCATATGCATGCATGGTAACCAGCTAACAAGAGGCCCAATGGCACCACAACCCTACACTGTGAATTCTGGCTACTTCTTCGGAAAAAAAAAAAAAAATCATTAAAGAAAATTACAACTGGCATTTTCTTCTTTTATCCCCTTCTTCTGAAATGGTGCTCCTCAACTGGACCCTTCTGTTTCTCAGCAGACCCATGTGTATACACTTCAGTCAGGTGGAGAGGCCCACGGCCCGGTAATTAATTACGCGAGACTCAGACAGAAATGTTTATCTAGAACCACCTAAGCCATGGCGGGGTTAGGTTAATGCTCACAGTTGCTGGATGCTCTTTACAAACTCCAGTGTAAAAAAGGAAAAAAATTTTTTTTTCCAGCCATTTATTTTGCAGTGAATTTATAACAAATGCTGTTAAAGGCTTCGTCTTTTGACAGAGGTAATAATAAATTCACTGTTAAAGACGGCAGTTTAATTCCTTATACCTCCAATACTGCACAGAATAAACCATATTCATCACCGAGTAATTTTTTACCACATAAATCTTTAAAACTAACCGGTGAAGGCTGTTGAGACTGAAATATTGTGAATTTATTAGATATGCCCATGTAGTATTGGATTCAGAGGTTTCCATACGAATATATTAGGAAGAAAATTTGTGTCTTTAACTGTGACATTTCTTCCATTTCCCCACCGCCAGTATTATACCAAGCAGCTCCTCCAGAGTCAACTGCACGTTTATGAGACAGAGATTTAGTAATAAACTCCTCACTAATCTGCCAAAGAGGCTGGGTGACATTTCAGCGACATGCCCTATTTAAAAGGAGTCGAGAAAGCTTTGTTTCCATGTAATTATTTTCTCGAAAAGAACTCAGCCTCCCCAAACCTCTTCTGCCAAGGTCTCTTAGAATTAAATGGATTTCACTCTCCAACCAAACTCGCCAAATATTGGAACAAATGATAACCTCATTTCAAAAACACTGGGCAGTAATTTCTATGCAAGTTTTAAGATGTGTTGGGGGGGGGGAGGCGGTTAGGGTAATTGATTAGAACATAGAAAGCTGGAATTTGAAAGCATTCACATACGGTACTTAAGGCTAATAAAAAGACCATATTGATTCTTAGGTTAGAAATCATAGACAATGATTTCAGAAAACTTGCTTTTCTAAAAAATTTCATCTTGATGTAGGATACATTAAAGATATAATTAAGTCCTCAGACTGAAAAAAAAAAACCCCTTTTGCTCTAGTGTACTAATTTCAAGTGAAAATCTATGGCTTGTAGATGAAAATATTCTGAACTTTTCTCATGTTTGCTAATAAAGTAACATTTAAGTTAACCAATGAATTCAATCAAATTGTATCTCTAGTTTCATCAAGAAAATATGAATATGGCTAAATTGAAAACAGTTCCTTTTTTGTGCCGGTCCTAGGGCTTGAACCCAGGGCCTGGGCACTGTCCCTGAACTTTTGCCTACAAGGCTAGTACTCTATCACTTGAGCGACAATTCTACTTCTAGCTTTTTGGTGGGTAATTGGAGATAAGAGTCTAACAAACCTTCTTTCCCAGGCTGGCTCAAACCTCAATCCTAAAATCTCAGCCTCCTAAGTAGTTAAAATGGTAGGCATGAACCACCAGCCCCCATCTTATTTTTCTTTTAAAGGTAGAAACTTATGTTATCTTTAGCAAAGACATCCAGTGACTTCTCTGTCTCCCACTACTATTCCATATTTGGGAAGAGTTTCAAATTCTAAAAACTTCCATAAAGCATTATGAACTTTATGATTCCGTTTTAATAAAATCAAATCAAATAGGTTTCTAACTATTAAACAAAAGAGGGGGGAAAAAAATCTCTTGGCAAAGCAAGGTTGCAGCCCGTATCAGAATAATTGTGAAGAGACTGAACCCGGCTGGAAAGATAAGCATAATACCAGCAATTAATATTCAGCATTTCACATTATAGTCAAGAGGATGTATTTTTCTTTATGTGGCTCATAAGCTGAGAGTGTCAGGAGCCAGGTTTCTGAGCTGTCTTCTTTTTTGTGCATGAGGATTAAGGAGAAGAAAAAAAAAAATCCAGCAACAACAATCCTCTACTCCATCTGTAAATGAACAAACGTCTTGATTTTATAGCTATTTGCTTTGTAAAACTGAGGAAGGAAACAAAAATTACTGGGTGCCTAAGTAACACTTTAATTCTGAATTCATTTACGCTATAGCTTATGTAGTTGTCACAAACCATAATGCAGTATTTAATTAAAATAACAGAAGTGCATCTAGATATGTCCTGGGGTAGCTATCACCAAATTATAGTCTATGCCATCCGTATTTTATTTATGAAATGGCAGCTTCTAAGGTGCAGCTAGGCTAATGCAGACGCGTCAACATTTTAAACTTCCATTTTTAGGAAGGTGCCTTTAAAAAAAAATTTTCCCCTGCTGCGTCTTTAAATTTTTTTTCCTTCTATCTTTGTGGGGTTGGAGGAAAGGGGGGGGGGTGCTTAGTGGGATTGTTTTGTTGTGGATAAAGATCTCTCTTTCTTAACTCTTGCTTTTCAACTATTGACCTCCCAAGTCTTCTGGCTGTGAAATCTGTTTGTTGTCATGGAAAGGCTTGTGCTGTTCACGGGAGCCACAGCCAGCCTGGGACTTCTTAGGCAGAACTTGGACATGGGTTCTAGACGTATAGGCAAAAAGCAACGCATTTCAGGCTCTCTGTGCCTGTTCCCATACAATCCTCCTTGCACCTTTTCCCTCCTCTGTCTATAAATACCGGTTATGGTTTACACGCTTGCTTGCCCTATTTTGTGGGTGTTCACATGCAGACAAACTGCTTCTTTTCATAAACGCATAGCATCTATCTTACCCGCACCCACCATCTATCTCCTTGTTCCCATCGACTGTCTCATCCACCTCCTTGTCTGCAGAATTATGTGCAGCAAGGTCCCGATTCAGAGGAAATAAATAATGAAAATGGAACGGACTGGGATAGATAATCGAAACATTCAAATTGTTATTTTTCACTGGACTTTACACCAACAGAGCATTCTAGGAACACCTACAGAAAGGCGTTGGCTGTCTCCTAAAAAGTAATGCCCTAAGAACCTTCTGACTAAGTGTGTGTGTGTGTGTGTGTGTGTGTGTTTCTGTTCCAACTCTCCTGTTGTTGGTTGTTTTATTTGTTTATTTATTTATTTGATGCTTCCAGACCTGACCATTTTTAAATGGGAAATGAGGCTGTTGTTTTCTTTCTGCTTCTTATTAATCCTTCTTATTAATCCAGGTTTCTATTTGTCATCACTGACCTTCTCAAAAATAATCCTAAGTATTATAAAACAGAAACAAGCCATGCAATCACCTTTTTAAAGGGAGGGGGGGAAAAACTAAGCCCTTGAGTATGGTTGCAATAGAAAGATATTTTTATAATGGTATCACTGGGTCACAGCCCAGTCCCTGAGCTGGGGTCTTTTGGAGAGAGGATTTCTTCTACACATTTGTAATTATTTTAGCCCTTTTCACAGGTCACATAAAAAGTTAATTTCAATCGCTGCTAATTTCCGTCCAACAAGAGTATGGTGCTTTAAACCACCCAAAATAATTGGATTCAAAACAAATTTAGGAAATTGAGTGTGTTAGAAAGCAAATAAAAATATCCTTTTGGTAAGGAGGAGGGTGAAAGTAGTAAAAATGGCCTTTTTTCCCCCTCCTTCCTTTCCCCTTCACAACTTTGCCATTAAAGTTGCACCTACAGCTAGAAGTTTGTCCGTGAAAAATGGTCATTTTGTTTCTCTGCTCAAAGAATGTTATTAAAATGCTAATTTAAAAGAAAAAGGAGTTAAATATCTAGCGATGGTGCATTCTAATTGCAACCATAATGAGCTCTCTAAATGTGCATGCCCCTGACACACACACAGAGCATAAACAGCAGTAAACAGATCATTAGTACCCGCGTTCATTTATTCTGGCGACCTTACCATGACCCCACCGAGGGTAGGGTGAAAAGCAGGTGGATCTGGCTGTGACACCCCCTAGAGGGATCCAGGAAATGAAGCTATAAGCTGTTGTCATGGAAACGCCTATGTGTGCAGATGATGTAACACACCGACAGGCTGTAGGGCTCCGCAACTGGGACCGCTGCCTTTCCCTCTCCGGAACAATCTTGACGATTAAATTATTCATTTCTTTAATTCACAAAGCAAAAGGAATCCTAATTTTCTTGGTGACGGGCAACTCTTACCCATTTATCTAGGGTCTGAAAACAGGGTGACTTCTCAGGCCCTCTTTCACGGAAACGAGTGTGCTCGTTTCCCACATTCTCGCTGCCCCCCCCCCCCCCCACAAATGAGCCGGATCTGGTCAAATCAAGAAATCCCCATACCCAACACTTGCACTTAGAGAGAAATCTTAAGAGTTTAAGCTAAAATGACAAATATAAGCAGAGTCCCTTTTCTGAGGAGGGCCTGTTGGGCCAGGAACTAAACGTAGACTTGTCCTGAGGCGAATGGCTTTGTTGAGAGCCGGACAGGGTCAGCCTGGGCCCTGGGAATAACGGGAGCAGGCACTGGAAGCCATGAACATAAAGGAGAGATCGCCAGCTTCTACTGAATACCTTGTCCCAGCAAGTGTGAGAAAAAAAGAGAGAGAGAGAGAGAGATGCGAGAGAGCCAGCAGCTGTTCACCCCTCCCATGTCCAATTGAGAGAATCAAGATTAATAAAAATAATTCTTTGGAGAATGATTGCACTCTATCCTACCCTGTTTTGCCCCCCAAACAACCTCAATAACCTTACGGCAACAGTAGAATAACTTTTCTTCTTCCTCTTCTTCTTCTTTTTTTTTTTTTTTTTTAAGGGAGCAGAAAAGACAATCTCTGGAAATTATTTTAAAATAAAAAATCTCCCAGCCTGCGCCTCCCCCTCCGTCCCCCCTCCCCATTGCACTTTAGATGAACCTGTGATATTGTAGCAATGGCCCTTGAAGAGCAGTGGGGAGGTGATTTAGGAGAATATTAAAGGCAATGTGGAGATTCAAGGCGCCTCTCTCAGGGAGATCTGGAGAAATACGCAGCACAGATGGGCCGAGCAGATTAAACATTTCCGTCACATTGTTTCCAAATTGTGTTGTGGTGCCTGAGGCTGGTACTGCGGTCAGAGCAAAACAGAGTGGTTGCAGAGCTGCGAGCTGCGCAGTTTATGGAATACATATTAATACACCCGTCTCACATGGCATCACAATTCTATCAGCTCTGAAATGGTGCTTTCTCTATTGTTCCTCAATTGTGCACTTGGCACCTTGCTTTCTCCCAACTGCACTGTTTACCTTCCCTTTGTCCTTTCTTTTTGTTGTTGTTGTTATTGTTTTCTTATTTATGTGTGTGTGCTGGTACTGGGGCTTGAACTTGGATCTGGGGCCCTGTCCCGGAGCTTTTCTGTTCAAAGCTGGTGTTCTACTACTTGAGTCACAGCTCCACTTCAGGCTTTTTTTAGTGGTTTATTAGAGATGAGTCTCATAGGCTTTCTTGCCTAGGTAAGCTTTGAACCTCCATCCTCAGATCGCCTCCTGAGTAGCTAAAATGACAGGTGTGCACCTCCGGAGCTGCTCTGTCCTTTCTTCTTTAGGTAAAGTCCAAGTTGTTTGCCACTTTCTTGTTTCTCCACCCTCTGCCCTGTTTCTTATTCCCTTTTCCCTGGGCAGCTTAAGACTTCTCTGTCCTATGCATTTACACAACCACTCTGTATTTGTCACACATTTCTATCACCAACTATACCCAGTGTGTGCATCTCCAGCCTTGATTTGACCATCGTGCCTCCAGCATGCTGTTCAGGGCATGACCTTCATTCACTCTTGAGGTTGAACATCCCTTTGCTCTTGGGTGCCCCCGGACCCTCCCATAAGTGATACGTTCTCTGCTCCTAACACCTGGTGCTTAGCCTGGGGGTACTTCGTACCGTTGTGGCCATGAGCCCCCAACTGCTTTTACTGACCACCCCAGCCTTTCTGTGTCCTCTTACTTACGCTCACATATCTTCTTTCTCTGTATTCAGGCCCATCAATCTTCAGGTTAGCATGTTCTCTGAAATGTAACAATAAATAAAACTAGCTCAATTGAGGCAAATTTAATGATTCATTTTTATTATGATTTATAGACCGAAAGTCTGAATAATGGGAAAAGAGAAAATGATTGCCAAGAACTTCAAACACAGTGTAAAACAGCCTGGAGAGGCTGCCAAGGTTTTGGCCAGGCACTGAGCTCCAATCCTTTCCAATGCCACTCACCCACTGATCACCAAACTGGCCATTTCCTTTCTCCTTCAGGAAAATCTCTTCATAAAACTCTGCCTGTATGTGTATGCAAGTACCAGAACTTGAATTCTGGCAACTGTCCCTTAGCTTTTTTGCTCAAGGCTGGTGCTCTACCACATGGGCCACACCTCCACTTCTAGCTTTTTGCTAGTCAACTGGAGATAAGAATTTCATGGAATTGTCTGCCTGGGCTAGGTACAAACTGTGACCTTCAGACCTCAGCCTCCTGAGTAGCTAGGATTATAGGAGTGAGCCACAGGCATCCAAGCTTTGTTTTTAACTGTTTATGCTGAAAAGTGGGTACCTGTTTGTCTTCGGTGGCCAATTCCTGTTCCCAGCCATGTTTACCCAGAAGTTAGAATGGTTCTGAGTTGGAGCCCTCAGTTTCCTTAATACTTTGTGATATCCCAAGGAAATGTTAAATTTCCAAAGCTGGACTTTAGGAGTAAAGAATCTCTAAAAGCCCATTCAAAGTGTGTGTGTGTGTGTGTGTGTGTGTGTGTGTGTGTGTGTGTGATGTTTTCTGGCTGATCTTAGAATATTATAATCTACTGTACTTAGGAATTCAAGTTTTTCCATCTTTACTAACACTAATGTATAGCACGAAGCACTAATAAGTGAAATAAGCAGTCAAACACCATACCTCCAGGATTGATTGGCCTTTCCCATACATGTATCAAGCATTTATTGATCTTGATTGTGAGGGGCTGATTGATTGTTCTCTTCAAGAGGATTTCTCTTGTTTACAACAGTGATATAGTGAATGTTGACGGTTAAAAGAACAAAAGTAGGTAGGAGACATTTTTCTAGCAATCTTATTCCATCGTAGGCTTGGACCTCAATGCGATGTGAAAGGAGAATATTTCTAGTAGGAACTTTCCCACTCAGTTCCCAGCCATACTGCTGGGCCAGCAAGTGGATTTAAGCAGAAGGTATAAGAAGGTTCAACTTTTCAGCTGGAGTGAAAGAAGAGATGGTTCCTTAGAGTGGAGAAGCAAGTTCCAGCCATGGGAAATGGAAGAACCCAGCAGCTGGAGGACTCAGACCTACGAAACCTGCCTGGTAAAGGTGGCCACAGTCAAAATGCAGATGCCCACCTCCACCTCATTAAAAGGACCATTGCCTTTTTCCCTCGAGTCCTGGTTTGTGCACTATGCAAGGGTTCATTGAGAATCAAGTGACAATCTAGGCCTCGCCCCAGGGACGAGACCCAACATACACGTACACACATGAAATTTTAGACCAGTTTTGGGGAGTTCGTAGAGCCTTTCCAGAGACAGACTTAGAGGCTCACAGCCTCCAGTTTAAGACTCCGTGCCCTAGAGGATGGCGAATTCCTTTTGTTGGAACAGCCTAGGATTCACTGAGCCTAGAAATTGAATTCTCATCCCAAGACAGGATGGTCATTCCAGGTCATGTCTGTGCTACTCCAGGGGAGCCGGGGAAGAGCTTATACAAATAGGAACCAGCAGGGAGGAGAGAAATTAAAATGTAGCAATCATGGAGTAGGGGTATTTAATCTCTTTTAAGGCTTATGATAGGCGCCTGCTGGTTTTCCCCGGATATCCCCTGACACCTACTGACAGGGTATTTGCAACATCACACAGGGACTCAGGGCCCTGTGACAGGAGGAGCACCGAGGAGGTCCATGATCGTCTTGAAACTATAAACGGCAATAGGAAACCACTGGAGGCAGAGTCAAGCTGTGCGCCATGCCTGTTGTTGGTGGCCATACTGCTTTTTGTTTATAGAATTTGCTGTGGTTTTTATGGCAGGGGTTGGTTGGGTTTTTGTTTTTTTCTCTCTCTCTCTTTCCTTGTTGATGGAGATTAGCTGCATAAATCCTTTTATGGTCATGTGCAATCCCTTATAAACACTTTAGGTTGTTGCTGATGGTGAGCGCTGTCTATTTCAGGTTCACTCAACAAGCCACTCATCCAGGGCAATAGTTTCTCCTCATAATGGAGTCCAACCAGCCAAGTTTTCGTTTGTAAGACTTCTTCCTTGAGGTTGGGGAGGGTTCAAGGAGATGGAACGAGGTTGGTATGGAGAGAAACAGATGTTTAATCAAGCCTAGAAATACTTATGCTGAGAACAAGCCACGTGATGTCCTTGTTTCAGGCAAAAGACTTTTCAAGTGTATGGCAAGAAGCCATGTGAAAGGTTTGGTTGGTTTTGTAAAAAAAAAAAAATGCTTTTTGTGCTTTTATCTAAAGCATTTTCAGGTAACAATCCCTAGCATTACAATAGTAGCTCTAGCCAGGCATCATTGGCTCACTTCTGTAATCCTAGCTACTCAGGAGGCGGAGATCTGAGGATCCAGGTTCAAAGCCAGCCCAGGCAATAACAGTCTATGAGACTCTTGTCTTCAATTAACAAACAAGAAGCTGGTAGTGATGGTAAAGCTCAAGTGGTAGAGCACTAGCCTTCAGTAAACAAGCTAAGGGACAGCACCTTTAGTTCAAGCCCCTGTACTGACACCTAAAAAAAGAAATCTTAGTTCTCTCCTATATAGAATATGGGGTTATGGAGTGAGGAGCATGTATAATGTTGTCACTTGTAAGTGGGTATCCCCACTTGCAAGGTAGAAACATGCCCGCCTGAAGGTGAGCTGCTGTCTTAGGGACCACTCAGTGTTCTCCCAAACATCTGGGCAAAGAGAAGCCAGACTTAGTGGAAAACGTTGATCCCAGAAATTCAGTTCTGTCATCGTCACACTAAAATCCAAGAATCAGCAACTTAATAAAAATGCAGTAAATTAGTACCCCTAGACAAGAGCAGAGTTCATTCAGAGCTGAGGTCTGCCTGCCTGAGCCAGTACTCTCTCCATTTTAATAGTTTAATAAAAATTAGCATAATTAACGAACATCTGTATGATCCAGAGTGGTGCAATTTGGCACTTGGAAACGAGGGCTTAAACATGATTGCTGTGAGTTTAATGTTGTTTTAATTCTTTTTGGCACTGTGTAGTGAAATAAACGTTTGGTGGTGATAGTTCTCGGCCGGATCTCATTTGCATTTTTCTCCCTTTGATTATGAGCAATTGTGGACTCCCCAGCAATTCATCAAAGTAGAAATTATTTTAAAATACCTCGTGGTGCTCAGGCTAGGCTGGCGCAAGGCATGGGGGGTGGGGGTGGGAGAGAATGCTAGAAATTTTCCATTCATGCTTTAAACCTCTCGCCCTGCAGCCTTTTTTTTTTTTTGTGGCTCCAGCCTAGGGATGAAATCTGGAGCAGACAGTCAGATCCCAGGACTTGTAGGTGCTTTGATTAAGCTCCTAGGCTCCCACCGCGGGATGCATATGGTGTTTGAGATGCTGCCATCCTCCTTGCACTTCTGCTTGCTCTTTTGTTTTGAAGGGCAGAGAGTTGATTGCAATCACTCCGGTTCTCAGCACTGTGATAAGCGCACTGCATCTGCCGCTGGCGGGTCAGCGGTCCCCTGGAGCAGCACACTGACTGGGAGCCCGGCTTTGGCGGGGACCCTGCGGAGCCTCATCTGTTTCCTGTTTGCACCCTCTTTGAGCTGGCAGAGAGCACTTTCCCAAGGCTTGGTCTCTGGCATTACAGCTAAAGGGGGGAATGGGGAGGTTGTTGGGAAGGAGGACTGAAGCGTGAAATAAAGTCAAGGGGTCTTGAATACTCCTCAAGGAGAGAATGCCTTCTTAGAGCCCCTACAGGTAGCAAGGTTGATGGCATCTTGCACTTAAATGATGCCATTTCACCTGTGTGGAAGCAAGTTGACTTTGATCAGAAAACTGCTGGGCAACATCGCTCTCCCCTTCTGTCTGTGAGACTGGAGAAATGCTAAAGCTAGTTTGCATGCGTTCCAGTAAGAGGGGAGGACAGCGCGTGTATGCGGCCACACAGCAAAGCCCAGGAGATACAGACATCCTAGCAACTCAGTAACTGCAGTACAATTCTAAAAAAAAAAAAAAAAAAAAAAGCAACATAAGGCATAAGGCTGGCACTGGTGGCTCATGCTTATAATCCTAGCTGCTCAGGAGGCTGAGATCTAAGGATTGCAGTTTGAGGTCAGCCTGGGCAGGAAAGTCCATGAGACTCCTATCTCCAATTGACCAGCAAAAAAGCTGTAAGTAGCAGAGGTGTGGCTCAATGGTAGATCACCAGCCCTGAGCAGGAAAAAAAAAAAAAGCAGTGACAACACAATGCTTTGAGTTCAAGCCCCAGTACACACACACACACACACACACACACACACACACACACACACACACACACTTTTTAAGGCAGAAATAGCCCAACTTCAATATTGAAAAAAAGACAGTAAAATAGTTTGCACCAAGATGAGCTAAAAAACATCAAGCTAGGTTGAGGCTGAGGAATTGTGCGTAATTTCCCATGAGGCAGTGTACTCTATAGAGGAAAGTTGGCCTGGGGAGACAGGGTGGGAAGTGAAAAGGGGTGGTGTAGTAAGAGCTGGTGGACAGGGCTGGGAATATGGCCTAGTGGCAAGAGTACTTGCCTCATATACATGAAGCCCTGGGTTCGATTCCCCAGCACCACATATATAGAAAAAGCCAGAAGTGACACTGTGGCGCAAGTGTTAGAGTGGCTAGCCTTGAGCAAAAAGAAGCCAGGGACAGTGCTCAGGCCCGGAGTTCAAAGCCCAGGACTGGCAAAAAAATAAAATAAAATAAGCTGGTGGACAGACACATCAGTTAGTTATGATGTTTTTTTAAAAGGCAATTCCCCAATCCTTAAAGGATCAGCTCAGTAGTCTCACTTCTTGTGGCATTTGAGACTATTCTTGGTACTTAGGGAGTCATTTTCACAGACTGTCTCCAAAGGCAGTTGATCTCTTCCTGTCACAAGCAGCTCCATTATCGAGGGATTATCTGGGAGTTCATTGGGACTAATTCCATTCAACAGTAGAGAGTCCCACTGCTCATTGAACAAGTACTTATTTGTCCCCACTCTATGTTGGAGACTAGGGTGGTGACTGAGAATACAACAGCACACAAACCCAACCAAAGTCTATAGGCTTCAGCACTTTTTTTTTTTTTTTTTTTTTTTTTTTTTTTGCCAGTCCTGGGGCTTGGACTCGGCCTGAGCACTGTCCCTGGCTTCTTTTTGCTCAAGGCTAGCACTCTGCCACTTGAGCCACCACGCCACTTCTGGCCATTTTCTGTATATGTGGTGCTGGGGAATTGAACCCAGGGCCTCATTATACGAGGCAAGCACTCTTGCCACTAGGCCATATCCCCAGCCCTTCAGCACTCTTCACACACGGAGACAGAGGTAGACAGACATAAGGAAGTGTGGTGACCTCATTTCTAGGAAAGCACAAGGCACCGCCCTATGGAGCATACCACACAGTCTGAGGGACAGGGAGACATTGAGAGCAAGATAGAGACAGACAGACTCAAGAATTAAGCTCTGAGCCCCATGGCGTGGAGAAAAGGAGAGGCAAGGGGAAAAAAAAGAAAAACAGAGGAAAGGATCCAAAGTGAGACCTACCATGCCTCATGGGAATGGCTGAGTCAGGTATTATACAGGGACACTAGACTGAGGGATGAATGGCAGTAGTGGGCACTAAACAGAACTGTATCACGCAGGGCCTTGTCTACCTCATGAGGAAGAAGATACAGAGCAGTGGAAACCTACTAGCAGGCTCCAAACAGCTGGGCCATGATCAAGGTATATTGAAGTCCAGCTGTAGCCTGAAGAAGAGTGAAGAAGAACTCAGCCACTGAGGGCTGGGACTGTGGCTTAGCAGTAGAGTGCTTGCCTAGCATGCATGAAGACCTGGGTTCAATTCCTCAGCACCACATATATAGAAAAAGCCAGAATTAGTGCTGTGGCTCAAGGGGTAGAGTGCTAGCCTTGAGCAAAAAGAAGCCAAGGACAATGCTCAGGCCCTGAGTTCAAGCCCCAGGACTGGAAAAAAAAAAAAAGCAGCCACTGAGAGCAATTTGAAGATTGATTCTATAGTCCTGATGAGAAGTGACAGTGACAGGACTCAAGGGTCACTGGCAGTGGGGACAGAGAGAAGTCGGTGGGTTCTAGACAGACTGTAGAGAGAATTGACAGGACTCAGGATTGACTGGAACAGGCGGCATAAGGTTGAGGACTCTGGATTGCTAATCTGGATGTCTGAGTGCATCTTAGGACCCGCTCACTGAGGCAGAGAACCCAGGAGATGAAGATAGTTGGGGAGAGAGGGTGGGGAGAGAAGCAGGTTGTTTAGTTAATTTTTGGACATACTGGATTTGAACAGCTTGGTCGACGTGTACTTGGGTAGTAGGGCCCAGTCCTTAGATTTGAACTAGAATCATTTAACTAGTCGTGAGTCATTAACACAGATATATTGGTTAAACTACAACAGTAGTTGGATTTCTAAAAGAAAGCACATCAAATCAAAAGGGAAGAGGGCCAGGACAGCAACCTGGAATATAACTACATTAAAAAGAAAGAGAAGCTAGGCATCTGTGGCTTATGCCTGTAATCCTAGCTACTCAGGAAGTAAAGATTGAAAGATCAAGGTTCAAAGCCAGCCCAGGCAGACGTCTGAGACTCGTGTGTGTGTGTGTGTGTGTGTGTGTGTGTGTGTGTGTGTGTGTGTACACTTGTACTGAGGCTTGAACTCAAGGCCTGGGCACTTTCCCTTTCCTTTTTCACTCAAGGCTGGTACTCTACCATTTGAGCCACAGCTCTACCTCTGGCTTTTAAGTGGTAGAGATGAGTATCTCACAAACTTTCCTGACTAGGGTGGCTTTGAACCCTGATCCTCAGATCTCAGCCTCCTAAGTAGCTAGGATTACAAGTGTTGGCTACCAGTGCCACCCCTCTTTTCTCTTTGAAGGCAGAGAAGTCATTTTCTGCTAAGAGGAAAGAGAAGCAATGGAGCTGGAGATGGGAGATTTACTCCAGAAACAAAAAGATAAACTAGAATGCTACAGATCCCCAAGCTGATTTCCTTTCCTTTCTTTTTCCCCTAAAACTCATCAGCCAGGTGTTTAAAAAAAAAAAGGCAAATAGCCCCCTGGCTCCCCACATGGATCTGAGGTACAGCTCTCTAGGCCCCTTTTAGCAGCCTGCCTGCCATTATTGATGGTCCTAGACACCTCCCACTTCTCCTGGGAAAGAATCGATGGTTCAAAGCACTTATTACATAACAATTCAGGGGTGTCACATCCCCCAACACAGGGCAGGGAGGGGCCATCCCCACTTTCACACCTGAGGAAGGCAAAGCTGGAAGAACCTAAGATCTCATGGCTACTAAATGACCAAGGGGCAATTAGTTCCCAGTCTGTCTGACTCCAAACCCCATTACTCTATTCTGTAAGCTCCCAAGGAGCAAATAATGCTCTGATTCATAATTCTACTCCCATGGGAGCTCAACCAGCACTTTGTAAATAGAGGATGCCTGATAAATAGTATTGATTTGAACTACGACCTGACTCCCTAAGTATCTTTAGTGTTCTGGTATTTCTGTAAGTGCCTGACATGCTCTAAAGAAACTAGTATTCCGCTTGATTTTAAATAAATAAATACATAAATAAAAAGGCCTGGGAGCTAGTGTAATCCTAGCTACTCAAGAGACTAAGGTCTGAGGATCAAGGTTCAAAGCCAGCCCGGGTAGATATCTCCAAGTAACTATCAAAAAGCCAGAAGTAGAAGTGTGGCTCAAGTAGCAGAGTGCCAGCCTTAAGTGAAAAGGCTGAGAGCTCAAGATCTTGATTTCAAATCCCAGTGTCAGTACTAAAATAATAATAATTAATGGGCTGGGAATATGGCCTAGTGGTAAAAGTGCTCGCCTCATATACATGAAGCCCTGGGTTCGATTCCTCAGCACCACATATATAGAAAAAAGCCAGAAGTGGTGCTGTGGCTCAAGAGGTAGAGTGCTAGCCTTGAGCAAAAAGAAGCCAGGGACAGTGCTCAGGCCCTGAGTCCATGCCCCAGGACTGGCAACAAAAACAAAACAAATAAACAAAATAAAATAATAATAATAATATTACCATTTAAACTCACAATAGTTTTGAATATGGTAAGCTTCCAATAAGACAGGATCATGGCAAAATGAATGTGTTTCCATCTTTCCTCTAGATGATTCTTTTAACATCAGGGATGTTAAGAGTTTTCATAATGATGGTTCCAGCAAACAGAATTTCCCAAACACTCTAAGAGGCTCCCAGAAGCATGGCCTAACTGAAAGTCTTTTCTTTTCATTCCTTAGGAATACAACATGTATGGCTGGTGGGTAGGAGAACTAAACAGCCTCGTTGGAATTGTTCCTAAAGAGTATCTCACCACCGCCTTTGATGTGGAAGAAAGATGAAGCCAGGTACCAGAGCCATGGGCAATGAACAGAGTTCAATGGAGTTTGTGCGCCATGACTTCCTCTCTCTGTGGGGCTGAGGGTTGACAGTGACGTAGCTTTTCTTCAAAACTAATACTAATGAATCACTACAGAAAGAAAGTGAGTCCAAACTTGTTTTTCTCCCCTTAGTTTAGGATTGAGTTCAACTAAAGGTGTCAGGAAATTTTGAATGCAGAAATTAATCTTGTTCTTTTATTAAAAAAAAAAAAAAAAAAAAGAACTGGGACCAGTGGCACCCACCTCTAATAGTAGCTACTACTTAGGAGGTGGAGGTTGAGAGGACTGCAGTTCAAGACCAGCCTAGGCAAAAAAAAAAAAAAAAAAAAAAAAACAGTTATCAAGATCCCACCTCAAAGTAGGAAGATCACACTCCAAGGCTGGCCCCACAAAAGAAAGACAAACAGGGAAAGAAGGGAAGAAAAGGAGGGAGGGAGGGAGGAGGGAGGGAGGGAGGGAGGGAGGGAGGGAGGGAGGGAGGGAAGGAAGGAAGGAAGGAAGGAAGGAAGGAAGGAAGGAAGGAAGGAAGGAAGGAAGGAAGGGACAAAAGACCATTGCACTGATTCAAGTGGGAGCACACTTATCTAGCAAGTAGTAGACTCTGAATTCAAACCCTATTATACCAAAAGAAATACACCAATCCACAAAGAAAACCTTTTTCTAAGAATCTCTGAATGCAGCTTAAAAGTAAAGGATGTGTGGGGCACAAGCGGCTCATGCTTATAATCCTCACTTGTCAGGTGGCTGAGATATGAAGATGAGGGTTCAAAGCCAGCCTGGTCAGGATAGTCCATAAGACTCTCATATCCAATTAACCACCAAGAAAACCTGTAAATAGAGCTGTAGCTCAAGTGGTAGAGATCTGAGTTTTTAAGCCCCAGGACCCCATTCCCTCTCTCCCACCCCCCCCCCCACACACAAAGTAAAGGATACTTTTTTTTTTTTTTTTTTTTTTTGCCAGTCCTGGGTCTTGGACTCAGGGCCTGAGCACTGTCCTGCCTTCTTTTTGCTCAAGGCTAGCACTCTACCACTTGAGCCACAGCTCTACTTCTGGCTTTTTTCTATATATGTGGTGCTGAGGAATTGAACCCAGGGCCTCATGCATATGAGGCGAGCACTTTACCACTAGGCCATATTCCCAGCCCCAAGGATTCAATACTAAAGAAAAAGAAGAGTTGTCCCAAAGGACAACTGGGACTCTTGCCACCAGGATAAATGTGGGTTTACTGATCCCCAAAGAAATTCCCACAGGATCCCACCCAAGCCAAACAGAGTGATTTTTTGTTTGTTTGTTTGGTTTGGTTTTTTGGTACCAGTTCTGGGGCTTGAACTCAGCGCCTGAGAGCTGTCCCTGAGCCTTTCCACTTGAGGGTGGTGCTTCAGTTCCAGCTTTTTGGGTAATTAATTGGAGATAAGAGTCTCACAGACATTCCTGCCTGGGTTGGCTTCAGACTGCGAGCCTCAGATCTCAGCTGTAGGATTACAGGCATGAGCCAGCAGCACCCAGCACAGAGCGGGGTTTTGTGTAATGAGGAGGGTGGTGGAGGGTACCCACGATGAGCTTGGTAATGCGAGCTCCATCTTCCGGCCTGAGATGGGAGCAGCCTCTGCTGCAAGGGAAGGGATGACGTCCGCTGTGACAGTGATACAAGCTGTCCTTGGAGTCTGCTGGGCCAGGGCCTGCTCTAGTGTGCAACAGCAGCTGAGTGAATTCATTTAGGAAAATACATAAGGATAGATCTTACTCGCTGATGCCTGTGCACAACCATAAAGCAGCAGCTCATGCCTGTGGCTCAAGGTTTGACTTTATGAGTTTCTTGATGAGGACGCTGTTTCCTGGCCATGAATGCAGAAGGGTTGGAATTTTTCTGCCAAATCAAAACAAATTCACCTGTCTCCACCCTGTCGTTTATTTAAAATTGTTTATCACTGCTAGGCGCCAGTGGCTCACCACTGTAAATCCTAGCTACTCAGGAGGCTGAGATCTGAAGATTAAGGTTCAAAGCCAGCCCAAGCAGGAAAGTCTGTGAGACTCATCTCCAATTAACCACCAGAAAACTGGAAGTGGTGCTGTGGCTCTAGTGGTAGAGCCGTAGCTTTGAGCTGAAGAGCTCAGGGACAGCACTCAAGCCCAGAGTTCAAACCCCATGACTGACAAAAAGAAATGAGAGGAGAAAGAAAATGATGGTAGGGGTTCCTCCTAACTAAGATTGAGAAACTGTAAGATGAGTTGGGAGGGAAGATTTTTCACCCCTATTCACATTTCTGTAGTCTGAATTCCAAAACTAAATATCTGCATTTCCGCTTTCTAGGAGACATCTTCCCGCTGTTCTGCATCTACAAAGAAGCAGACCAACTAAGCTCCCAGCCTCCATTGTAACCATGGCCTCTCTCCTCACAGACCGATCCAAGTCTCTGCTACCTTGTGTGATCAGCAACCACTGAGAGAAGTGGGAAGAGATCCTTCTCATCAAGCAGGTTTTACTAAACCATAACTATACTCATGTCCATCTGTGCTAGTATCCACACACCCACGCATGCTTTTTCCATGGCTAGTCACAAGGAGGAAGAGGAAGAGGAGGAGGAAACTTTGAGCGGAGGTTGTGTTGGCTGCCTTCCAAAGTACAAATAAACCTCAGGATTTGGTTTTGTCTTGTGTGATGGTGTGTTCTTTTCTGAAACACAGAAAAAAATATAGCCTCTGGACAGTCATACCAGCTCCAAACAAAGTAGAAGGGGTAACTGGGGCTGGTGGCTTATGCCTGCAAGCCCAAAGGAGGCTGAGATATGGAGGACTGTGGCTTGAAGCCAGCCCAGGCAGAAAGTTCATGAGACTCCATCTCCATTTAAACAGCAAAATGCTAGGCTAATGGATGTGACTTAAGTAATAGAGCACCAGGCTGGTAAATTTAAGGCCCAGAGTTCAAACCCTACACACACACACACACACACACACACACACACACACACACACACACACATGGGAAGGGAAGATCCAGGGCAAAACAAAGCTCAGACAGGGAGGGAAACTCACAGTTGTCTTTTATGACAAGGTCATCTGTCTGCTGGTTGGTTTCGGGTCAGCTGCTCAAATTCCCTTTGAAAAGATAACTAGTGGGGCTGGGAATATGGCCTAGTTGTAAAGTGCTCGCCTCATGAAGCCCTGGGTTGGTTTCCTCAGCACCACATATATAGAAAAAGCCCGAAGTGGTGCTGTGGCTCTAATGGTCGAGTGCTAGCCTTGAGCAAAAAGAAGCCAGGGACAGTGCTCAGGCCCTGAGTTCAAGCTCCAGGACTGGCAACAAAAACAAAACCAAACGAAAAAGATAACTAGTTAAGGTATTTTGTTTTCTTCTGTGAAGAATCTCAGAGACAGCCGGAACAAGGCCTGGGAATCAGCACATTGGACAGCTCCCCTTCAGCCTTCAGTTAACCCTGCTGTGTCCCCTGTCACACCCAGCCCCAAATCAGGGCTGAGGAAGAGCACTGAGATGAGGTCTCCGATACAGGACTCTCCATTCCTCTAGCTTCTCACATTCCAGCTATCTTACATTCTTACATCCAAGAGGCAGTAAAACAATGCTTACGATCGTCAATTCTCTGGGTGCCAGTGGCTCATGCCCGCCATCCTAGCTACTCAGAAGGCTGATTCCTACCTGGAGGATCTCAGTTTGAAGCCAGCCTGGGCAGAAAAGTCACTATGATTCCATCTTCCACTAACCAGCAAGATGCCAGACCGGAGATATTGTTCAAGTAGTAGAGCACCAGCAAACCTCCAGAACTAGAAAGCTGTCTAATCAATCCCAGTCCCTTCCCATCCATGTTTGTTATGCCTTCTCCAATAAGTCATGAAAAGGTTTCTCATGTGTAACATGCATGTAACAATGTCGTATAGTCACTGTTTAATGAGTTAGCTGTTATTATCTGGATCAACATGTAAAATTTCACAAGGTAGGGACGTGAGCAGCTATAGGAATATTACTGAAACTGTCTCTTCAGAGCAGAACTCTTCCTCCCTTGGTAAGGGCTTTACTCCCTGCAGCCCTGGTGCAAGTCCTCGACAGAAACCAGCCAACAAACAAGAGAAGTCAACTGAGTCCATGTTTCTCAAAGGGGAAATAAAACAGAATACTCCATTCTAACTCTTCATTTCTAGATTTTTCAAAACCCAGGATAAGAAAATAAAACTCTTGGGCCTGGGAATGTGGCCTAGTGGTAGAATGCTTACCTAACATGCATGAAGCCCTGGGTTCGAGTCCTCAGCACCACATAAACAGAAAAAGCTCGAAGTGGCGCTGTGGCTCAAAGTGGTAGACCACTAGCCTTGAGCACAAAGAGGCTCAGGGACAGCACACAGGTCCTGAGTTCAAGCCTCAGGGTGGGTGGCAAAAACAACAAACAAATAAAAAATACAATGTAAGCCAGGTACTGGTATCTCACACCTTTAATCCTAGCTGTACAGGAGGCTGAGATCTGAGGATCATAGTTCAAAGCTACCTCAGGCAAGAAAGTTTGTGAGACCCCCATCTACAATTAACCACCAGAGAAACTGGAAGTAGAGCTGTAGCTCAAATAGTAGAGTGCTAATTAACTTTGAGAAGAAAAAAGAAAGTCCAAGGACAGTGCCCAGGCCCTAAGTTGAAGCCCCAGGATTGGCACAAAACAAACAGGCAACAGGCAATTTAGAAGTGTCCCCTCCTCCTTCTACTGAATGCTGGAGAAGGAACCACTAGGTGGCAGCATATGAGCAGGTGAACCAGAGAGAACCAATTGCCTCTTGCTTTTGGAACCTTTGTGCCAATCTCAACACACAGGTAAGGCAAAGGGCATTGTTCTGAGGTGCTTAACAGAGAGGCAGCTATCTGGGTCTGGGTTGAAAAAAGAGGCAAGGTTTAAGCCCGGTGACAGTAGCTCACACTTGTAATCCTAACTAAAGATGCTGAGATCTGGGGGCTGGGAATGTGGCTTAGTGTTAGAGTGCTTGCCTAGCATGCATGAAGCCCTGGGTTTGATTTCTCAGCACCACATAAACAGAAAAAGCCAGAAGTGGCACTGTGGCTCAAGTGGCAGAGTGCTAGCCTTGAGCAAAAGAAACTCAGAGACAGTGCCCAGGCCCTGAGTTCAAGCCCCAGGACTGGCAAAAAGGGGGGTGCTGAGATCTGAGGATCATGTTTAGAAGCCAGCCTGAGGCAGATAAATCAATGAGAATCTTATCTCCAATTCTCTAATTAACCAGCAAAACTCTGGAAATGGAGGTATGGCTCAAGTGATAGAGTGAAAAAGCCCAAATGAAAGCATGAGGCTCTGAGTTCAAGTCCTAGTACATCACACATGCGCATGCACACACATACATACACACACACACACCCCTTGGGCAGGAAAAGAGATTATATTGACCCTAAGAGATGTAAACAAATGGAGCGCTTAGAAACCTGGTCTGTAGCTGTGGTGTCTCCAACATTATATGTATTTAGAAAAGGTAGAGCACGGGGCTGGGAATATGGCCTAGTGGCAAGAGTGCTTGCCTCGTATACATGAGGCCCTGGGTTCAATTCCCCAGCACCACATATACAGAAAATGGCCAGAAGTGGCACTGTGGCTCAAGTGGCAGAGTGCTAGCCTTGGGCAAAAAAGAAGCCAGGGACAGTGCTTAGGCCCTGAGTTCACGGCCCAGGACTGGCCAAAAAAAAAAAAAAAGAAAAGAAAAGGTAGAGCATGCTTGGTGGGTCAAGGAGACGATTTGCAGGCTGAAAGGACTTATCTGTTAGGGGAAAGTTTCAGAAGAGACCTTTTGGAAGAGCAGATTCCCACAGTCTGCATTAAACACTGCATGTAGCATATCCGCTCTCCACTCAATCTGACACCACCGGCTCAGCCAGCAGCCTCAGATGGCAAGTGGCTAATCAGATTACTGCTTCACTGTTTGACGCCACTAACAAAATCCCCCTCAATGCCAGCCACTAACGGGATAACTGGGACATTAGACCACTTAACTAACCACATTATGTCTAGGATGGCTTCTTAATCGCCACCAGGTCTCCTGGGGAGTGAAACAGGAGAGGAGTAGGGTGAAAAAGGCTTTGTCCTTCTTAGATTTTATATAAAGCAAGGGAGGGGGGAAAAAAAGCTAAGACCCTACATTTAAGAAGCAATTGTAGCCAGGTGCCCGTGGCTCACACCTGTAATCCTAGCTACCCAGGAGTCTGAGATCTGAGGGTTGCAGTTCGAAACCAGCCCAGGCAGAAAAGTCCCCATGAGCCTCTTATCTCCAAGTAACCACTCAAAAAGTGGAAGTGGCACTGTGGCACAAGTGGTAGAGCACTAGTATTGAGTACAAAGAGGCTCGAGGACAGCGCACAGGCCCTGAGGTCAATTCCCATAACAGACAGAAAAAATAATAATTGTATTATAGTCTTTTACAAATCATCATAGCTGGGTGCTGATGGCTCACAATTGTAGTCCTAGCCACTCAGAAGGCTGAGATCTGAGAATCACAGTTCAAAGCCAGCCCAGACTGGAAAGTCCATGAAACTCTTATCTCCAATTAGCCACCAAAAAGCCAGAAGTGGAGCTGTGCTTCAAGTGGTAGAGTGCTAGCCTTAAGCAAAAAAGCTCAGGGACAGTGCCTAGGCCCAGAGTTCAAGCTCCAGGACCAGCACAAAATAAGTAAATAAATAATAAATAGTCATGTCCACAAAATTTAGTGCCACTGGAGACTCAAACTGGGGCTAGGACATTTGGGCTTGTATTGTTCAAGCTGGCATTGAAGGGCACTAGATGCTCTGAAATGCTCAGTGTAGCTGAAACATTCCATTAAAAATACATATTTTCTAGTGAGTTTTCTCTGTCATCCATGTAGCAAAATAGCATGAGCATTGTCTCGCAATTACCTCAATATTAAATTCTCCTATATGATGGGCTATTAAACCTCTTAGAAATCTATATTTAATTCAATACCAACTATGCCTTTCTCTCTGGTGAATAAAAATGGGTAAGAGAATTCCTATTATATCTCTCCTCTGGTTGTGTTTGCTTAGGGTTTGTTGGTTGGTTGTTCTTTCTGCCAGTCCTGGGGCTTGAACTCGGGACTTGCATGTTCTGGATTGGCACTCAAGCCTGATGCTCTACCACTTAAGCCACTCTTCCACTTCCAGCTTTTTGATGGTCCATTGGAGATGAGAATCTCATGGACTTTTCTACCCATAGTTGGCTTTGACTTGTTGTCCCCAGATCTCATTCTTTTTCTTTTGTTTTGTTTAGCACTTTAGTGTCTGTGGTTATATCACCTTATTTATAACCAATTAGTCTTTGCAAAGGACCAAATAGAGGATGTAAAAGGTGTCAGTACTTGGCTAAAATCATACAAAATCTTCTGTTAGAAGAAATAAAACCTGTCAAATGTGTTGTGTATTGATTCTGCTACAGTTAGACAACTCCAGTGACATTTGAAAAACTCATATTTCATACCAGTCCCTGAGATCACAATGAAGCAGCAGAGTTGATGCAGAACACACCCCAGCTTTAAAACAAAAAACAAGCCCAAAAAAACAGCCTCAGACAGAGCTGAGCACCTGTGGCTCACGCTTGTAATCCTAGCTAGTCAGGAGGCTGATATCTGAGGATCACAATTCAAAGCCAGCCTAAGCAGGAAAGTCTATGAGAAATTTATCTCCAATTAACCACCAAAAAGCTGGAAAGCTGGAAGTGGAGCTGTGATTCCAGTGGTAGAATGCTAGCCTTGGGGCAAAGGGGGGGGGGTTGCGGGAGAGTGTCAGAGACAGTACCCAGGCTCTGAGTTCAAGCCCGAGAACTGGCAAAAGTCTCAGAAAGATGGAGTTGAAGAAAAGCAACAAGAAAGAAAAGTATGTTCTTCATTAATTGTTATTATAAAAGTGATCTACAGAGAGTTACAGTCAGATAAAGAGTACATTCCTTTTTTTCTTTTTCTTTTTGTTTGTCCTGGGGCTTGAACTCAGGGCCTGGGTACTGTCCCTGAGCTCTTTTGCTCAAAGCTAGTTTCCAGCTTTATGTTTCTGTGGTACTGAGGAATTGAACCTAGGGCTTCATGCATGCTAGGAAAGCACTCTACCACTAAGCCACATTCCAAACCCCAAGATTACATTTCTTTTTGGGCAATGTCACCCATTCCCTTGCTCTCTCCCATCCCCACCCAAAAGTTGTATTGCTCATTTCAACCTAGTGTCCAGTCACATCCATTGGAGAAGTCTGTTCTTTAGCATGTTAAAAACAAACAAAATTCAGCCCCAGAAGACACTGGTGTGAAAGGTACAATCTCAGAGGTTGGTCAATTACCATGGCATACTTTCTGGTCACTTTGTACAATGTAGATTTGAAGTACAGTGGTGAAAACATTAAATGTGACATTTGAAAAAAAAATTCAGATGGCAGAGACACAACAGTGCTTTTATTTTGGCTCAGAAAAGTCTTTCTGCAGGTTTCCCATTAGGAGAGGCTCTGGACAGATAAATCTTCAGTCGTGCAGATTTGTTAATTCCCTAAGTAGTAGGAAAATCTCCGGGCTGATTTAAGAACCGCGGGCCAATGCACGGAGGCGTGGGCCGCTGCACAGCTCAGTGACTCAAACTCATTTTCTAGTTTGTGGATTACCGCATCCCTTGCTCCTCCCCTTTTCTTTCTGCCCAGCTTCATTCCCCACGGGAGTTGTGAGAGATTGGATAGGGAGTTTGAAAATCACAACTAAGAAGATATCTTTTTTTTCATAGGATTTGAATGATTCTCCCTATTTTCTTATGAAAAGCTAACCAGAAGACATGCTGTTTTTTTTCTTTTTAGTGTGACTCGGTGATCATTCTTTGGGATTCAGCTAATTATACATTTTAAGATGCATCCCTTTTGTAGAGATTTTTTTTTTTTTTTTTTGCTGGTCCTGGGGCTTGAACTCTGGGCCTGGGCACTATCTCTGAGCTTCTTTTGTTCAAGGCTAGCACTCTACCATTTGAGCCATGGCACTAGTTCTGGCTTTTTTTTGAGTAGTTTATTAGAGATAAGAGTATCATAGGGGCTGGGAATGTGGCTTAGCCTAGCATGCATGAAGCCTTGGGTTCGATTCTTCAGTACCACATAAAAAGAAAAAGCCAGAAGTGGTGCTGTGTCTCAAGAGGTAGAGTGCTAGCCTTGAGCAAAAAGAAGCCAGGGACAGTGCTCAGGCCCTGAGTCCTAAGCCACAGGACTGGCCAAAAAAAAAATAATAATAATATCATGGACTTGCCCTCCCAGGCTGGCTTTGAACCTTGATCCTGAGACCTCAGCCTCCTAAGTAGCTAAGATTCCAGGCATGAGCCACCGGCGCCCAGCCACAAAAATCTTTTGTAATGGTCTCCCCCACCACCAAAAAACCTGTAGTGGGCACCAGCGGCTACTCAGGAGGCTGAGATCTGAGGATCACAGCTCAAGGCCAGCTTGGGAAGCCCATGAAACTCATCTCCAATTAACTACCAAAAAAAGAGGAAGAGGAGAAAGAGAAGGGAGGAGGAGGAGGAGGAGGAGGAGGAGGAGGAGGAGGAGGAGGAGGAGGAGGAGGAGGAGGAGGAAGGAGGAGGAGGAGGAAGGAGGAGGAGGAGGAGGAAGGAGGAGGAGGAAGGAGGAGGAGGAGGAAGGAGGAGGAGGAGGAGGAAGGGGGAGGAGGAGGAAGGAGGAGGAGGAGGAGGAAGGAGGAGGAGGAAGGAGGAGGAGGAGGAAGGAGGAGGAGGAGGAGGAAGGGGGAGGAGGAGGAAGGAGGAGGAGGAGGAGGAAGGAGGAGGAGGAAGGAGGAGGAGGAGGAAGGAGGAGGAGGAGGAGGAAGGGGGAGGAGGAGGAAGGAGGAAGAGGAGGAGGAAGGAGGAAGAAGAGAAGGAAGGAGGAAGGAGGCGGAGGAGGAGAAGGAGGAGGAGGAGGAGGAAGAGAGGAAGAGGAAGCAGCAGCAGCAGCAGCAGCAGCAGCTGGAAGTGGAACTATGGCTCAAGTGCCAGGCGCCGCACTAGTGGCTCACACCTGTAATCCTAGCTAATCAGGAGGCTGAGATCTGAGGATCACAGTTCAAAGTCACCCTGGGCTGGCAAGTCTATGAGACTCTTATCGCCAATTAACTACCGGAAAAATGAAGCGGCTCTGTGGCACAAGTGGTAAAGCACTAGCCTTGAGCTGAAGAGCTCAGGGACAATAGCCAGGCCCAGAGTCCAAGCCTCACGACCACCACCAACAACAACAAAAAAGATTACAGGCATGAGACATTGGCACCCAGCTGAACTGACTTTTTTTTTTTTTAAGTAAATAGGGTAATGACGCTGAGATTATAGGCATATTCTGGGATATGCAATCACACTGAAAAACAAGAAAAGATTCTGCCCCTGTCACCTACAGAGTGGGCAATCAATGGAAGGATGACCTGGCTCTCCTAGTAAGGAGACTTTGCAAGGTCTGGCAAGCACCCTCCTAACAAAGTCCTTTCCCTGCAGGCCTAGCTTCCAGGCAAGCCTGCCAAGTATGCTTCCTTTTCCTGATGTCCAGGCTGTTCAGAGGACCGGTGTCTCTGGCGTGGAGTGTGATGGCGCTGGCCCGCTGTCAGCTGCCATGAGTGTTCAGCGTCCTCATGGGGCCTCGTCACAGTCCTCTACCGCTCAGCCTGGCACAGGGCCACTGAGGGGAAGCGTGTCTGTAGCCCTGGGCAATAGCATGCCACTTCTTTGCTTCCTATGACAAAAATAAGTTCCAAGAGGTTCCTAGTGCTGGTCCTCAAAGAGGGCATGCGGCTCCACAGCAGACACTCCAGCCTGATGGTGAGCAGCTGGCCGGCTTTCAGCCCATCACAGAACAGAAAACAGGCTCCAAACGCCTCCCTCTTGTCCACCATGGGATCCGTAGCTCCTGGGCCGTGGATGGTGCACAACATACCACCACACCATGGTGGCAAGGCCTCTCGGGATTTGAGATCATTTCTGTGTGTATGTGTGTGTGTGCGCACACGTGTGTGTGTGTGTGTGTGTGTGTGTGTGTCCTGGGGCTTGTACTCCAGACCTGTGTGCTGTTCCTGAGCTTTTTCACTCAAGGCTGCCACTTGAACCACAGCTCTCCTTCCATTTTTTGGTGGTTAATTGGACATTAGAGTCTCCTGAACTATCCAGCTTGGGTTGGCTTCAAACTTTGATGCTCAGATCTCAACCTCCTGGGTTGCTAGGATTACAGGCATTGAGTCACTGAAGCCAAGTGAGATTATTTCTGCATTATCTCCCAAGTGTGTGTGTGTGTGTGTGTGCATGCGCGCGCGCATGCATGCGCACAGAACCTGGAACTCACTGAACTCACTGCTTCATCCTGTGAATGTAGGGTTTCTCAATCTTAGCATGATAGATGTTTGGGGCCAGCAAAGTCTATTTTTGTTGACGGCACTATAGCACATCCAGCAGCCTCCTGGCCTCTATCCTAGTACTAAAGGTCAGTTAGGTATTCCACCTAATCCCATCCCCAGTTAGGACTACAAAAAAAATGTTTCCAGAAATTGGCAGATGTTATCTGGGAGCAAAACACCCTCCAGTTGAACACCACCATCTCAGGGTGTTTGGTGTGTGCTTAGAAGCAAGTCCTGCCTTCTAGAAGTTTGGGCTTTTACCACTAGATGAGAGTCACAGTTTACAGCAGGGCTAGGAAGATACCACCCATAAACTGCATGAGTGCTTCAGGATTTAAAATCCAGGAAGGTTTGCCAGGTGCCAGTGGCTCATACCTATAATCCTAGCTATTCTTTTTTTTTTTGCCAGTCCTGGGGCTTGGACTCAGGGCCTGAGCACTGTCTCTGGCTTCTTTTCTCGCTCAAAGCTAGCACTCTACCATTTGAGCCACAGCGCCACTTCTGGCCATTTTCTGTATATGTGGTGCTGGGGAATTGAACCTAGGGTGTCATGTATACAAGGCAATCACTCTTGCCACTAGGCCATATTCCCAGCCCCTAATCCTAGCTATTCTTTTTTTTTTTTTTTTTTTTTTTTGCCAGTCCTGGGCCATGAACTAAGGGCCTGAGCACTGTCCCTGGCTCAAGGCTAGCACTCTGCCACTTGAGCCACAGCGCCACTTCTGGCCATTTTCTGTATATGTGGTGCTGGGGAATTGAACCCAGGGCCTCATGTATACGAGGCAAGCACTCTTGCCACTAGGCCATATCCCCAGCCCCTAATCCTACCTATTCTTGAGATCTCAATCTCAAGAAAGTAGTTCAAAACCAGCCTGAAAAAGTAAGTCCATGAGACTCATGTCTCCAATTAACCACCAAAAAGCCAGAAGTGGAAGTATGGCTCAAGTAGCAGACCATCAACCTTGAGTGAAAAAGCCAAGGGACAGCACCCAGGCCCTGAGATCAAGCCCTAGTACTGGCATACAGTAAAAATAATAAAAATAAAATAAAATCCAGGAGGGCAGACTCTATGCTGGCTTTGAGTGTTGCTCACCTACACTGTAGCAGCTGATGTGTGCTGGGAAAAAATGTGTGACTGACGAGGGCTGTTTCGCTGGCTCAGAGCTGCAGTACAGAGACCCTGTCAGGTCAAGAGCTTGGCGCTCACCATCCCACCTTTTGCTTTCACACGTCAGAAATCAGAAAGGACAGTGCCAGAACTCTTGATTAGGACCAAGTGAAATACTGTGTCTTGCCGCAGAGTAAGAAACAGGGTTCCCAAAGCAAGCAGACGGCCCTTCTGCACAGCTCATGGGGTGGCTCTGATTCCTTAGGCTTTGCGTGGGACTGGGTGAATGCTGGGCCAGGCTGGCACTGTGTGTGTGTGTGTGTGTGTGTGTGTGTGTGAGAGAGAGAGAGAGAGAGAGAGAGAGAGAGAGAGAGAGACTGGGGGGACGCTGGCTGCATCCCCCTTGCAGAAGGGGGAGGGTCGGGACAGATTGCCAGCTCTCAGCTGTGATTTTCCTAGTCTTTCGTGATCGTTTAGGGGAAAGTTTTCTCCCACAAAACGACTCCCAGGAGCTCTGCCAAGATACAAAACAAAATAAAACTCCAACCCAAAGCCACTGCCTGAGTCCCCGGGAGGCGCAGATCTCAGCGAGGATGAAGAAGAATCCAATGCCTTTGTTGTTTGCCTTGGTAGGCTAGACAGGAGGGCCTTGGCTGGCCCCTGTGCCAGCCGGAGTCCTGTCGACGCTGCCTCCCCTGGGCCCGGAAGCTGAGGCACCTGGAAGGGTTATTAGCAGGATTGGAACTCGTCCCTCTGCTGGGACTGGATCATAATTACAGTAATTTTCTAACGGAGCTCGGCAGTAGGACTGTTTAATCAGCATCCGACTCCCTGGCGCTCCCAGCCCTCATCAGTCAAGGAGAGGAGTGGGATGGCTCTTAAAGAGACAGCACCCGCCTTTCAGCATTTCCAACAGATGTGCCCTAATTGGTAGAATATATCTAAGTCTTGTAGCTTACAGGAGGCAGGTTGCGCCGCTTACAACAGACTGCATTGGGTTCTCCCTATTCTGGGCCTTCTGCCGGAGGGACCCAGGTCCGGTTGCTGGTGGGCTAGACTTCCCACATCCACAAGACCACCAAGCTGATCATAGAAAAAGCAGAGCAGAAGAAAAGGAAGGAAAAACTTGAAAGCCAGTATCAGAGTTTTTAGCTGGTAGCTTCCCATGATCCAAAGATTACAGATCCATCTTGTGTTCCTTCTGCTTCAAGGAAAAAAACCCTTAAAGACTTCCCAGTGGTCTCTTCGTGCCAGACCACTCCTACCTCTGCATTTATTATGCGAGCCTCTCTCAGCATTATGAAACGCTGTGTTTGTTTTGCCAATCCTGGGGCTTGAACTCAGGGCCTGAGCACTGTCCCTGGCTTCTTTTTTGCTCAAGGCAAAGCACTCTACCACTTGGGCCACAGCAACACTTCTGGCTTTTTCTTTTTTTTCTTTTTTTTTTTTTGGCCAGTCCTGGGCCTTGGACTCAGGGCCTGAGCACTGTCCCTGGCTTCTTCCCGCTCAAGGCTAGCACTCTGCCACTTGAGCCACAGCGCCGCTTCTGGCCGTTTTCTGTATATGTGGTGCTGGGGAATCGAACCTAGGGCCTCGTGTATCCGAGGCAGGCACTCTTGCCACTAGGCTATATCCCCAGCCCCTGGCTTTTTCTTTAGAAGTGGCCCAGGGCTTCATGTATGCAAAGCAAGCACTCTACCATGAGGCCATATTCCCAGCCCATGTTTTTTTTTTTTTTTTTTTTGGCCAGTCCTGGAGCTTGGACTCAGGGCCTGAGCACTGTCCCTCGTTTCTTTTTGCTCAAGGCTAGCATTCCGCCACTTGAGCCATAGCGCCACTTCTGGCCGTTTTCCATATATGTGGTGGTGCTGGGGAATTGAACCCAGGGCTTCATGTATATGAGGCAAGCACTCTTGCCACTAGGCCATATCCCCAGCCCCCATGTTTTTTCTTATTTGTTTGTGGAAATAGCCTAGATTTCCATTATTCACTGATCACCAAGTCAGGAGCACTGTCTCATCACAGTGTATCTCTTGCTATCTTTCTGAATGTACACTAACCAAATGGACTCTCTTTTTTTCTCTGAACCCAGTCATGGCTGAGGCAGAATTGTTGATTTCTGTAAGATGTGAGGACCAGCTTCTACCTCCTTGCTGCGAAGGCAAATGCACTCTTGGTCTCTGCAGTTTCTTAGAAAAGCTGGGGCAGAGCTGGGCACCAGTGGCTCATGTCTATAATCATAGCTATTCAGGAGGCTGAGATTTGAGGATCGCGGTTTAAAGCCAGCCTAAGCAGGAAAGTCTGTCCATGGGACTCTAATCTCCAATAAACTACCAAAAAGCTAGATCTGTGGAGCTATGGCTCAAGTGGTAAGAATGCCAGCCTTGAACAAAGAAAAGTTCAAGGACAGCACCCAGGCCCTGAATTCAAGTCCAGGACCAACACACACACACACACACACACACACACACACACACACACACACACACACACACACGGGCTGGGAATGTGGCTTAGTGGTGGAGTGCTTGCCTAGCATGCATGAAGCCCTGGGTTCAATTCCTCAATACCACATAAACAGAAAGAGCCAGAAGTGGCGCTGTGGCTCAAAGGGTAGAGTGCTAGCCTTGAGCAAAAAGCTCAGGGACAGTGCCCAGGCCCTGAGTTCTAGCCCCAGGACTGGCAAGCAAAAAAAAAAAAAGAAAGAAAGAAAAGAAAAGCAGCTGGGGCAGGAAGCTGATGGGATATAAGAGGAGGGTGGAGAGGTTTCAAAGGGAGTTGAAGGAACCTTCTAGAATGGACAGTGAGGAAGTAGACTATGAAAGGAACAGCCATATCCACATTCAGTTACCCTGAAGCAGGCTGTGTGGTTCCTAAAGATGTCTCTGCTGCCTTAGGGGGGCTGCCAGTGCTTGAAGGAGGAGGGGCTGCCTTGCACTACAGTGCTTTATCTGCTTGGCCTTAGATATGTCTCAGCTGGCTGTTCTACATAAATCCACCGAGGCCAAGCAGCCTGATTTAATGCTATTGAAGCCCTGGTGAGGCTGGCCAGGGGCTGTTCTAGTCCTATTTCTACCCTCCAATATGCTCTCTCCATCCTTCAGCCTCAGGCTGTCTGCCCTACCCTAAAGGTGTCAAGAATATCCAGCAAATCAGAGCTTGGGTGGGTGGGCACAACTGCAACTCCAGCACTAGGTAAAAGGACTGAAAGTTGGTGGCCAGCTTAGGCTATATATGATATCTGCCTCAAATCAATCCATCCATCAACCAAAAATATAGCTGGGCACAGGTGGCTCACATCCATAATCATAGCTATTAGGAGGCTGAGATCTGAGGATCACAACTCAAAGCCAGACAGAGCAGGAAAGTCCATGAGACTCTTATCTTCAATGAGCCACCAAGTAGAGCTGTGGCTCAAAGTGGTAGAGTGCTAACCTTGAGCAAAAGAGCTCAGGGACAGAACCCCAGGCCCTGAGTTCAGGCCCCACAACTGACAAAATAACTAAAACTATAAAGTAGAGGTATGCAATATCACAAACACGGGCCTAACTGAACTTCTAATCTGCTTGTTTAAAGGGTCCCATGGCATTCCTGGCAAAGCTACTAGAGATGGGAAGAGGAGGGGGAACCCAGAACCCAGTGGTGGGGATGAGGTCTTAGCAGTCAGAAAAGTAAGGACTGTTCTCGTCTCTAGGAACAATTTTGAAAAGCTCTATGGGGGCTGTTTTCTAAGCATAGTGGTGTTTTTATGTCAGTGTGTTGTTTTGTGTAAAATATCTTTTTTTTTTTTTCCGGGGGTGGGCTGGGATGGGGGGAAGTAGTTTTGCAGACTTCAAAAAGTATCGCTCATGTAATACACTTACCAGCCGTTTGACAACATGCCTCTTAAAAGTCACATTCTGTTCAGTTTCCACAACTATAAATTGTGTGCAATACTGGCCTATTCTCTTTCCTGGGCACTGAGATTAAATGATGTGAAACTATTTTTACATACAATCCCCACCCATGCTTCCTGTCACCTAATAAGCCCTTATTCCTATCCTAACCCCTCCTCCCCCATTCCACCCTTCATCCTCTACAGCTTGGGTCACTTCTCCCATGTAATAGATGGTGGCCACGGAAGTAGCTGTCAGAAGAAAAGTGACTAGAGTAGGCACCAAACCTGCCTCAAGCCTCAAATCTAAACAAGAAACATTTTCATTGCACAGTAGCTCAGTGGGCCACTCCCCCAGCTAGCAACTCATCTTTCACTCAGAAATCATCCAGCATGGCAGCTGGACTCCAACATACACAGGAAGTCAGGTAGGAGCCACTGACACCTGTAATCCTAGCTTGTCAGGAGACGAGATCCAAAGGATCACAATTCAAAGCCATCCTGGACAGAAAAGTCCAGGGCCAAAATAATCAGCAAAAAGCAGGGCTGCTCTAGGCATTCCCACACAGTGAGACTAAAGAATATATATATATTGCCACTCCTGGGGCTTCAACTCAGGGCCTGAGCACTACTGTCCCTGGCTTCTTTTATGCTCAAGGCTACACTCTACCACTTGAGCCACAGCGCCCCTTCTGGCTTTTTCTATATATGTGGTGCTGAGGAATGGAACCCAGGGCTTCATGTATGTATGAGGCAAGCACTCTTGCCACTAGGCCATATTCCCAGCCCCTCTTTTTCTGTTTTAAAAAAAGAAAAAGGGCTGGGGATATAGCCTAGTGGCAAGAGTGCCTGCCTCGGATACACGAGGCCCTAGGTTCGATTCCCCAGCACCACATATACAGAAAACGGCCAGAAGCGGCGCTGTGGCTCAAGTGGCAGAGTGCTAGCCTTGAGCGGGAAGAAGCCAGGGACAGTGCTCAGGCCCTGAGTCCAAGGCCCAGGACTGGCCAAAAAAAAAAAAAAAAAAAAAAAAAAAAAAAAAAAAAGAAAAAGCCTGGTACTGATGGCTCAGGTCTATGATTCTAGCTACAAAAGAAGCTCAAATCTGAGGATTGCAGTTTGGAACCAACCAGGGCAAGAAAGTCCATGCAACCCTTATCACCAATGAACCACCTGACTGGAAGTGAAGCTCTGGCTCAAAGTGGTAGAGCGCTAACCTTGAGCAAACAAGCTTAAGCCTAGGCCCAGAGTTCAAGCTCCATGACAAAAAAAAAAAAAAGCAGAGCTGGAAGTGTGGTTCAAGTGATAGAGCACCAGTAGAGCAAGGAGGCCTAGTGTTCAAACTTGTTTTTCAGAAAAAGATGTATGTGGGGCTGGGAATGTGGCTTCGCGGTAGCTTGCCTAGCATGCATGAAGGCCTGGGTTTGATTCCTCGGTACCACAAAAAAAAGCCGGAAGTAGCACTGTGGCTCAAGTGGTAGAGTACTAGCCTTGAGCAAAAGCTGCTCAGGGACAGTGCTCAGACCCGGAGTTCCAAGCCCCAGGACTGGAAAAAAAAAAAAAAAAGATATATGTGGAGGAGGGGGTGTAGAGTAAGGTATTGACTGGGTGGTGGAGAAAGTCTGTCTTTGCTGTTTTTCTGGCACACAGGCAGGCAGGCCCATGTTATTAGAAAAGCTCTTCCATTCTTCCACAGCCAAAATTCAACTCAGCACAAGATCGAGAGGGAATGGCGCCTGGCCTCAGATTAACTGAGGTGCTGTTGTATGCACTGCTGCTAATGGGTCATTAAAAAAGCTGGAGTCAGAAAAATCTCATCCATGTCTTTGAACAGTGCCTGCTGTCCCAGCACCCAGCCTGCTGGCAGAACTAGCTGCTGAGCACCAAGTCCAGGAGGACAAGGAAGGGGCAGACAGAAGAAGGCCGATCCAGCTTGCTGTTTTTTGGCTGAGTAGGGAATTGACACAGACCACCTCCGGCTCCTGTCTGGAAGTTTCAAGATCAGAGAGCTTCAGGCACAGCTGGGTTCACAGCTGCACCATTTGGAGCATTGGACTCATAAATATGCATGAGCCATCCCCACCAATCGGTAGAGCGGATGCCATTAGCCTAGCATCTGTCGGGTTTTTGTGAGGGTTGTGTATGGAGGGTTTTTTTCCCCCCCTTTTAAATGAACTTCTTTTGACATTTTGGATTTGCCTCTGTGGGTTTTCCATCCTCGCCTTGCTCTCTGCATCCTATAAAGAAGAGGCCCAGGGGAGGGGAGCAGGAAAGAGGGATGAATACCAGCCAGGGCTTTGCATCTGCCTGTTGACAAACTTTATTTCTCTTTCAGCACCTGGCCCCTCAGACAAGCTGTGAGGGCGGAAGCAGCATCAGGTAAATTATACCTAACAAGGTTCATGCCCAGAACTGTGCAAAGAGCTGGATCGGGGTGTTCTGAAGAGAACCGTTCCTCCAGTGGTAAACCAGAGCCATACCACTACACAGGAGAGCTACAGTGTACAGTTCTAAACCATTATTTCCACGCTGATAAATTCATGATTTATGAAAGGAACTACTGCCAGCCACCACTCCCTCCTTCTCTGCTACAGCTTGTTAGTCACAAATTGCAACAACAGTCTTAAATACTTGCATTTTATTTCAGGCCAAAGCCCCTCAACTCTGAACTAAATGCCATGACAGTCCCACAACATAGGTTGGTAGTAAAAGAGCCCAGAGGCAGGGTGGATGGCCCAAGGGGAGAGAGCCACACACAGAAAGCAAAGAGCAAAGAGCCCGAAGCTTTCACTCCTACCCTACCAGCCCCAGCTGAGGAATGATGGCATCAGGAGGGCAGAATGCCTCATTGTCTGAAGGCAGGCAACGTTCCTCATCTCTATCCCCAGAGCCCACTTTTCTAGGCAGACACAAAACATTGTGCCCCACCAGACTGAACACACGGGCTTTGCTGCAGCCCAGCACAGGGGCACTGGGGCAGCTAAAGCCCTCGGGGCTGGGAGCTGGTACAAAAGGAAAAGAAATGGATTCAAAAAAGAAAGAAGCCGTGCAGATGGCTCATGTCTGTAATCCTAGCTACTCAGGAGTGGAGATCTGAGGATTGAAATTTGAAACCAGCCTCGGCAGAAACGTCAGTCAGACTCTCATCTCCAATATAACAAATTACTAAACTGTTAGAGTGCTAGCTTTGTATAAAAGAAGCCCAGATAGTGCCCAGGCCCTGAGTTCAAGTCCCAGAACTGGCATAGAAAAGTTAAAAAAAAAAAAAAAAGGTAGGGGGAAACCCACTTGAACTCTACAGATGACCATAGATCTGTTTTATGGACAGAAGAAGCAGAAACAACCCCAAGATGGTCTTTTCCAAAACAAAGGCCCTAGCACTGTTCCCTTCCCTGTCTGTGGCTAACTGGATCTCTCATGAGGGCTAGGAGCCGCCTGCAGCTGTCAGGCTCCCCTCGGCCCAGCTGATCTTGGGATATGTGATGAAGCCCTGGAATAGGAGTCACAGTGCCAATTCTGTTCAATGTTATCAGTGCAGGAAAAGCAAGGAGGTGGTGGGTCAACATTCACTGCCCGGTCCACACAAGGAGGCAGGCAAGAGGCCAGCCTCTCAGAAATAAAGTGCTCCAGGGGCTACAGCATGGACTGAAGCTAACCACAATGGGGGGGGGGGGGGGCACAGCTACACAAGCATAGTGTAGTAGCAATTATTCAGCATGGCACCTGAGAACCTGCCATATACATGTCCCCAAAACCAGTCACCTGAGTTTGGTGGTGCTCCTGAGCTTATAAACACACCTGAAAAAATTCAATTTCCAGGAGAGGAAAAACAGAGTCGGATTCAGAACCAGTAGCATGTGAGCCCTTCTGTCACTTACAAATGCCTGCTCAGTATCTGTTCCTATGGAGGAGGCATGAGCGGCAGTCACAGCCTAACTCTGTGCACCTGATCTCAGCAGAGGTAACTTCAAGACGCAAAGCAGACCAACCTCTCCCTTCTACCTGCCCTGTGCCCAGTCCCGCCTGGCCTGCATCTCCACCTGGCCACCTCAAAGTAGAACCCAGAACTCAGGGTAGAGCTCACTTTTCCCAAACTGTGTCTAGCGCACCAGGGTCCAAAAGCACAGTGTGGTCCCCAGCCATAGTCTTCCTCGCAGGTTGGGGAGTGGAGGGTCCCTCGTCTGATCTTATAAAATCACAGCATGACGGTGAGGAGAGGGGTGGCAGTGTGGAACTTTCCAAAGATGGAACCTCAGAGTCAACCACAGGAGCCCACACTTCTAAATGGTCCTTCTCTTCACTGGGAGGAGGCGAGGGCGAGCTCCTCCTCCCTGATCTTGGAAGAAAGCAGCAACTGGAGAAAGAGAGGGGAAAGATGAGCCCAAAAAACAAGCAAAATTGAATGCACAGACACAACGCGCATGCACTCCACTAGATGCTGAGGCCACCTAACAGAATGTTAATCCAGCCATAAATCGAATGAAGTTCTGACACATGCTAGCGCAGAGCTGGCCTTCGAAAGACATTATGCTAAGTGGAGGGGGAAAAAAAGCCAATTACAGAAAGCCACACAGCATAGGACTCCATATGTGAAATGTCTAGAACAGGCAAACCCACCCAGGAAGCTGACTGTGGCTGTGAGGGGAATGTTCTCAGGGCTGAGAATGTGGCTCAGTAGAGCACTTGTGTAGTGCTGGAGAGGCTCAAGGTTCAATCCCTAACACTGTCAAAAAGAAGACTGGGGCTGGGAATATGGCCTAGTAGTAAAGTGAAGCCCTGGGTTCGATTCCTCAGCACCACATATATAGAAAAATGCTGGAAGTGGCGCTGTGGCTCAAGTGGCGGAGTGCTAGCCTTGAGCAAAGAGAAGCCAGGGACAGTGCTCAGGCCCTGGACTGGCAACAAAACCAAAACCAAACAAACAAAGAAAAAGAAAACCTTCTAAGATTGACAGGGATAATTCAATCGTATAACCCAATAAATTTACTAAAAACTACTGAAAACTAAAAAGGTGAGGCTTTTCGTTTGCTTGTTTGTTTTGATGTGCTAGGCTTTGTAGCCCAAGCTCCTGAGTGCTGTGATTACAAGCTGGCAGTACTAACGCCCCACTCTGAAGAGGGAAATTTCATGGTACATGAATTTTATGTTAATATTATAGCCAACAAGGCTGATTTTAAAAGGAGTAGGGGTAAGCACAGTACTGATGTCTGTGATCACAGGCACTCAGGAGGTGCTACTCAGGAGGATCGTACTTTGAGGCCAGCCTGGGCAAAGTTATCACAAGAGCTTATCTGAAAAACAGAACAGACTAAAAGCAAAAGGACTAGGGGCATGTCTTAAGTGACAGAACACTTTAAAAAAGCTGTTGGGGGGCTGGGAGTATGGCCTAGCGGTAAAGTGCTCGCCTCGTATACATGAAAGCCCTGGGTTCGATTCCTCAGTACCACAGATACAGAAAACGGCTAAAAGTGGCACTGTGGCTCAAGTGGCAGAGTGCTAGCCTTGAGCAAAAAGAAGCCAAGGACAGAGCTCAGGCCTGGAGTTCAAGGCCCAGGACTGGCCAAAAAAAAAAAAAAGTTGTTGGGTAAAGAACAGGACAAATGGGCAAGTAAGAAAGCCTACTCCATCTTTCTGAGTTTCAACAGAGCCCCTACTACTCATTCAGGAAGCAAGAAGCATGCGCTCAGAGAATAAGGCCTTCTGAAAGGCCACCAATGCTGTGACATTACCCTAGCAAATGGATGAATACCCCACTGTCCTAAGTCCCAGTAATCCCATCCCAGATATCTTGGAGAGATGATTCAATTACTTGTTAGGTTGGTCTCCTTCGGCCAGGTGAGAGTCGCTCTGCCTCTCTTCCTGGGCCCAGCCACAGTTCGACATAGCATAGCGAAGAATAGCATCAGACACAGTCATGGGGCTTCGGCCTTGAACACAAGCTTCTATCTCAGGCACGGAGAGCTGGCTTTGCAGGAAGAGGTGCAACCGGCTGTCTGACAGAAGGACTACGCTCTGCAGAACCCTGGGGTGTCACAGAGAGCACAACACAGAGGGTTACCCTTGGGAGCCAGTCTTCTGGCTTCAGTAAGTACCGAGGATCTCAGAAAGGTGCCCTATTTCAAATGTTCCTAGAACATTCCTCTGCCCGCCCCCTCCCTGAAAGCCAAGGCTAGCCTGATGGGTCCACTCACTTCTCCAAGAAGTGCTGCAGACCCTGTCGTCGCTTTTCAATGAACTCATCTGAGCTGCCAAAGAAGGTGGACTTCCCAGGAAGGTCAGGTACAGGCCTGTGGAATCATAAAATGTAACAGTCAAGATAAATGGAACATCCCTCCAGCCCTTGATAGAGGCAATCCCCTGAGGACGCCAAATCAATACAATTAGATTTTAATAAGGGGAGAGATAGCTAATCCTGACTAACTGCATGTCATGTGTCAGGCACTGTGCTAAATGTATGCAGACATTATTTCATTTACTCCTCAAAAAAAACCCATGAGAAAAACCTTAGTGTCTCACGTTAGGGATCAGAGAAGTAGCTGGGTACAGTGTCACACATCTGTCATTCCAGCAACATGGGAGGCTGAGATCAAGAGGATCTGGGTTCCAGACCAGTATACGCAAAAAAGCTTACAGATCTCATCTCAAAAGAAAAAGCTAATGGGGCTGGGAATATGGCCTAGTGGCAAGAGTGCTTGCTCGTATACATGAAGCTCTGGGTTCGATGCCTCAGAACCACATATATAGAAAAAAAAAGCCAAAAGTGGTGCTGTGGCTCAAGTGGCAGAGTGCTAGCTTAGAGCAAAAGGAAGCCAGGGACAGTGCTCAGGCCCTGAGTTCAAGGCCCAGGACTGGCAAAAAGAAAGAAAGAAAGAAAAACAAAGAAAGAAAGAAAGAAAGAAAGAAAGAAAGAAAGAAAGAAAGAAAGAAAGAAAGAATGAGAAAGAAAGAAAGAAAAGAAAGAAAAAGCTGGATGTCATGATATGCACTTGTCATCCCAGCTATGGTGAGAAGTATAACTAGGAAGATCATGACCCAAGCCCATCCAATTAATAAGCAAGACCCTATCTCAAAAATAACCAGAAGCTTTGCACAACAACTTAATAATGATTGTAATAATAAATTTTTAAAAAGAAACACCACATTAAATAAATAACCAAAGGAGCTGGGCGCAAGTGGCACGTGCCTGTAATTCTAGTTACTCAGGAGGCTACAATCTGAGGATCACGGTTCAAAGCCAGCCCGGGCAGGAAAGTTCATAAAGACTCTAATTAATTAACTGCCAAAAAGCTAGAAGTGGATCTGTGGCTAAAGTAGTAGAATGCTAGCCTTGAGCAAAAGAGTATAGAAACAGGGCCCAGGCCATGTGTTCAAGCCCACAAATAGTGCACGTGCGCACGCGCGCGCACTCCCCCCCACACACACACAGAAAATATTGCCTTTCCCAAAGCTCAGGAAAAAGACCTCTAAAACAAAAAGAAGAAAGACCACAGGGCTGAGAATGTGGCTTAGTGGTAAAGTGCTTGCCTAGCATCCATGCAAGCCCTAGGTTCGATTCCTCAGTACCACATAAACAGAAAAAGCCAGAAGTGGCACTATGACTCAAGTGGTAGAGTGCTAGCTTTGAGCAAAAGAAACTCAGGGACAGTGCCCAGGCCCTGAGTTCAAGCCGCAGGACTGGCAAAAAAAAAAAAAAAAAAAAAAAGACCCAGGCCCTGGTGGTTCACACCTGTAATTCTAGCTACTTGGGATACTAAGAACAGAAGGTCACAGTTTGAAGCAGGCAGGAAAATGCATGAGACCCCCCTTCTCAAACACACAACTGGGTTTGACAGCATGTCTTTCTAGGTAGCCATGTGGGAGGCTGAGATTGGTAAGATTGAGGTTCTAGGCCAGTCCAGTCATAAGTCTCCAAGAGTCCATCTCAGCAAGAAGCTGGGTGTGGTGGCCCATGCCTCGCCCATGCCTATCACCCCAGCGAGGGCACAAATTAAAATAGGAAGATCAAGGTAGAAGCAAAAAAAGCCCAGGCTCATCTCAATAACAACAAGTGCCAAAAGCGACATGGCCTAACAATGGTATACTCACCTAGCAAGCATGAAGCCCTGAGCTCAAATCCTAGTCAAAAATTACAAAATTATGGGGCTGGGAATATGGCCTAGTGGCAAAAGGGCTTGCCTTGTATACATGAAGCCCTAGGTTTGATTCCCCAGCACCACATATATATATATATAAAACGGCCAGAAGTGGCACTGTGGCTCAAGTGGCAGAGTGCTAGCCTTGAGTAAAAAATAGAAGCCAGGGACAGTGCTCAGGCCCTGAGTCCAAGCCCCAGGACTGGCAAAAAAATAAATAAATAAATAAATAAATTTAAATTAGAAAAAAAACAATAATCATCACAAGCTTTACAAATCAAATGGATAGGGGGGCTGGGGATATGGCCTAGTGGCAAGAGTACTTGCCTCATATACATGAGGCCCTGGGTTCGATTCCCCAGCACCACATATACAGAAAATGGCCAGAAGTGGCGCTGTGGCTCAAGTGGCAGAGTGCTAGCCTTGAGCAAAAAGAAGCCAGGGACAGTGCTCAGGCCCTGAGTCTAAGCCCCCAGGACTGGCCAAAACAAAACAAAACAAACAAATCAAATGGATAGGAAAACTAGTTATCAAATAGGTCCAGATGCTTTAAAATGTTCTGATAATCAGTAATAAGCAGGCTAAAGTGCTAGCAGTTACATTTGCTGAGTCCTAGACTAAGATGTATATCTAAAAACTTACTGAGCCAAGCATGCATGCTGGCCCATGTATGTAATCCCAGCAGGAGCATGAGACAGAAAGATTTCAAGTTCAAGGCCAACCTGGGCTACACAGCAAGATGTTGTCTCTCTCAAAGACGTAAGAAATACTTTTGATGTTTATATAGCTTTTATTAGGTCAAATTACTAGAACACTGGGTTTTTTCATAATTAGAATGTCTATATTAAAGGGCAGGTAGCAAAACCATCTGTACAATATAGACATCCGGTAAGAGCTATTGGAATATGTCAAAATTTTTGAGGGGTTTGAGGATTTTTCTGAAAGCTCCCTAAATGGTCCAATAGAAAGTACTAATATTTCTTTTCTATATATCAGTCAACTTTTTTTAGTTATGTAATAAACTGGCATATTATTCAAATTCAAACAATATACAAGTATACAGGTGCAGAAGATAGATCTCTTCATCACCACCTAACATCTCTGCCCTTCTTCAGAGGTAGCCACCATTAACATTTGATATCCTTCCATTTTTTTCTTGCTCCCACCCCAAGTATTTAAACACACTCTCATTCATGAGCCTATTTCTTATAGACAATCATCGGGAAACCCCAGAATGAATGAAAAGCTTAGAAATCATCCACTGCAAACTAGGTGCCAGTGATCTAAAAAGGAAAGCAAAGATAGCACCCTGCTATGGAACAGTGGACCTGAGTTAAAGTCCCAGGACCAGCCCCCGCCCCCCCCAAAAAAAGTAATTGGGGAGCTCCTAGCAACTAAGGAGGTTGAAATTGGAGGATCGTGGTTTAAGGCTAGCTTGGCAGGAAAAGTCCATGAGACTCTTATTTTCAATTAACCACTAACAATCGGGAAGTAGGACACTTTTTGTCTACTAACTTGAACATAATATTTAAGAAAGCATTCTGCAGTTTCCTTAGTGCAAGTTCTTCAGCCAACTGAAGTCTCCAAGTAAGCGCCTAAAAGAGCAAGCTGCTGCCCCAGGAGAGAAGAGCAAACTCACACCAAACCAGCATTTCTCTGTAACTGCTTCCTCAGCCATACAAACTCTCGATAGCGGCGTCGTACACAGGAAGTCTTGGCAGTAAATGCTTTGCTGTTTGTCTACAGGAGGAAGTACAAAAGAAAGGGTTATGTGGCAAGACCAAGTTCTTCCACATGAGCTCCCTGCCATCATTCTCACAGGGGAGCCAAGCCCTCAAACCACCATCCCAATCGGGCCCTATAACTAGAGAAAAAGAAAAAAACCACTAAAAGCCCAAAAATGCTGAAAGCAACTCACAGGCACATCTCAAGTGCTTTTCTCTCATTCCTCCTGTTCTTTGTAAGTGTGCTGTGGCCAGCTGCTGGAAACACCTGCACACAAGCCCTTACTCCTAAAGAATACTGACCTCAATACAGAAGCTTAACAAACTCACATGGAGGAATATCTTGTAATCCACATAAGAATTCCAGGAGCCCTCATTCTGTATGCGGGGGTCTTGAACACGAACAGTGATTACTTCCTGCAGGTAAAAAAAAAAAATGTTTTCTCAGCTTCAGCTCAGCCACACAGCAAGACAGCTTTGACTAGACAAATTGCTAGAGTCTTCCACTCAGTGAAAACTTAATTCATATCTCCATTCAATTAAAAAAATTTTTTTTCAGGTCTTGGGGCCAAACTCAGGGCCTGGACACTGTCCCTGAGCTTCTCGTGCTCAAGGCTAGCGCTCTACCACTTGAGCCACAGCACCACATCTAATTGAACAGCGCCCATATTTTTCGGAGTCGTTTACTGGAGTTAAAGAGTCTCACGACTTTCCTGCTTGGGCTTGTCCTCTAACCGTGACACTCAGATCTCAACCTTCTGAGTAGCTAGGATTACAAGCATGAGCCACCAGCACCTGGCTAACCAATATTATTCATTGAGCACCTATTATGTTTCAGATACTGTTTCAGGTACTGAGGATAAAACATCAGCAAGAGACAACAATCCTGGCCCTCAAGAAATTCACAGTTTAGTACATTCCAGCCAAAGAAAAAGTCAAAATAGAATCTTGAAGTTGGGTGATGGTGGCTCATGCCTGTAAATCTAGCTACTCAAGAGGCTGACACCTGAGGATCAGGGTTTGATGCCAGCCCCGGCAGAAAGTCTCTGAGACTTATCTCCAATAAACCACCAAAAAGCCAAAAATGGAGCTGTGCTCAAGTGGTAGAGCGCTAGCCTTGAGCACAAAGAGGCTCAGGAGCCTGAGTTCAAGTCCCAGGACCAGCAACAAAAAAGAAGTGCAACCTCACTTCACAGCAATGCAACTGCTACTGACTTTCTTCCCCTGGCTTTATTTTGCGCTTGGTAGAATCACCAACATAGAACAATGGGAAGAACACCAATGAGCAATGATTTGTGTCTGTGTTCCCCTTTCAGTCACTCTCCAATGTTTACCCACCTGTCCCTGAGAAACAATCTTACCTCCTGCTCTTGGTTCTCCAACATCCTACTTCAAAAGCCCACTGGAAGAAAACATCTGTTGAGGGAGACAGATCAGAGGCACAATCAGGGCAAAACCCTGAAAGTTTTTAATAGATACTCCCTGGGTCTTTTTTTTTTGGTTGTTGTTCCTGTGTAAAACTTAAAGAGGAAGCAAGAAGAAAACAAAAAAAGAAAAAAAAATGCTGACATTAGATCCATGTCAAACTAAAAGCCCTAGGGAATTTGCCTTCAGGACCCTCTGGAAGGCCTCCTCTACTCAAAGCATGTCCAGGCATGTGGAAAGTTGTGTTTCAAGCTGCCAAAAGGGAGGGCTGAGTTGTCAATCTTTTGCTTGAAGGATTATGAACACAGTGTCTGCTGGGCACCCAGATCCCAGCTTTGAAAGGGAGCCTCACAGCGCCCCCTCCTGGCTATTTAGAGACAGCCAAGTTCTTACAAACATCAATGCATGTGAAGGTCTCTGGCTAACAAGTCACCTACCCACGGGTGAATCAGGAAGCTGGAGCACTCAGGGGAGCACCCCAGCAAGCTGCCCAGTTGCCACTTTCTTCATGGAATCAGCTCTCTAGAACCAGAGCCAATAATTCTAATCATTTCCTCTCTCGACATGCCATCCGGTTTGTATGTCTGCCCAAGCACCCCACAGCTGCGCAGGTCGACTCAGGATGCATTCTGCTCCTTTGTAAAGATTCATTAAAGCCTAAGTCCCTGATTTCCCCCAGTGTGGTAGTTTACAAGTATAGCGACATCACCCATTCCAACAAGGGGACCATGAAGGCTGCAGCACTGGGTTACTCAAGCCCAAAGGGGGCCATGATGTCACCTTCTGTTAAAATACAGCACTAATCTTGTTACTCCTAGAGCTACTCCAACAGCATCCACCCTAGCTGCTGCCTCCACCCCCTTCTTCTCTCTTAAGAGCGGAACAATAAGGTTTAATTTCCCTTTCCAATTTACCTTGAAATGAAAACTGACTTCAGCCAATATGTACTGCCAACAAATGATCCAGGCTGACTCCTGGGAAAACAAAGACTATCTCTAAATGCCCCCCTCCTCTCCTGGTCCCCATGCCCGCTCACACACCCACTCACTTTTACAGTCCCACAATTAATTTTACACACATTCTCTTATTAGTTCTGCCTTACCATTAAGAGGAGTGTGTAATGAGTTCCCTTCTATTTTATGTTTTGCTACAAGGCTAACGTTTCAAAATAAGGGGAACTCATTTACAGCGTGAAATTAGCAGAGCAAACAGCTTTTGCAATTCTTTCCAATATACCAGAAGGTCTCTCTACAGACAGACCGTGCATGCAGAGATAAAGCTACATGCTAGATGACAAAATCGGGCTACACTGTGGAGCCAACCCAAGGTGTTGTGATTTCAATACCACATTTAACAGCATTCTTGCTGACAAACTGATTTTTCATCAGATGCAATTGCTACCTCCAAGGGGTCCTGAACTGAAAGGTAGAAAATTCCTATTCTCCAAGAGCCCATGGAGAACAGTCCAGATGTAAGCAGTCAAACGGCAGAAACCAAGATCTGACAGACTTGCTGTGAATAACTAACCTCCTCTGAATAACATTTGTTTTCTCTTTTCAGGCATTTGGTAAATTGTCAAACTAGGAACAGAGAATTAAATATTCTTGTCTTTTTACAAAAGTAATAGAAAAGACAATGACAAGGAAACCACAGGTATCCATCCACGTGTTCACTGGCATAAGCACATCTCTTGTGCCTTGAAAGGGTCCAGGACCATAGTTTAGAATCTAAATGGTCATTATACTTTTAGTCTCAAAAATAATTAGATGGGGGAAGAGGGTCAAGAGGGAAAAACTGGGAGAAAATGAGGGAGGGGATGGCACTGTTCAAAAAGAAATGTACTCTTTACCTGATTTAGGTAACTGTAACCCCTCTGTACATCACCTTTAAAATATTTGTTTTTTAAAGAATTAGATAGGGCCAGGTGTCAGTGACTCACACCTGTATTCCTAGCTACTTAGGAGACTGAAATCAGAGGTCCAATGTTCAAAGCTAGCCCCCCGCAGGAAACTCCGTGAGACTCTATCTCAAATTAACCATCAAAAAGTCAGAAGCAGAGTGGCCCAAGTGGTAGCAGTGCCAGACTTGAGCGAAAAGGCCAAGACAACAAATAGGCCCAGTTCAAGCCCCAGGCGCGCGCTGCGCGCGCACGCGCACACACACACACACACACACACACACACACAAAATACTGCGAGACTGTTGGCATAGTTTATGTGGCAGAGTGCTAGCCAAGCAAAACCTTTGGTGTTAACTTCCCTTAAAACATGGGAACAAATACAAAAACCTAGACTCAAATATTTCCCCCCAATCCTGGAGCTTTAATTCAGGGCCTGAGCACTGTCCCTGGCTTCTTTTTGCTCAAGGCTAGCACTCTACCACTTGAGCCACAGCGCTACTTCTGGCTTTTTCTATATATGTGGTGCCGAGGAATGGAATCCAGGGCTTCACTATGAGGCGAGCACTGAACCACTAGGCCATATTCCCAGCCCCTCAAATAACTTTTAGCAACTACTATTGTCCACCAGCTTTCTTCACACAGATGACACTCCTCAGAGGAAGAAGTACCTCTGCTCTGAATGATTTCAGAGATAGATCTATGCATCATCCAAGGAAGGCTACTCAGTGACGCCATCTGTATTGGGCAATTTTCTTGGTACTAACTATATTTCCTGGGCCATACTGGGGGTTGAACTCAGGGCCTCAAGCTTGCTAGGCAGATTTTCTACCACTTGAGCCACTCTGTCAGAGCCCTTTCGATCACATATAAAATGTCACCCATGTACCAGTAACAATAGCTTTAGCTGAACATATGTTTACTGTTTACAGCATGGACTCATTGAAGAAAAAAGAACTTATAAAGCTTTTCTAAAGTCTTCATTCAAAGTAGAAATTGAAGGCTTTGCCTCACCATTTTCTCTCCTATCTGAATTACTTCAAGGGACAAGTTAAAAAACAAGCCAGGCTATTAGCACCAACAAGACTCCTACTCCTTCTTACTCATTCTTGAGCCCTTAATACTAGATGGAAACTTAAAAGCTCTCCTTCCTAAATACCAAAGGTGAAGGAGGAAGCTCCCTCTGACCAAGCCCTGTGTGATCTCAGCCAAGAAGCTCTAGCCCATCATTATGTCCACCTGAGCCTCCAGCAACTGTGTCCTCCAACCCCAATGTAACAGGAGTCTTCTGTATCCACATAAAACACCAACAATCCAGCCCAAGCATCTAGGGTAAAAAAAAGTCTGCAAACTCTGACTGTGGCCACTCCCCTCTCCATTCTTAACCAACTAGGAGCAAAACAGCCACAGGGTCCGACTCCTTTCCCAATTAGGCTGGGGGAACCAGAAGGAAGGATACCTTATCCTTTCTAAGTAAATTTAAAGGCTAGGATCCCCTCAAGATCCCCAGCAAGCCCTTGCTTCATCCTGGGTGGTAAGACAGCCTCTTTCCTCAGGGACCCAAGCGAAACCACTACCCAAATGTCACCACTGGTGTGTGGGCCCAGGACCCCGCCCCCCCGCCCCCCGCCTGAGAGCAGCACCAGTCCCCAGGACCTCGCCCAGAACCCCCGCCTGAGAGCAGCAACAGCGCCCGGGACCTCGCCCAGGACCCCCACCAGAGAAGAAGCACCAACCCCCAGGACCCTGCCCTGCCCCTTTACCTCACAACACCATCAGCACCCCACTGCGACTCAGCCAGCGCCCCACCACAGAGCCCCAGTCCCGGCTTCTCCTTCCGGGTGAGTCGCCAGTGCCCCGGTGCACGACGGGAGACAGCTCCCGACTCGCCAATCCTGGGATGCCCCGCCCCCTCAGGCCGGGTTCTCAGTGGCGAGCGGGGAGGGGGGGTGCTGCGGAGGAGGGGGGGCCGCCCAGGCTCGAGCTGGAGCGGGGATTTCCCCGCACCGCCCCCTCCCGCACTCCCGCGCAGCCACTCCACTGGGGCGCTGGGGGTGGGGCGCCGGAGGAAAGCTACGAATGCGCTCTGCTGTCCAATCCAGGGCGACGTCCTTCCCGCCCGCCGTTAGAGCCAGCCAATCAGCGTCCAGGGAGCGTCACGTACCCTTCCAGGTGAATTCCCCGCTGGTCCCGGCTGGTCCCGGGCGGCCGCGGGCACCCGCAGTGAGGGGAGTTCCGGGAGGAACTCGCCCACATTCCTGAAACCCACGGAGTCCCCAGGGTCGGAGCGGAAGCGAGACTTGCAATACCAGCTCCGGCCTTGAAAGCCTTGGCTCACGCTGAAGACTTCGGTGTTGCTGACATGTCTTTAACAGCCTTAAAGATAACGTTGGCAAAATATTTGGTTCCATTACAAACCGTAGGCTAGGTGACCTCTGTACTACCGTCAGGCCTACATTGACCCTGTGCCCTGAACTAGTCCAGTGCCTTGAACAAAAGGTAGTTTCCTCTCTGTATAGCGGGTATCAGTGTACATAACTCGACGCAGAGTCTTCCAAATTTCTTGGTCTCCAGGGCCTTTCAACACAAACTTCTGAAAGTGAAGATATCAAGAAGCTTCTGTTTGTGTAGCATATTCACTGGGAAGTGAATCTTAGCTAATCAGGAGGCTGGGATCTGAAGATCGGGAATTCAAAGCCAGCCCAGGCAGGAAAAGTCTGTGAGACACTTATTAACCACCAGAAAGCCAAAAGTGTAGCTGTGGCTCAAGTGGTAGAGCGCTAGCCTTTACAGCGCTGACAGTTCAAGCCCCAGAACCAGCCTAGATGTGCATGCGTGAAAACACACCACAAACATACACAACACACACACATATATATTCAGGTGCCTATTACTCTCCAGCTAACAATGGAGATGTGGCTTAAGTATCAGAGCACTAGTCTATTTTTTTTTAATCCTTTTTGCCGGTCCTGGGGCTTGAATTTAGGGCTTGGGCTCTGTCCCTGGGCTTCTTTGTGTTTATAGCTAGCATTTTTACCACTGAGCCACAGCACCATTTCCAGATTTTTATGAGTAGTTTTTTTGAAACTAAGAGCCTTATGGACTTTGTGTAATAGGGAGGTCAGATCTGGCCAGTGCCATCATTAACTGTGGAGGGGCGTCAGATTGACCCCAGTCAGATTAGAGCAGAAGCCAACTCCATCTTCACTAAGATCTCCCCCACCCTATCCAGGGAAGTTCCCCTTCCCTGTGAAAAGATTGTGTAAACTGCTTGACCACCTGAGGCATGGAAGGTTCAAGGAACATTCAAGGTTAAATCTTGCCCTCCCATGAGTAGGTGTATCCACCTGCATCATGTGAGCCCCGCCAAATCCATGCACCAATTTTAACTAGAATGATAGGTTGGTTCAAACAGATACTATGAGACAGACTCCATTGGCCACCTGCGTGTGACCTGGCATGCTCTGTATGTGTTGTAACTTCATTGGCACCTGCGTGTGGCAGGCTTGACCATGTGGTGTTTTTCTTTATAACCCGACCCTGAGTATGGCCAAGCATGTGTGTCCCAGCTCCGAGTCTGGTTCGTGACCCTGGCCGGTCAGTATACTTTTTACTTCCCCAATAAATCCATCTTTTTACTTGAGACTGTCTCTGAGTGGTGGACTCTTGGAGGGATGGGGGATTCCCCCACCCTCGGACTCCATTACATTGTGGTTCCTTCCCTTGGGGGGTCCCCATTACATTTCCAGCCCCAGATGGCTTCAAACCGCAATTCTCAGATTTCACCCTCTTGGGTAGATAGAATTACAGGTGTGAGCCACTGGCTCCCAGCTCCAAACACTAGTCTTGAGAGGGAAAATCTAAGAGACAGTGTCCAGGCCCTGAATTCAAGCCTTAGTACCAACATAAATAAATGTGAACATAAATGAATTTTGTTCTTAACCTCAAGGTAGCTCCTGAGGCATATACAAATCTTCCAAAGTCTAAAAGAAAAAAAAGGCACTGGGATATGGCCTCGTATACATGAGGCCCTGGGTTTGATTCCTCAACACCACATACACAGAAAATGGCCAGAAGTGACGCTGTGGCTCAAGTGGCAGAGTGCTAGCCTTGAGCAAAAACAAAGCCAGGGACTGTGCTCAGGCCCTGAGTTCAAGGCATAGGACTGGCCAAAAAATAAATAAATAAATAAATAAAAAGAAAAGAAAAAAAATCTGGAGCACAAAAAACATCTGCTCAAAAGCATTTCTAGGAAGGGATATTCCACCAGTTACTCTCCAGCAGTGATCTCTTCAAAGTCAGACCTATGGGTGTGTAATTAGGGTCCAAATACTGCCCAGAAATTTTACTAAAAGAATCTCACAAACCAAAAAGAGAAAAAGGAAACCCCATGAATATATTTGCATTTCAAAAGAGGGTACTTATTAACCCCACATAAATAAATCTTTAACAAAAGAATTTCAAGTGGAGTAAAAATGAAACAAAGATTTCCAACTGTGTGTTGGGAAGGGGGGGGTATTTGAAAAGTCCTATACTTTCCCTACTCAAATTACATCTCAGAAGTACCTACAGTACTTAAAATAGCTATTTACTGAGTGATAGATATATTATTCTTTTTATTCAACACTAATTCTGAAGGAATGCTGTCTAAAGTAATATTTTTATGCCCCCCCCCCCAGAAGTTGAAGCTCAGAGAAATTAGGCAGCTGGTCCAATATTGCACCAACTAAATAGAGACAATGTGAAATCCACTTCAGCCAGGTTCCTAAATCCTTTCCTCTCCTTACTGAAACACAATTTCCCCTTCCCCACATTACTTGTGACTTTAGAAACTTGATCTAACGGGTGCATTTTCTGTGTGTGTGAGCAATGTCACACCCACAAATTACAGTAAACCTACAAGTTACTCTTAGAAAAGAAACTTTAAGGGTCTGAATAACATAAAATATCACTATTCTCTCTCTCTGCGTGTACTACTACAACTTAAACTCAGGCCTTGCACTCTTTCTTGGCTTTTTCCACTCAACGTTGGTTTTCTACCATTTTAGCTGTGAGCTACACTCCTCTTCTAGCATTTTGCTGGTTAAAGCAGCAATCCTCAGATTTTAGCCCTCGGAGTAGCTGGAATTACAGGGTCACCCACCTGAACCTGGCTAGAGCTAGGTTTCTTTTTTTTTTTTTTTTTTGGCCAGTCCTGGGGCTTGGACTCAGGGCCTGAGCACTGTCCCTGGCTTCTTTTTGCTCAAGGCTAGCGCTCTGCCACTTGAGCCACAGCGCCACTTCTGGCCATTTTTCTGTATATGTGGTGCTGGGGAATCGAACCCAGGGCCTCATGTATACGAGGCAAGCACTCTTGCCACTAGGACATATCCCCAGCCCCAAGGCTATATTTGTTACAAGGCATTTCTCCAGAGCTCTGAACAGCGCTTGGCTCAGAAAAAGTTGCATAAATGCAAATCATGCCCTCTGGGCAGAAGGCAGTGAACTAATTATGCTTCCCCTTTCCCTCATTAGGAAGATACTTTACTTCTCAAACGAAGAAAGAAAAATGTCATCTCTTTGGTAGAAGTGTTATTCAGTTCTGGAAAGGATAAGAAAAAGAGCAAGGAAGGGCAATGAAATAAACCTGAGATGAAGAAAAGAGTAAAAAAAGTTTGATCAGCCTCACTTACTGGAGATAGAAGTCTGACGGACTTTCCTCCCTGGGCTGACTTTGAACCATGATCCTCGGATCTCAGACCCTTCAGCAGGGGGCATTACAGGTGTTGAGGCCCCAGCGTCAGGCCCAGGGTGGTTTCCGGCTCATTCAGTGGGGGGGGGGGGGGGGGCCGGGGGGAATGGTTGAATTGGGGGAGCTCCAGAGAGGGAGGTTCGACACAAAAGCCACCCACTGACAAGGACAAAAGGGAAATTCAGGAACGCAGGACGCCGCCTAGCAGAGGTATTTACCTTTGTTAAGGTGGGCGGTGATGGCCTCCAAGAGGAAGTCATCTCCTTGCCCAGGGAAATAGGAGGTAGAAAACGTGGTAGCTCTAAGTGAGGAACGTGTTGAGAAAAGGTCGTGGATGTGAGTCGCAAAACCGCCCAGAATAAGATGGTTTTCCCCAGACGAGGTGTTCTACCGTAAAGTAGACTGCAAAGCAGACTTTGCAGTGACCTAGTCCTCGCGCCTCTGCAGTTTAAAGGCGAAAACTCCCTACAACCCTCGCAAAGTCGGCGTGCGGCGTGGGACGCGCAAGCCACCCTGGGATTTGTAGTCCCGGACGGGCTCCTAGTCCCATGGTGCTGTGCGGCGGGTCGTCGCGCCTGCGCAATGAGGGCGGCGGGCCGCGCAGAGTGAGAGGCTCTTTTGTTTGGCGGAGGGGAGGGGCAGTCGGCCGGGCCTGCGGTACGCCTCTTCAGAGCGAGGGGTCGACT